>NW_022680364.1:3777290-4123485 GCF_004115265.2 Rhinolophus ferrumequinum
TCTAATTTATATTTTTAGAGCATTTCACCCCAAAGCAGCAGAATATGCATTCTTTTCAAGTGTACATGGAACACTTTTCAAGATAAACCACATGTTAGGCCACAAAACAAGTCTCAATGAATTTAAGAAGATTGAAATCATATCAAGCATCTTCTCTGACCACAGTTCTATGAATCTAAAAATCAATTATAAGGAGGAAAAAAAAACCACTGAAAACAGACACAGATGGAAACTAAATAGCATGCTACTAATGAGTGGGTCAATAATGACATAAAGGAAGAAATCCAAAGATACCTTGAGACAAACAAAAATGAAAACACAATGACTCAAAATCTATGGGACACAGCAAAAGCAGTCCTAAGAGGGAAATTCATAGCAATGCAGACCTACCTAAAGAAACAAGAAAAAAATCTCTAATCAATAGTCAATCTTTACACCTAAGGGAACTGGAAAAAGAACAGCAAAATAAGCCCAAAGTGAGTACAAGGGGAAAAAAAATAATAAAGATCAGAGTGGAAATAAACAAAACAGAGACAAAAAAAAAAAATACAAAAGATAAATGAAAACCAAGAGCTGGTTTTTTGAAAAGATAAGCAAAATGGACAAACCTTTAACCAGACTCATCAAGGAAAAAAAAGAGAGAACACCCAAATAAATAAAATCACAAATGACAGAAGAGGGTGACAACAGACAGCACAGAATTAAAATAAAAAAGTTTTAAAAAAATGCTATGAACAACTATATACCAACAAATTAGACAACCTAGAAGAAATGGATAAATTCCTAGAAGCATACAATCCTCCAAGGCTGAATCAAGGAGAAACAGAAAATATGAACAGCCCAATTCCTACCAACAAAATCGAATCAGTAATCAACAAACTCCCAACAAACAAAAGTCCTGGATCAGATAAATAAACAGGTGAATTTTACCAAATATTCAAAAATGAATTAACACCTATTCTCCTCAAACTTTTCCAAAAAATCTATGTGGAGGAAAATCTCCCAAGCTCATTTTATGAGGCCACTATTACTCTGATCACAAAACAAGACAAAGACATTACAAAAAAAAAAATAGAAAACTATAGACCTATATCCCTAATGAATATAGATGCAAAAATCCTCAACAAAATCTTAGCAAACCGAATTTAGCAATACATTAAAAAGTCATATACCATGATCAAGTGGGATTCATTCCTGGGATAGAAGGTTTGTTCAATATCTGCAAATCAATTAACGTGAGACACCACATAAACCAAATGAAAATAAAAATCATATGGTCATATCAATAGATGCATAAAAAGCATTTGACAAAATCCAGCATCCATTTATGATAAAAACTCTCAGCAAAGTGGGAATAGAGGAAACATATCTCAACATAATAAAGGCCATATATGACAAACCCACAGCTAACATTATACTCAAAGGGGAAAAGCTAAAAGCATTCCCTTTAAGATTAGGAACAAGACAAGAAGGCCTACTTTCACCACTTTTATTCAACACAGTACTGGAACTTCTAGCCACAGCAATCAGACAAGATAGATAAATAAAAGGCATCCAAATTGGAAAGGAGGAAGTAAAATTGTCATTATTTGCAGATGATATAATACTGTATATAGAGAACCCCAAGGATTCCATCTAGTAAAGTAGCAGGAAAGTTAATATTCAGAAATCGGTTGCATTTTTATACACCAATAACAAACTACCAGAAAGAGGAATTAAGGAAACAATCCCATTTACAATTGCATCAAAAAATGAAATACTTAGGAATAAATTTAATCAAGTAAGTAGAAGACCTCTACTCAGAAAACTATAAGATATTGAAGAGAGAAATTAAAGATGATACAAATAAATGGGAATATATATCATGCTCATGGATAGGAAGAATTAACATAGTTAAAATGTCCATACTACCCAAAGCAATATATGGATTCCACACAATCCCTATCAAAATAACAATGGCATTTTTCATTGAACTAGAACAAATAATTCTAAAATTTATATGGAACCATAAAAGACCCCAAATAGCCATGGCAAGCCTGAGAAATAATGACAAAGTGGAAGGTAACACACTACCTGATATAAAATTATACTACAAGGCTATAGTAATCAAAACAGCATGGTAGTGGCATAAAAACAGATACATAGATTAATGGAAGAGAATAGAGAGCCCAGAAATAAATCCATATCTATATGGTCATTTAATCTATGACAAATAAAGCAAGAATTTACATTGAGGTAAAGACAGTCTATTTAATAAATGGTGCTGGGAAAAGTGGAGACAGATACATGCAAAAAAATAAAACTGAACACCTTCTTACACATATACAAGAATAAACTCAAAATGGATTAAAGGCTTAAATGCAAGACCCTAAACCATAAAACTCATAGGAGAAAATATAGGAAGTAAACTCTCAAACATTTTCCTTAATAATATTTTTCCTGATATATCCCTTCATTCAAGGGAAACAAGAGAAAAAATAAACAAAAGGGACTACATCAAAGTAAAAAGTTTTTCACAGCAGAGGAAACCATAAAATAAACGACATCCTACTTAATGGGAGAAGATATTTGCCAGTAATATATCTGATAAGGGGTTAATATCCAAAACTTATTTAAAAATGCATGCAACTCAACACCAAAAACAAAACAAAACAAAACAAAAATGCCCAAACAACCAAATTAAAAAATGGGCAGAGGACATGAAGAGACATTTCTCTAAAGAGGACATATACATGGCCAACAGACATATGAAAAAAATGCTCAACATCATTAATCATTAGAGAAATGCAAATAAAAAATACAATGAGATACCACCTCACACCTGTCAGAATGGTTATCATCCATAAATCAACAAACAGTAAGTGCTGCCGAGGATGTGGAGAAAAGGGAACCCTTGTGCACTGCTGGTGGGATTGCAAATTGGTATAGTCACTATGGAAAACAGTATGGAAGTTCCTCAAAAAATTTAAAATAGAACTACATTATGACTCAGCAATCCCATTCCTGGGTATTTATCCAAAGAAATCCAGAACACTAATTTGAAAAAAAATATATGCACCCCTAAGCTTACTGCAGTGCTATTCACAATAGCCAAGATTACACAAACAACTGAAATGCCCATCAATAGACAATTGGATAAAGAAGTCGTGGCATATTTACACAATGGAGTATTACTCTGCCATAAAACAGAATGAAATCTTACCATTTGCAAGAATATGGATGGACCTAGAGGATATTATGCTAAGTGAAGTAAGTCAGACTGAGAAAGACAGATACCATATGATCTCACATATATGTGGAATCTAAAGAATGGAATAAATGAACAAATCAAACAGAAACAGACTCATAGATACAGAGAAGAAACTAATGGTTGCTAGATGGGAAGGGGGTGTGGATGGGGGAGAAGGTAAAGGGATTAGAAAGTACAAATTGATAGTCATAAAACAGTCATGGGGATGTGAAATACAGTATGGGGAATATAATCAATAATGTAAAGATTGTGTGGGGTACCAGATGGGCACTGGACTTATCGGGGGATCACTTCATAGACTGCACAGAAGTGTCCACTGCGTAGGGGTACACCACAGTGCCCTGTCCACTGCGCTGTGCACCTGAAGCTGATGTAGAATAATATTGAATGTCATATACTTACATATGTATCCTTCCCCCACCCCCGCCCCGCACGGGATGCAAACTACAGCATAGGGAATACTGTCAATGGTACTGTAACAGCTATGTACAATGCCAGAGGGGTAGTAGCCTTGGGGGGGTTATCACTTTGTAAGGGCTGTAAATGCCTAATCATTATGTTGTTTTTTACACCTGTAACTAATTAAAAAAAAAAAAAGAATTCTCAGAAAAGAAACCTATTTACTTTTTGCCACCAATTGGATCTTTCCTAATGTGAACATTGCATTGGATCTGGGAAGTTCTTTTGTTGTTGAAATTATGTAATTTTAAACCTTTAACAAGCATGCTAAGAGAATTCACTTTTTATATCTAAGAGATCGTAAAACCAGAGGCAAAAATTATAAAAGGCCAAAGAGGAAAAACAAGAAACAGAAAATTATTAATACTTGAAAATTAGCATGTTATGGTAGATAGAAGTGCTTCTCAAATTTCATGTAATTATATTCCTATTAATGTTTAAACTCATTTTATTTATTTTATTAATTTCTTTTCTTTTTTTTAAATTTATTGGGGTGACAATTGTTAGTAAAATTACATCGATTTCAGGTGTACAATTCTGTATTACATCATCTATAAATCCCATTGTGTGTTCACCCCCGGAGTCAGTTCTCCTTCCATCACCATATATTTGATCCCCCTTACCCTCATCTCCCACCCCCCACCCCCCTTACCCTCTGGTAACCACTAAACTACTGTCTGTGTCTATGAGTTTTTGTTTCTCATTTGTTTGTCTTATTCTTTGGTTGTTTTTGGTTTATATACCACATATCAGTGAAATCATATGGTTCTCTGTTTTTTCTGTCTGACTTATTTCACTTAGCATTATACTCTCAAGGTCCATCCATGTTGTCACAAATTTTCCTATATCATCTTTTCGTACTGCCGAATGGTATTCCATTGTGTATATATACCACAACTTCTTTATCCATTCATCTATCGAAGGACATTTTGGTTGTTTCCATGTCTTGGCCACCGTAAACAAAGCTGCAATGAACATTGGAGCACACGTGTCTTTATGTATAAATGTTTTCAGATTCTTTTGGTAGATACACAGGAGAGGGACTGCTGAGTCATATGGTAATTCTATTCATAATTTTTTGAGGAACCTCCACACTGCCTTCCATAACGGCTGCACCAGTCTGCATTCCCACCAACAGTGTATGAGGGTTCCTTTTTCACCACAGCCTCTCCAACACTTGTTACTATTTGTCTTGTTGATGATAGCCATTCTGACTGGGGTGAGGTGATATCTCATTGTGGTTTTTATTTGCATTTCTCAGATGATTAGTGATGTTGAGCATTTTTTCATATGTCTATTTGCCATTTGTATGTCCTCTTTGGGAAAATGTCTCTTCAGGTCCTCTGCCCGTTTTTCAATTGGGTTGTTTGTTTTTTTGTTGTTGAGTTTCATGAGTTCCTTGTATATTTTGGATATTAGCCCCTTATCGGAGGCACTGTTTGCAAAAATCTTCTCCCATTCAGTTGGTTGCCTCTTTACTTTGTCAATGGTTTCTTTTGCTGTGCAAAAGTTTTTAAGTTTCATATAGTCCCATTCGTTTATTTTAGCTTTTACTTCCATTGCCTTTGGAGTCAAATTCATAAAATGCTCTTTGAACTCAAGGTCCATAAGTTTAGTACCTATGTTTTCTTCTATGCAGTTTTTTGTGTCAGGTCTTATGCTTAAGTCTTTGATCCATTTTGAATTAATTTTGGTACATGGTGACAGATAGCAGTCCGGTTCATTCTTTTGCACGTGGCTATCCAATTCTCCCAGCACCATTTATTGAAGAGGCTGTCTTTCCTCCATTGTATGTTTTTAGCTTCTTTGTCAAAAATGATCTCTCCATATTTAAGTGGTTTTATTTCTGGCTTCTCAATTCTATTCCATTGGTCTATGTGTCTGTTTTTTTGCCAATACCATGCTGTTTTGATTATTGTAGCCCTGTAGTACAAGCTAAAGTCAGGGAGTGTGATACCTCCAGTGTTGTTCTTTGTTCTTAAGATAGCTTTGGCTATTTGGGGTCTTTGTTGGTTCCAAACAAATTTGATGATTTTTTTGTTCTATTTCCTTAAAAAAATGCCATTGGGATTTTGATGGGGATTGCAGTAAATCTGTATATTGCTTGGGGTAATATGGCCATTTTAACTATGTTGATTCTTCCAATCCATGAGCACGGAATGTCTTTTCATTTCTTTGTGTCTTCTTCAATTTCTTTCAAAAATGTCTTCTAGTTTTCAGCATATAGGTCCTTCACATTCTTGGTTAAGTTTATTCCTAGGTGTTCTATTCCTTTTGCTGCAATTGCAATAGGAATTGTTTTTTGTATTTCTTTTTCTAAGATTTCATTGTTAGTATATAGGAATGCAATGGACTTTTGTACATTGATTTTGTAGCCGGCAACTTTACTGTATTCATTGATTGTTTCTAATAGCTTTTTGGTGGAGTCTTTAGGGTTTTCTATATATAGCATCATGTCATCTGCAAAGAGTGATAATTTAACTTCTTCCCCAATTTGGATGCCTTTTATTTCTTTCTCTTGCCTGATTGTTATGGCAAGGACTTCCAACATTATGTTGAAAAGCAGAGGTGATGGGGGACAGCCCTGTCGTGTTCCTGAATGTAGAGCAAAGGGCTTCAGTTTTTCACCATTAATTATGAGATTAGCTGAGGGCTTGTCATATATGGCCTTTATTATGTTAAGGTATTTTCCTTCTATACCTATTTTATTAAGTGTTTTAATGATAAATGGATGTTGTATCTTGTCAAATACTTTTTCTGCATCAATTGATATAATCATATGATTTTTGTCTTTTATTTTGTTTATGTGATGTATCACATTGATGGATTTGCGTATGTTGAAACATCCTTGTGCCCTGGGGATGAACCCCACTTGGTTGTGATGAATAATCTTTTTAATGCGTTGTTGTATTCGATTTGCTAGAATTTTGTTTAGGAATTTTGCATCTGTATTCATCAGAGATATTGGTCTGTAGTTTTCTTTTTTTGTGTTGTCCTTACTAGATTTTGGTATCAGGGTAATGTTGGCCTCATAAAATGAGTTAGGGAGAACTGTCTCTTCTTCAATGTTTTGGAAGAGTTTGAGCAGGATTGGTATTAGATCCTCTTTGAAGGTTTGGTAGAATTCACTAGTGAAGCCATCTGGTCCCGGACTTTTGCTTTTGGGAAGGTTTTGGATGACTGATTCAATTTCGTTACTGGTGATCGGTCTGTTTAGATGAACCATGAAGACATTGTTCAGCCTTGGAAGGCTATATGTTTCTAAGAACTTGTCCATTTCTTCTAGGTTATTGAATTTGGAGGCATATAGTACTTCATAGTATTCTTGGATGATCCTTTGTATTTCTGTGGTGTCCGTGATAACTTCCCCTTTTTCATTTCTGATTAGGTTAATTAGTGTCTCCTCTCTTTTTATCTTAGTGAGTCTAGCCAAGGGTTTGTCAATTTTGTTAATCTTTTCAAAGAACCATCTGTTTGTCACATTACTTTTTCCGTTGTCCTTTTGTTCTCTATTTCATTTAGTTCTGCTCTGATTTTTGTTATTTCCTTTCTTCTGCTGACCTTGGGTTTCACTTGTTCTTCTTTTTCTAGTTCTTTAAGGTGTAACCTGAGGTTATTTATTTGGGATTTTTTTCTGTTTCTTGAGATAGGCCTGTAATGAAATAAATTTCCCTCTTAAAACTGCTTTCGCTGCATCCCAAAAATTTGGTAGGATGTATTTTCATTGTCATTTGTTTCTAGACATCTTTTGATCTCTCCTCTAATTTCTTCTTTGACCCAGTCGTTCTTTAAAAGTATGTTATTTGTGTTTTTACATGTATTTGTGTTTTTTCCTGCTTTCTTTTTCAGTTGATATCCAATTTCAAAGCCTTGTGATCAGAGAATATGCTTGGTATGATTTCAATCTTCTTAAATTTGCTGAGCTGATTTTATGTCCCAATATATGGTCTATCCTTGAGAATGTTCCATGTACACTAGAAAAGATTGTATAGCCTGATGTTTAAGGATGAAGTGCTCTATATATGTCAAGTATGTCCATTTCATTTAATGTGTCATGTAGGGCTGCTATTTCATTATTTATTTTCTGTTTGGATGATCTATCCATAGCTGTCAATGATGTATTTAAGTCCCCTAGTATAACTCTGTTTTGGTCAATTTCTCCCTTTAGTTCTGTCAGTAGTTGCTTGGTATATTTCGGTGCTCCCGATTGGGGGCATAAATATTGATGACTGTTATGTCTTCTTGTTGTATAGTCCCCTTTACCATTATGAAATGGCCTTCTTTGTCTCTTGTTATCTTTTTCACCCTGAAGTCTGTTTCATCTGATATTATTATGGTTACACCTGATTTTCTCTGGGTACCATTTGCTTGGAGTGTCAATTTCCACCCTTTCACTTTGAGTCTATGCTTGTCCCTGTAGCTGAGATGGGTCTCTTGGAGACAACATATGGTTGGGTTTAGTTTTTTGATCCAATGTGCTACTCTGTGCCTTTTTATTGGTGAGTTCAGTCCATTTACATTTAGGGTGATTATTGATATGTGAGGATTTCCTGTCATTCTACCTTTAGTTTTCTGGTAAGGTTGTGTCTCCATTGTTTCTTTGCCTTTTTGTTGTTGTCTATTATTTCTGTGTGGTGGTATTCTATGATGTTTCCCTCTGTTTCTTCTTTTATTACAGTATATGTTCCAGTTCTGTGTTTTTTTGAGTGGTTACCCTTAAGTTTATGTAAAAGAAAGTTTGATATTTAGAGTATTCCATTTTCTTCAGCACGCTTACTTTCTCCATTCCCATATACCGGTTCAGGCCTTTACTCTCCCCTTTTTTATGTTTCGGTTGCCACAAATTGTCCCTGTTGATGGTGGTTGAATAGCCTCCTTTCGTATTTCTTGTAGTGCAGGTCGTGTATTAGAAAATCCCCTCAGCTTCTGTATGTCTGGAAAGGTCTTTATTCCTCCTTCATAT
Organism: Rhinolophus ferrumequinum; assembly: GCF_004115265.2. NCBI lineage: Eukaryota > Metazoa > Chordata > Mammalia > Chiroptera > Rhinolophidae > Rhinolophus > Rhinolophus ferrumequinum. The sequence goes on from NW_022680364.1 coordinate 3,785,963, forward strand.
CTGAAGGATATCTTTTCTGGATATATTATTCTTGGCTCATAATTTCTCTTTCAATAGTTTGAATATTTGGTTGCACTCCCTCCTGTCTTGTAGACTTTCTGCTGAAAAATCTGATGATAATCTAATGGGCTTTCCTTTGTAGGATTCCTTTGTCTTCTTTCCCCTGGCTGCCTTGAGGATTCTTTCTTTGTCGTTGATTTTAGACAGCTTCAATACAATGTGCCTTGGAGAAGGCCTGTTGGGATTGAAGTAATTAGGTGTTCTATTTGCTTCTTGGATTCGAGGATCCAGTTCTGTCCACAAGTTTGGGAAGTTCTCATCAACAATTTGTTTGAATATATTCTCTGTTCCCTTCTCTCTTCTCTTTCTGGTATGCCCATTATTCTTATATTGCTCTTTCTGATGGAGTCAGAAAGTTCTTGTAGAGTTCTTTCATTTCTTTTAAGTCTCAAGTCTCTTTCTTCTTCCATCTGTGTAATTTCCAGGTTTCTATGTTCGATATCACTGATTCTTTCCTCAATCTGGTCAACTCTACTACCTAAGTTGATTATTTCATTCTTATTTTCTTCTATTGAGTTCTTAATCTCCAGAAATTCTCTTTGGTTCTTTTTTAAAATTTCAATCTCTTTTGTAAAATGTTCATGTTGTTCTTTGATTGTGTTTCTGAGTTCATTAAACTGCCTTTCTGTGTTTTCTTGCATCTCGTTGAGTTTTTTCAGAACTGCAATCTTGAATTCTCTGTCATTTAAGTCACATATTTCCATATCTTTAAGTTCCTTTTCTGGAGACTTTTCACTTTCTTTCTGAGCTGTCTTGTTGCCTTGGTTATTCATGGCAATTACTGATTTATTATTTCTCTTCCTAGACATCTGCGGGAGTGACTTCTGCAACAGGTTGATATGAAGAGGTCTTTCTTTTGTTTTCCAGTAATTGTTGGTAGAATGTTTTATTTTCTCTCCGACTGCAGCCTTTTTTTTCTCTGTCACACGGTAGTGCTATGTTTTCTCTGCACTATTCCAGCTTCTCACACAATGCGGGCATTCCTTGGGAGACGGGCTTCTCCTCTGTTAATAGCTCGCCTGGGTCACAGGGCGCAGTGTCCGTGTGGGTATGCGGAGAGCTTTTGAAGTTCCAAAGCTCTTCCTGCACCAGATTCAGAGTCCGTATGTTTCACCAGTTCTGTTTACCCCTCAGGGATCCACCCAGATAGCTGGGGACAGGGGCGGGGTGAGTTGTGAGGGGTGGCCCAGAGCAATGGCGGCGACCACCACCACAGCCGGTCCTACTTCCACAGCTCCCTCCCCTTTGCCGGAACTAGTTGGGCTGCGAATCTGTGTGTGCGGTCCACAGTTCTCAGAACAGCAAATATTCTGTTCTGTTGATCTGACACTGCTACTGTTCCGCCTCTAGCACCGGGCAGGTGGTGGTGGGGCGAGCTCTGGGAGGGTAGGGAGGGGGCGGCTAGTCTCAGTGCCTAAGGCTTCCGTTCTCTGCTCGGCAGTGAGGGCTTAAACCACCATTTTCAGCCTTCTTCCCTCAGTCTTTGCTCCGAGGTCTCTGCCGTGAGTGTTGGGTTCAGCCGTGTTATATGCTGTCCCCTCAGCCCTGTGGACCATAAGCGGAGCCCCAGCAGTCCGAGTTCTTCCCTCTCCCGCAGCTCCGGTAGCTCCGGGATGCAGCGAGCTCGGAGCATTGAGCTAGGTCTGCGTCCTGTGCCTGCCCGCGCTGCTCCATCTCCGAGCTTCTCCCTTCCCTCTTCACCCACTTGCGCGATTCGCCCACCTTTAGGTGAATTCAGTAGTGGGCCTCCTCGTGTTGCCTGTCTGCTGTGCAGGGAGTCCTTTGTGGAGTTATAGTTGTTCGATTAGTTGTAAATTCCAGGAGAGCTTTACAGAGGCTCACCTCACCCCGCCATTTTGATGATGTCTCTTAATTTATTTTCTAATTACAGCTGATATACTATATTCGTTTCAGGTGTACAACATAGTGGTTAGAGATTCATATAATTTATGAAGTGATTCCCCCAATAAGTCTAGTACCCATCTGGAACCAGACACAGTTATTGCAGTATTATTGAATATATTCCCTGTGCTGTACTTTACGTCCCCGTGACTATTTTCATAACTGGCAATTTGTATTTCTTAATCTCTTTCACCTTTTTCACTGATTTCCCCAACACCCTGCCATCTATGTAGCATAAACTCATTTTAACATGACACATTTACTCTAACAGTACACAACTCTTTATGAGATACTGTCCATAATTATATTACTTAAAAAAACTTCAGATGAAAAAAATTATAAGATGTGATATTATTAACAGACATATTTTAAAAGAATGGTTTCTACAAGACTCTTTATGTCTACATATATAAAGACAAGATTTACATTGGCCATAACACAAATTTAGAGCATTCTATAAACAAAATTTGGATTTTTTTTTTAGAGAAATGGATACTGTGATGGAAAATTGTCCCTCCTTATCATGCCAACGTCACTGTGCATTCCTTTCACTCTGAATACAGAGTGAAACGGTGCTTAGTGAAACAGTGAAGGGACTAAATAGAAAAGGAATCTGCTTGAAGCTGAAACAACATCTGATAATTAATATATTTCACATACATCATATATTTTCACTCAATGGGACATAAGACCCTATTGAAAGACCCATTAAGAAACTTATGAAAGAAACTGAAATATGTTTTCTTGGCAAACGAGATGTCAAACAAGTGGATAACTCATATTTCTCTATACAGTTATGCCTTCTATATTAAGATTTGCTTTCTAATCATATGTACTAAGAGAGACATTATTTATATCGTAAAAACAAACAAACAAACAAACAAACACCTGTGATTACTTGAGGGAAAGATTCAACAAGCCTTACTGGTTGAGTGTACATGAGTGTTGAAGAAAAAGGTGGACAGGTGGGGCCTTGAGTGAAAGGGACAACATTTTGGGACATCTGGGTGACCATGGGAGAGGAACTGTTTGGTGGAAATTTACATTAAAAAAAAAGAAAAGCAACTATTTTCATCGTGTTGCTTTTGAGAAACCTTTGAGACACCCGAGAGGAAAGTCAAATAAGCATTCTGATCTATGATGTGGCCCTCAGAACAGAAGTCAGGGAGGTCAGCAGTACTGTGGTGAGGGGGATTGAAACCAGACACTGGAAAGAAATGTATGGGGAGAGAATGTGGAGAGACAAAGGAGGAAGACTTGGAAAGTCTGGAGAACTTCATCATCTCTGAGTCAGGAGGATGGTAAAGAGCCAGAAAGGGATATATGCATAAATAGGGACCTGTAGTAGGAGGCAAAGGAAAGTGTGAAATTACAGAAGCCGAGCACAGGAACTGTTAGAAAGGAACTGAAAAATGTGGTACTGTGTTGAATACTGATGAAAGAACTAGTTTAAAAAGCACCTTCCTCCCCCATCCTTTAAAAAAACAAAAAAATCACCATACACAAATTAGAGTAGATTCAAGGTGACTGGAAAGAGAGGAAGTGGAAACTGGGAGAACAGACAAAGATTTCAAGGAATTAGACTTTGGAGCTGAGAGAAGGAAGAGAACAATGTGTGGAGATGCTGTGGGTTAAGAGAATTTAACTCCTGTAAAAAGCAGTGCTGCTCCTTTGAGTATGTTTATTAACAGAAAGCAGATCCCTAAGGAGAACAGAGGACAGTACAAAAAGGACAGAGGTGGGGGGGTGCATTCAGGGAGAGGACTCTGGTTCAGACATGAAAGTGCACACCCACCTGCTTCATGCAAAAGGGGAAGAGGCAAAGGCAGCAGTGTGTAGACTTCCAAGAAAGCAGGGAGGTTTTCTGGCTGATGCATTTTATGTCCTTTTTTTTCCTGTGAAATTAAAGATGAGATCATCTATTGAGTTTGTGTTTTTGTTGGGAGATGGTTTGAAAAAAGTATAGAAGGTATTAAAAAGTAATTTGGGAGTCTGGGGAAGCAATTTGCATAGGGAAATAGAGTATGAATACATGGCGGTGCCATGAGTCCCAGCTGAATTAAGAGTATGTTAAAAACCCATATGTGTAATACTGTACCTACCTATCTACATATACACATGAGTATATGTGTGCATCTGATGTTGCCTGGATGGGTAATATCGATGTATCTCTCTGCAGCTATGCATAGAGAAATGTCTGTAAGCATATAAACGTAAAGGATTGGTCAATTATATCATATATTTACATATCTGATATGCATGCATATACAAGCACCTTCAATGATGTATCAATATAAAATTTAAGATGGTCTTCACTTTATTTCTTGTACTTTTATCTATTTTTGCACATTATGAATGAACACTAAGGCAAAGAAATAGTAAAAATATTCTGTAAGTTAAATTGACTATGTTATCTGTAAAATAATTGACTGCAATAACCTAACTACTTATTTTCACCTTGTAGTACTCATTCAACTCTAAATAGTTCAGAGGGGCAACATGTCACGGGCTCCAACCTCATATATGAGCTACAAGAAACCACAGTGACAGCTCCTGTTTTATAAGTCTACTTTCCTATAGTTTCCTTTTTACATGACTGACACTGAAAATTATTTCCTATATCAGATCTCCTCTTTATGCCAGCTGCTGAAAAGTATAGAGTCAGTTAATTAACAAATTAACATCCACAGGATTCTCTGCCTCTACTTACCATAGCAGGTTGACAAAAAACTAGTTCTGGGGTCTAACTTTAGGTAATACTCAAGAAAAAAATTCTCTGATGTGTAGTGAGTTAGGGAAACTGGATGAAACAGAGTTGAATATCATGTTTAGGTTTTCTGGCTTTTTATTTTTACTTCAGGAACCGTCAAAACCTCTAAGAGGTAGAGTTGGCAGTATTTGCAGGCTTCTTTGTCTCAGACAGTGCGTGTGTGTGTGTGTGTGTGTGTGTGTGTGTGTGTGTGTGTGTTGCACCTGTGTGGGTGCTGCCTCATGGAACATATTTTGCAAGCTGTGCAATGCCATAGCTTAGCTTAGGCCTTTGAGTTTGTTATCTTTCTTATTTTTCTGCAACACAGCTTAATTTTTTAAATAATGGAGAGTAAATACACAACTTCAATAAGTGGTTTACTCTCTCATGATAGGATAGCACTTTTTTTTTAACCAATCATCAGGATTATCCAACAATAAGGCTTCCAAAAATAGCACCATTACTGTGTTTCCCCGGAAATAAGACCTAGCCAGACAATCAGCTCTAATGCGTCTTTTGGAGCAAAAATTGATGTAAGACCCGGTCTTACTTACTATAAGACTGGGCCATACATAATATAACAATATATAAGTATATAAGATACAATATATAAGTATCTTATATAGTATAAGACTGGGTCTTATATTAATTTTTGCTCCAAAAGACGCATTAGAGCTGATTGTCTGGCTAGGTCTTATTTCCGGGGAAATGCGGTTAAGTGATTTTCAATTTCCACGATAAAATTGTATTATAATATTGAATTATATGTAAAATACATAACTATATGTAATTATATAAAATTGAATAATGTACACTTGAGACCTATGTATTTTATAACCATTATCACCCCAATACATTTAATTAAAAAATGAATTATGATGTGTCTAAATTATTAGATATGTCAAAATTCTCAAATTAATTAGAAAATACTGATAAACTGACTTCACAGACATGTGGAATTCAAGGATTTTCTAATATTTTTAATTTGTGACTATGTTGGTTATTTAAGAAAATATTAATAAGCATTAAAATACTGTAAACTGAAGTCCACTGTTTAATCTCTTTAAATTAAATTAAGCATGTAATATTTAGTAATTAAGTGATTTGCATTGAATCAATAGAAGGAAGCCAAAGCATTAAAATAAATCGGAAGAAATAGATACATGATAATAACAATATCTGAGAACTACTGACAGTCTTTTTTCTCAGTCATTATAACATATATACAGATATGATAAATATATATGTATATATATATATTTATTTATATTTATATTTATATATTACCTAAGCAGTAATAGTCAATTAATAAGTCCAAATAATATTTTAAGTGGTTTTCAAACACTGAGTTTGCCAAAACAAAACAAACTTTAGCAAATTAATTTTCCTTGATTTTTATTTACAGGGAAACTCAGTTCACGTGCTTCTGATTCTTTAACACTTAACTCATCAAAACCTTGTTTTGGAAATAATACTTATTGACCAAAACCTTTTGAGGTTTTATAGTCAGTTTCTTACCCAAGAATTTTAGGATATGTTGTACTCTGAGAAGAAGTGGTTCAAGACATTGGTTTGGTCTTTCAAAATCAAAAAAATCTAAATAGTGAATTATTTTGGGTAAACTTCCCCCAGATGTATAATTATAAATTATCCACTGTATTAATCAAATATACAAGTTCATTTTTCTTGTTCCTGTAGATGATCTTCCAGATTTATTCACTGCAGCTAAGAATATGCCTTTTAAAAAAACATAGACAACTTAATATGGACGTAACATACAACCAAAATTATAGTTGAATAGTAGAAAGAGACCCAGGGAAAGCAGTAGAAATGATATGCAGAACAAATAGGGGATTTTTATCCCACAATATACTATTAATAATCCAAAGTAATTCTTAAGCAGTCATGTTGCCTGAAATTTCTCGTATCCAAATTCATTGGAGCTATATTTGTGACAAAAATTCTAATATTAAAAATGTTTTCTTAGTAATTTTTAATTTAAAAATAGCAGTGCACTAATATTTTATAAGCTAGGAGATGTAATTGTTTATTATCAAGCAAAAACTAATGCCTTAAACTTTAAAATAAAGAAGTAAATGAAGCATATGAGAAGGCAAGTATAGATTTAACAACTTTCTGAGTTACCTACATTCTGGAGGGATGTTTCAGACAAATGGGATGTACTAGGCTTAGCAAATTCAGACATAATAAATGAACGTAAAACCATTTTTACTAGGCATTAATTACCTTAAAGGACGTTAGTTTGTAAAATAGGAAGAAATATTGACAGTTTTATATATAGTTTTAGATCTATTTTATATATAATGTATATTATATATCTATATTTTTAATCTGACCTGCTTTCTTACACCTAATTGTCTATTCATATGTAATGTAAATATCTAGGTTTATGTCTATATGTCTAAATCTGTGCATGTATAAATCTATGTATCTATCATCTGTTAATGTATGTATAATCCAGGTATATAATCCTTTTTTTTAATGATTGCTTAATACTCTACAGCATGGACATTTCAAAATTGTTTTCCTAGTTGTTTCCTTTTTTAAAAAAAATACCATACAAGGGCCTGACTAGTGAATAATCTATAAGCTCTTAACTCTTAGGACTTAGAAGTTATAGATTCCATTGTTATCGAGTTGTGTTCACATATCGGGTAAATTCTTAGCAGGGTAAGGTAATCATTGACCGAGTGGTAAATCCTTAGCTGTGTCTGCCCGCCGTGTACACCCTGTGTACCTATTAGGCTAGAGTCACAGATGGGGAACGCATGCCCTCACAGTAGACAGGGCAGGGGCCGATTTTCCACACCTGTGACAGAAGTTAATAAATAGAGTGACATGGGGTCATGTTGAATCATCATAGGGATTTTGAAGTTTTCAGGAAGGTCAGGGAAAGTTTGGTGGGGAAGATTACAATTTGGCTGCGATCTGGAGGGGCATAGGTGTTAGCAGGAAGAGAGGGAATGAGAACGGTTCAGGTGGAAGGGTGTGAGAAGCCGAGCAGGACACAGGGGGCTGGAAGGAAAAGAGCTGCAGGGTGGGGTATGAAGAAGGTGGCTGCTGCTCCGTGGGCTGACTGCACAAGACCCCATAGGCCATTTTAAGTACTTTGGTGTCATCCGAAGATGAACGGGACACCAACAGACTTTTTAGGTTAAACACATCAGATTTGTATTTCAAAAAGACGCCTATTACTACAGAGTAGAGAATGAATTGTGAAAATGTGCTTCCCAGTGGTGCTGAGGAAGACCACTTTAAAAAGCATGTTTTGTTTTGTTTTTAGTAATCCAGCAAGAAATATTTGTAGGTTGAACTATGCTGTAATGATGGAGAGTAAGAGAAATACACGTATTAGAGAAAAAATTATACAATGATCAACAGGACTTGGTTTATTTGAAGATAAATTTGGCTCTAAGATGAGATCCAAATTTTAGGCTACAAGTAATTAAGAAACTTGTTACACTAAGTACTTAAAAGAAGAACTTAAATGGAAATCTTTTTATTAAATTATTATTTTTATTATTAATATGATGAAACTGATGATTAACAAAAGTGTTTAGTGTTTAAGAGTTCAAGCACTGGGTTACAAATGTCTTCATTTAAATCCCAAATTCACCATGTTATTAACTTCGTGGTAATAAGTAATGTAAATTCTCTAAAATCTCCCATATATATATATCTATATATATATATATATAGATATATATATATATATATATATATATATATATATATATATATATATATATATATATTTTAACCTGTAAAATGTGGTTGCTATGAGAAATAAATAAATGAAACACAGTGCTTAATATGACATTTGGCACATTCCGTGGAGCTAAATAAATGTTTATTATTATTGAAATTACTATATATAGTATCATGTCATCTGCAAAAAATGACAATTTAATTTCTTCATTCCCAATGTGGATGCCTTTTATTTCTTTCTCTTGCCTGATTGCTCTGGCTAGGACTTCCAATACTATGTTGAAAAGCAGAGGTGAAGGGGACAGCCCTGTCATGTTCCTGAATGTAGAGTGAAAAGCTTCAGTTTTTCACCATTAATTATGATATTAGCTGAGGGTTTGTCATATATGGCCTTTATTATGTTAATATATTTTCCTTCCACACCCATTTTATTAAGTGTTTTAATCATAAATGGATGTTGTATCTTGTCAAATGCTTTTTCTGCATCCACTGATATAATCATATGATGTTTGTCCTTTATGTTGTTTATGTGATGTATCACATTGATCAATTTGCATATGTTGAACCATCCTTGTGTCCCTGGGATGAACCCCACTTGGTTGTGATGCATAATCTTTTTAATTCATAAAGAGGACATACAGATGCACAATAGACATATGAAAAGATGCTCAACATCACTAATCATCAGAGAAATGCAAATAAAAACCACAATGAGATATCACCTCACCCCAGTCAGAATGGCCATCATCAACAAGACAAATAATAACAAGTGTTGGAGAGGCTGTGGAGAAAAAGGAACCCTCCTACACTGTTGGTGGGAAGGCAGATTCCCACCGCCATGGCAGGCAGTGTGGAAGTTCCTCACAAAATTAAGCATAGAATTACCATATGACCCAGGAATCCCTCTTCTGGGTATGCATCCCAAAAAACCTGAAAACATTTATTCGTAAAGATATACATGCTCCAATGTTCATTTTAACTTTATTTACAGTGGCTAAGACATGGAAACAACCAAAATGTCCTTCGATAGATGATTGGCTAAAGAAGATGTGATATATATACACAATGGAATACTACTCTGCCATAAGAAAAGATGAAATAGTGCCATTTGCGACAACATGGATGGATCTTGAGATTATAATGCTAAGTGAAATAAGTCAGACAGAAAAAGTCGAGAACCACATGATTTCACTGATATGTGGGATATAAAACTGAAAGTAACAAAGGAACAAGGCAAACAAATAAACAAAATCTCATAGACACAGACAGTAGTTTAGTGGTTACCAGAGGGTAAGGGGGAAAAGGGGTGGGAGATGAGGGTAAAGGGGATCAAAAATATGGTGATGGAAGGAGAACTGACTCTGGGTGGTGAACACACAATGTGATATATAGATGATGTAGTACAGAATTGTACACCTGAAACCAATGTAACTTTACTAACAATTGTCACCCCAATAAACTTTAATTAAAAAAAAATTACTCCAAGAGTACCATTATTAATTGGGAAAAACATTGTGATAAGAGTCAATTTTCAAATCTCAAATAGAGGAAGGAACTGCAGTTTCTGTTGACTCAAAGTTTATTATTGGGGTTAGAAATCCTCTCTCCCTAAACATGAGTGTTCAATGTAAACGGCAATCTTGAGTGCTAACGTTTTGGGAAATCTGGTTATTTTTGACCTTCCTCAGGGTGCTAGGGCAAGTCCGAGCATCTCAGCTGTGCCTTTGACTGCCTTTGCTTACTCAAGGAACAGAGACACCATGAAGAAACACTGGCTCCACTGTCTGGGCTTAACACTGTATCACGATGTGCACAAGTATTATAGCCATAATCAGAACATATTTATTTCTAAGATGAATAAAAGAGCATGGATTTCCATATTAATTGACAAAATTTACTAGAGATAACATATACTAAATTCACTTCAGCTATCACCCTAGTATTTCATTAATTTAGAAAATAAACACTTTTTGCTATTTTAACTCCTCAGTTGAGTTATTCTCTTGATGTCAAATTATACAATATCAGCACATACATTGTAATTGGTTGCTGCCGGGTACTGATCATTATTTGGCCATGCAAGGCGAAAGCTATACCAAATACTAAATGCTAATATATATGCTATGTTTTAATCCATCGTTTTATTCTAGGCTACAAGGAAATCAAGGGAAATGTGTTTGTCAATAAACCTTGATATATTTCTCTCTAGAGTAATGAGTATAAGATTAAATTTCAAAGAAATACAACAGTATTTACACTAAGCAATTCAAAATATGTCAATCCCTACTAATTGAATTGGTCAACGTCAGGAATTTTAAAAAAGGAAAAATCAGTTTGTGTTGAATTTCATTTTATGCTTCTGTTAGAAATTTGTAAAAGTTGTCTCTTGCTAAGCTATCAGATAGTGAAATAACAATGACTTCAGCTCCAGGCAAGCTGCTTTTCAGGCAGATCTGTCAGGAGAGAGACAGACAGCTTGGGGTAATTCATTCTTGCCATTGGGTCTCAAATGACTTGTGAAGGAAGATGGAATTTCTAAAATATAAATAGCATTAACTTACAGCGAGAATAGAAAATGTTCTTGGTGTTTCTTGAGAGGCAAAAGATGAGGACCGGTAGTAAGCAACGGAAGGCTATATGGGATTTGAGAATACTAAAAGGGGGAGTTTGTCAATTTTTAAGGACACACCTAATCAAGGATTACTGGGACTAATGGATTCCAGTGTTCTACAAGTCTTTTATTCCTCAAAATAATCTTATCATGCAAATAAATTATATGCAAATTAACTTTGGATCAAGAGACAAAAATAAAACATACCAATGAAAATAAAATGAATGGAGAAAGCTAGAAATACCCCAAAAAGGCTCAAAGCTCTGGTCTGTTTGCTAATTATTCAACATGCAGCTTGCATTCCATAAGTAGCAGAAAGATGGAGTGCACACTCAGGCTGTCCGGGAGTCCTAAACCAAAACCGAAGTCTGAAGTCTGGACATTCCTCACTGGGGTTGTGCTAGCAGAACCAGGCAATATGAGGACTCCAGTTAGTGCAGCCAGCTTCCCTCTCACAGAGTTCCCATGTGGAAAATACCTGGGACCACTTTACCGTGGCAAACTTTAGTACTTCAACAATTTATCCCACGGAACTCGTAAATCTTTGTATTTCTAATACTAGTACTATATTGAAGTACTCAGGAAAAATAGGAGGAGATATAAATGAAAGCAAGCCTCCAGGTAAGTGTATTTTTTTCTTCTTCTTCTTTACTTCTTTTGTTTGCTATTAATTCACAGGAGAACATTTCTCAGAACTGCCTGTCTAGAAGAGCTTACAATTTCTTCCCTTTGGGCTGACTGGGCAGAGCCAATGGAGAGAAGCATGAAAATATCCTTTAGGTGTGAATTGGTCATCAGGACAGGTCAACAGGATGGAAAAGCAGTGATGCCAAGTTCACACCCCCTTTCCCAGAATAAAGAATGGCCTTGGTCTTGTCTCTGGAAGTCTATGACCATTTCACCCAATTCTCCTTCCTGCCATGTCACAGGAAGCATTTCTGTGTGTGTCATCACATTTCCAGTAGGAATTGGGACTCCGTCTGCTTGTGAATATTGGGGAACATTTCTATACACTTAATACATCAGTATGGGAATGTCCTTTGTAGATAATTTATTTCAAGTTGATCCTTCCCCTTCATAGTAATGATGTAGGTGATGTTGGATCTGCCGGCAGTTTCTGGGTGTGGGCCGGGATCTTGTCTCGTGAAGCCGAAGAATGGAAACACGGACCAGGGAGAGGCAAAGAGTTTTAAAAAGAAGATAGTTTATCACAGGCCGGAGAAGAGGTTCCAGTTTCCGAGCAGGACGGGGTCCCGAATGGGGATGCCTGTGACTGAGGCAAAAGTTCTCACCTTTATACCTTCCCTTGCCTCCTTGGGGAAGGGGAGCTGTTTGAAGAATGGAACTTGTTTGAAGAAGGGAATTGGCACCTTCTAATGAAATTCGTCTACCAGGTTTGTTCTGCTTGCCCATCTTAAACGAATTAGCAAAGTAACCTACTCTTTATCTATTAGGTCTGCTCTGTTTGTCAGGCCAAAAGGAATTTTATGATTAACCTCAAGGCCTTGTTACATTATGTCCTGGAACAAAGAAGTGATTTCAAAACCTGAAGTTTTGGGATATGACTGTCTTTGTTTATTCCACCAGGGACCTCCCTGTCTACCTAGGGACCTGCTAGCTAACCTGTATCAGTAATAGCTCTATTAGAACTTGACTATATGAAAATTACATACATTAATAAAAGTCACAGTCTTTTAAATCTATCACCAAGGCCATTAAGGTTTTTCCTTTTTGTCCTTGGAGAAAATCTTTCTCAACAACAGGGACTTTGTTCCCAATCATACGATGGGTGTGAGGCACTGCCTAGACATCCACAACAATCAAACACTTCGAGTTCTAAACTTAATTCTGCCTTAGATTTGCTGCATTATGCTGGGAAAGGCCTTTGCATTTCTCTTTTCTGGTTCCTTCATCACTAAAATGGTGTTAACAAAAGTCATCACCTGTCTACCTTCCAGGAATATTGTGAAGATAAACTCATATTCTTAGTCAAGCTAATAGAATTCTCAATAGTAACTGGGTTCATAACCATCACAGCAACAAGGAGACATTATCCTGCTGTGGGTGTTACAGTTTATTGACTTGGGAACTCGGCTCCAGGCCTGTGATTATAGAAATCTGAGGAGGTGAAGCCTCATTTGCACACTCCTTGGAGATAGATGCCCTTTTCTTTAGCATTTCCAGAGAAACTATAAATATTTTTATTTGGGCAAGTGAGGAGAGAATTTATTCTTTTTTCTAACTTTAAATCTAATAATATATGATATGGTCTGCTTGCATTCATGCATAATAGAGTTTTAAGGATCCAGCAGACCCGTCGCTTTATTTCTTATTGTCTTTGAAAGTGTTGACAGCAAACGGAAGGTGATGCACAGAGGAGCGACCCATCAGTGTGGACACAGGTAACCACCTGCACAGCAGGGTTGGCTGAGGGCTAGATGTCTCCCTAATGCCTCCTGATGTGAAATCGTCAAGGTTCACCCAGTCTTCAGGGATGGAAGCACTGTTATCTGTGAGACACTGGGAGGACACTGGGAGGGTTTAGCTGACCTGATTAAATCTAACTGTCAGATAGGAGAAGGGGGTGGGGGTATGCTAGAGGAGACCGGGAGGAGCGCTGCGGCTCCATCTGCGTGGGTCTGCTTTAGCCAGGCTGAGCTGTCTGCTCTAATGAACGACTGCTGGGCCTAATGGCTTCAAGCGTAGAAGTTTACTTCCTGCCCATCTGAGGAGCTCTTCAGGCACGTGTCTCCAGGACAGCTCCAGACCCCTTCTGCTGTGTGGCGTTGCTCTCTCGTGTGACATTGGACCCTTAACTCAGACTTCCCAGAGGGAAAGAGTGAAGATTTTGTGAGAAAGGTGTTCATGGACAAATGATGAAGTGAAAACATGTTCCATTGGCAAGAACTCGTGGACATGATGTCTCACTGCAATGGGACAGGGAAATGCGTGTTGCTGTGTGCCCAGAAGGCACAGGGAAGCCCATGGTCTCTTCCACGGGGCTCTGCCGTATGCCGATAGTGGGAAACAGAATAGGTTTTGATGTCAGACAAACCACATATTCATTCTGGCGATTCTGCCAGCCACGCGACCTTGGACTTACTGTGTCACATGCCATGTAATACTTGTAGGTTCTTGAGCAAAGTTTTCTTCCCCTCCTCTAATTTGCCTCCTTTCTGTCTCTCCCTCTTTCTCTCTACTTTCATTTTTCAAAAATATCTCAGCCTTTTTTTTCTCTTGGGATCTTCCTCATAGGATAGTGTTGAGAATCATATTAGGTAATGCATATAAAAGTTACCACTCTACCTGGGACCAAATATGACAGGCTCAGTGGTGCCCATTATTTTTTTATATACCTTGGAAAGCCTTGAGGTGGTGGTAACAAAAGTAGAATATAGACACCTGAGTTTCTCTCACTTTGTTATCTGGCTAGACATGAGTTAAAAGAGTTTTCAGTCTTTGAGGCATCGAATAATGATATTTACTCTGTGTGTGTATTGACCGTACATCCATCTTCCTGAAAGACACAATATAGAGAAAATTGGGGGCTGTGAAATTTAACTGTAGTCCCAGCATTCCTCAGACATGTAGTTTCCTTTCCAAATGTTTGGAAGAAAATGTGTGAGTGCAAGGAAATGAGGCATTTTAAAATAAAAAACTGCAAGAGATCCCAACGTCTTTTGGGATTTGAGCCTTCTTTGTTTCTACAACCAGTCTATCTACACTAATTAAACCCAGTTAATTGAGCTACAAATCTGTGAGGATGAGTTCTTAAGGGATCTTGCAAACATCCTGCATGTAGATAAATCAAAATGATTACAAAGTCATCCTGCTCACTGCACTCGCTCGGCTCCAGGACAGGATGAGGGGAAAGATGTGAGGAGAGGAAATGCGCACAGTCTAAACTGCGAACAAGAGTCGGTTCCGGTTCGGGATTAGCTGTGTGCAGATGTGGCTGCTGGCTCCTGCTTAACAAAAAGTTTTCTCACATCAAATCTGAATGATGATCTGTCCCCTACAAATGGGACACAGATTGAGATATTTTAAATACCAACTGGCCTTCTTGCTCTACTGCTATAATGTTCTATGCGTTCTGAACAAATAGTAATTAAAGACGTGATTCTTTTTGACAGGAAGAAAACTCATAGAGCCCTGAAGCTAAGGTAGTGTCTCAGCATCCTTGTACTGTCATTATTCTGAGACCCACCCCCAGTACTGTAACTTCATGAATTTTATCCTGAAATGAAGCTTTCTGAATTTCAAAGTGTTTATCATCCTAATAACAACAACAATAGCAATGGAGTATGCTTAAAAACCAAGTGTTAGAGGCCAGCTGGGATTGAAGTTTGGCTTTTTAAACACTATGAATAATGTAAATTCCTTTTCTGAAAGTGCTTCAAGAAAAGGAATTAGTGGTCTAAAGTGATCTTTACCAGCTACCTCCTTTTCACTTTTGGCCATTATTTATAGATATGAGAAATGGACATCAAGTATTTATAATTATAACTTGTCAGTCTGAAACATGGTACTAATGTAATCAATTCCATTGTTAGGTTAATTATATTTATATATTTTAACACATGACTACTTCTCCAGCTCCAAAATTCTGGGTTGTAAGCTTTCTTATATTTTATCATGCAACATAATGGTAAAAGAGATTGTATTTTTCTGTGAAATATTAATGTTGGTACATTTGAACGTTTCATTTCTTAATAGTAGAATATTTGATTTGAGAAATTAAACTCCAGTTTCAAAATGGTCAACATAAGTAATGGCTTCATAAAAACATAATCCACCCTTTTCCCAAACACGTTATCGATGAGAAACTAAGGAGGATTTTTAAGCCAGTTTTTCAGATAAGCTTTTTTTTTTTACAGCTTATTTTTGAAATTGTATCTTAAACCAGGTTGAGAAACTGATACCTGGGTCAAGCACAGTTCCATGAGACTGAAAATGTTCCAGTGAAAAATGTTCCAACGAAAAATAATTAAAGTTTATCAACTAGGTTTTAGCCTTTACTTCCAAATTCATTTTATCATATGTGCCTTAAATTGAAAAGCAACAGGAAAAGTCAGGCTGAGCAGCTATCTTGCTATTATAAAAATCCTGGGACTGTAACAAACTATGGTTCCTGATTTCATTTCAGTGCCGATGAGGAAACTACATCACAGAGATTCCCTTTGCTGCCTTTTACAGATACTCACGAGGACAAATATCATTATGGTGTGAAACATGTTCACATCATAAGAAGAATAAGGCATATAGATTCTAAAGACTCACTCAGAGAGGCACTGACAGCCCAGTAATCTTTAAAAAAATAATTCGCATAAATTCACATAACTCCTTAAAATTGTCCCTATTGTTCGTGGCTTTAGCTTTGGCTCATATCATTTTAGGTCCTACAAGATTTTCAGCTGAAAAAATATTATAGCTTGTATTTGTGGGTGAATTGTATATAATGAAGCAGTTTCAAACATATTATCTCTTATGATCCTCATACCCTAGTTTTCTAGGGACAAAAAGGTGGGGGAGAGTTCCATGGAGATGAAAGGACCATGTCAAAAACCCATGTCTGAACCTATGGATTTTTATCCTGGCCAGTTTCTCTTTATAGATAGTACCTTCACTTACTATTTCATTGTGTAGATTAATTTATCTTATTTGGAAATGCTAGGAAAGTTCATTTTGATAAAATATCAAAGGAAATAATGTAAAGCATAGATCCATGCCTAGAAGAACAGGCTGATTTAGATGGGAAGCTCAGGAAAAAAGGGGAAAATGTTACCCTCGCTCTCCCCACCCCCCCAAGAAAAAAGTAGAGAAGAAAGGATAGCTTTCAGATATCCTGAACAAAACCATTCCACTAAAAACAGCTACAAATACTGGAAGACAAGTTAAACACATGTACACACCCACATTGCGTTATTTAGCTGTCAAGAAAGTGAGGCATTCTGAAAAACTGAAAACAAACGTGAAAATGGGAACCCAAGAGAAAAGCAAAACATTGAATCTGGATTTCTCTCTTAGATATCTGATAAAACTTGGTAAACATGAGTTTTGACTTATAAAATGAAGATAAAGAAAGAGATGACCAACGTGTAGAGTCTAATAGGACCCAGAAGTATACAGCTCTGTAATGGTGCCCTGGAGAAAAACCTGCCCCACAGAATAAAGTAGGAAATATAGGGCTGCATTTATACCATCTATGTGGAAAATAAAACACCTCTAGAAAAGAAATTAATTTATTGTGGTCCCAAGTTCATTGTACACATAGAAAAAAGTGCAAATCCTTTTGGAGGAATGGGACTTCACCTCTTCTGTAGAATATTCTCACATATAAACTTATAAGAAAGGGGACATTCCAGTTAAAAAGAAAATCACAAGACGCACAAGAAAGCAAGCTGAAGAGGTTACTAAAAATAAGATTAAACAGCAAGGGGATATAAAAATGATGAAACACATTTTAAAAATAATCAAACTGAAATCTAAACCTGAAAAACAAAAACACTGAAAATTAAAACTAACCAGTAGTTACAACAGGAGTTTAGACCTAAATGAAGAAAGAATTCAAGAATTATCTGGAAATTACTTAAGACAGCAGAAAAGAGATAAAATGTGAAAGATGAGTTAAGAGAAAAAGAGACAATAGAGGAAGAAGTTTCATATTCAAATTGGAGTTTTTGAAGGAGAGAAGACAGTGACTGTAAGAGAGAAAATATTTAGAGAGCGAATGGCTGAAAAATTTCTAGAAAGTCTCAAAAGTGTGAATACTGAGGTTCAGAATCTCAGTGGCTTCCAAACAACATGTCTTTGTTGGAAAGTTGTTATATTGTCTTTTTCAAGGAACTGATACATTTCATTTAAGTTATAAAATTTTAGGTCATAGAGTGTTTTAAAATACTTTTGTTATTCTTTTAATGTCCATGGGATCATTAGTGATGGCCTTGATTTCATTTTTGACATTAGTAATGTTTATTTTTTTCTTGTTCAGCCTCGTTAGAGGATTATCATTTTATTGAGCTTTTCAAATAACCAAGCTTTGATTTCATTTATTCTCAATAGAGTTTCCCTGTTTTTAACTTCATTCGTGTGCACTTTAATGTTTGTTTCTTTTCTTCTGCATTCCTTAGATTTGTGTTCCTTTTATTTATCTATTTCATAAAGTAGAAGCTTAGGGTATTGATTTTAGACCTATCTTCTTTCTAATGTTCAAGGATGTAGATTTCTTGTTAAGTGTTGCTTTTGCAGCACCCCACAAATTTTGATAGCTTATTTTCAAAGTCGGATTTCAATTTGAAATTGAAAAAATTTATTTAATTTGAAATATTTTTAATTTCTCTCGAGACTTCTTTGACTCATGTATTATTTAGAAGTGTATTGGTATCTGAGGTTTTTCCAGCCATCCTTTTGAGATTAATTTCTAGTTTAATCCCATTGTGTTATGAGAGTCTATTTTGTATGGTTTGTATTCTTTTATATGTGTTAAGGTATGTTTTATGCCATAGAATATGATCTATCATTGTGAATGGTCCATGTGAACTTGAAAAAAAATGTGTAATCTGCTGTTGTTGAAATTCAGTCGCTTGGAGGTGCCGTTCAATTATATCCTGATAGACTGATTTTGTGCCTGCTTTATCTGTCAATTACCAATAGAGGTGTGTCCACGTCTCCAAATGGCACAGTGGGTTTATCTACTCCTTGCAGTTGTATCAGTCTTCTCTTCACATACGATGATACTCTGTGTAGATGCACATTATTGATTGTTACGTCTTGAAGAATGGCCAGTTTTATTGTTATACAATGTCCCTCTTTTTAACATTCAAATGGCTCATTTGCCTGGTCAATCAAGCACATTTCCAACAGTGCATCAAGCATCTGAGTATAACATTATTTTGAGTAAAAGCAGAAACTCTGCTGGAGAGAGTCAGGTCAGGCAGCTCCAATGTCCGCCATGTGCAGCAGTGCAGAGACATGGAGCACAGAGGCTATCTCCTCTTCTTTGAGCTTGGGATCAGAGTTTCCAGGCACTTCAGGTTGGGTCAGAGATATGCCTGTTGCCTTTGACAGGCGCACTTGCTCCCCTGTGCTTTCCGGCAGTTGCAGCTGTTTTCATCAGAAGTTCAAGAGTCTAAGGCACAGAAGCAGAGGAAGGTAGAGCGGGAGGGAAGGTGAATCTGTAAATGTTCCTGAGACTTCAGACAACCACTGCTGAGCTCATCTTCAAACCTCTGCTCTCCTGCAGATGGCAGGACAGACACTGGGACCGGAGCTCCTGGACAGAGGCTCCGCTGCTCCGCTTCTCCACTCCTCCAAGCTGAGACCCCTCCCTGCCCCACCATGATGCACACGTCTCTTCTCTCTAAGGTGCCCATAAAGTAACAGAGTGGGAAAACTGTTTGCTGAAAGGTGAAAATACTTTATCTCCAAATTCCCCTGACTCAGCTGTTGTTCCTTCTGCGTCTGTATTCTGGCTGGTTCCCACAACAAAGGAGCATCGTAGTTTTTCAAATGTTTTAACAAAAAAAAAAGTACATATATCTGACCATCTTCACTCAGCGCCTTCTACGTGATGGGAAGCCGGGGTGGGGTGGGGGTGGGGGGTCGAGTGCCTCAGCTTGAGGCTGAGGCACAAGGATATGACACCGTCCCACGGGATCTGGGTTACCCACGGCAGGTTCTCCACCTGGGACTGGAGAACGGGC
Source organism: Rhinolophus ferrumequinum (assembly GCF_004115265.2). NCBI lineage: Eukaryota > Metazoa > Chordata > Mammalia > Chiroptera > Rhinolophidae > Rhinolophus > Rhinolophus ferrumequinum. Next base: position 3,805,716 of record NW_022680364.1, read on the forward strand.
TGCATCTGGTGAGAACTGGGGATTTGGGATGCATTCTGGTGACTGTGGAGCACGGGAAGTCAGGGAGACGGGCGTTCTAGTGATGGTGAGAACGCAGCCAGCTGCCCCCCCCCACACACACACACAGCCACTCTGTCACCCCACCCCACCCCCAGCTTTGGCAAATGCGGTGAGGAGCCAGGTCAGGTGGCAGAGCTGCTCAGAGGACACCGCACAGCAGGCCATTGAACAGCTCGATGCAGGCGCCGGACTCCTGAGAGGCCCGGCTACCCAGGCACCTTGCTTCTGTCATTGAAAAACCGACAGCAAAACTCACTGCCAACACCACCTTCCTTGTACTGAACAAGGCTCTGGCGGCAAAGGTCCAGGGCACAGGGGCAGCAGGGGCAGCAGGAGACCAGACACTGCAAATTCTTGATGGAATCAGGGCTCTCAATAAGGGTATAACCTGAAACCAGCTCACCTGAAACCAACTCTTGGCGCAGCAAATGGCCTTCCACGTCCTTGTGATGCGCCCGCTCCCGGGCCGAAGCAGGACTCCCTCCAGGAGAAGCTGGAAGGCCGGATGCCGTGAGAAAGCGGAGCTTGTCCCAGATAATATATTGTTGTGTCTCAGAAGAGAAGGTTGACCACATCGAGCGTGGCTTACCTTGAGCCGTCCGGTAGAGCTACTTGGGAGGCCTTGGGGAAGCACCAGGTCGCTGCGCCCCGAAAGGATTGGTGGGGTTCATCTTCTGATCCCATTACTGGAGTGTCATAAATACGATGTACAAAACAGTCCTTTTCCTTAAACTGCCCGTTGAACTGGGGAACGCCCCTCCATCCTCACCATAAGCCTAAGCGTTAGGCCACTGCCACGGGAGTCCCGGCTCCCTGGCGCTGACTGGAGGCAGCTGCAAGCGCAGCGCCACTCAGGCCGGGAAGCCCGCGCTTCCCTGGATGCCCCAGGCAGAAATCGCCGCGGAACGACTTCTGGGCTGCAGCTCCCGGTCCTCACCGTGTGGAGGGCCTGCCACGCTCCTGTTCTGCTCTTCAGCCAGACAGTGGAGGCTTGTCATGTTCTCCTTATTGCTGATAATATATGAGATTTATTATAAGGAATGAGCTCACGTGATTATGGAGGCCGGCAGAGCCCAGGATCTGCAGGCTGAGCCAACAAGCTGCTGACCCAGGAGAGCCGCTGATGGAGTCCCAGGACAAACCAACAGGTTCCAGACCCAAGAGAAGCCCGTGGTTTCACTTCGGGTCTGAAATAAGTGAAAAAGCCCGTGTCCCATTTTGAAGGTTGGCAGAAGGAATCCTCTGTGACTGGGGGAGGGTCAGCTGTTTTGTTCTGTTCAGGCCTTCAGCTGACCGCGTGAGGCCCACCCACATGCGGGAATTCCGTCTCCTTGACTCAATCTACTGATTCAAAAGTTACTGTCATCTAAAAACACCGTCAAAGAAGCACCCAGAGTGATGTTTGACCAAATATGCGGGCCCTCCATGGCCCAGTCAAGTTTACACACACACACAAATTAACCATTACGTCATCTTTTTCTCAACTAAATTGAAAAAAGAAATACAGATGTAAGAGAAAAGAGGAAAATGTATATAAAGTGCAACATAAAATAGGTTTCTAGTCAGTAGCATCTTATTCATTTCTTACTTATCCCTTGAGTTACTCGACTATATTTAACCACACTTTATTGGTTTTACTTTTTTTTATCTTGCTGATAATGTGTTCAGTGACCAATGAAAATTTGCATGTATCAACAAATGTTCATATTGTAATGGCAGTACTGAAACGTGCTCTGATTTCTAATTTATTTTCCTAATCAAAATTAATTATTGAGATAAGTTCACAGATCTAATGGACATATGTAAATTACCTGGGTTGTTTTATCAAAGTACTATATATGCGTCCATTTAGGGTCATGTTATGTCACCTTTTTTATCTTGGCAGGCAATGTATTAATATAATTAATCACACTTTGAAAAATATTGCAATTGGAGATAAAGTCTTATAGAAAAAAATACCTTACAAAGCTAAGATTTTTACAGAAATATTCATAAATATGAAGTATAAATTTTACTTGTGAAATCATGTTTTTGTTTATTCTTTAGAACACCTATCATTATTCTTTTTAATTTTCTGATCATTAGTTCTATTTTTCAGCTGTTTATTTTCACTCTTTTCTCTTCACCTTTTTCTGTTTTACACAGAAGAAATTTAAAAAGATAATTAAAGAGACAATACAGATTATAGTGCATTCTAAAAATATGTCTTAGGCTTGTAGACTTAATATAATTTTATTTAAGATACAGTGAATAAAAGTGTCTAAATTGGTTGCTAAAATTTTATATGTTTAGAGCTTCATTCATAGTGGGAGGGGACTGAAGATTATTCTTCTATTTTACTTTATAAAATAGAAACTATTTCAAGCATAGTTAATGTGAAAAGTATACATATACTAGAGAGGAAAGGATTCTAATTACATGCTTGACTTGATAAACTTAATTTAGTTGCCTGAGAAAAGTTAATTTGATCCAAACATTTTTGTTGATGTCGTTTGAACAGTCCACCATAAATGGTACTTTCACTTGGAATCCGATTAATTGGTGACAACCGATTTTTGATTCTTGTAGCGAATGTGATGATATTTGAGTTAGTTCTGATTATAAGTGAAATTTAAATTCTTGGTCTAGATCTAGCATTTTCTTGAAATTTTTTCTATGTAGTTACTTAGCTACATTGAACTGTAGCTACTTAATCACATGTATTAAAATAAAAACATTCAAACAAATCTCAAAGTGTTTTCACATGTTAAAAATTCTGATCAATAACTCACACCACATATAAAAATCAATTCTGGTTAATTGTGGTTCTAAATGAGAAAGTTAAAACTGAACTTTTTGAATAAAATATAAAAGGAAAGCTCAATTACTTGGATTAGGTAAACAGAGCACAAAAAGCAATAATCATAAAGTAAAAAAATGATACATTGTTCTCTATTCAAACTAATAAATTCAGTTCATTAAGTGATGTCATTTTTCATGAGAGTAAAAATATAAGCTACCACGTGAATGAATGTTTGCTTCTAAGTAGGACAAACTAAGTCCCTACTATGTAACCCCTGCAAAAAGGAACTAAAAATCTTGGACATAATACAAAAAGGTACTAAAGAGTGAGCAGAAACAAAAAGTCTCTGGTGAGGAGTGCACACTTTCTGAGACGATTGGAGACTAGGAGTTTTCAGGGTTCTTTTGCTTTCATCCTGGAGCCAAGTGTAGGCTCAGTGGCGTGCACAGTGGTGATGAGGCAGCAAGTATGGAAACACCCACAGTCTTCCTGGCCTGGGACATCTGAACAATGAGGTTGGGAAACGTTGAATACTGAAGAGACTGAGAGAATCCCATAAAAGAAAGAGCTAGAGAGGGGGATCACCCAAGTCTTTCCACCCACATCTCTGACTGACCCCAAGAAAATTATCTGCTAAAGCAAATGAAACAGTATTCATCAGAAAAACGTAACAATCCATAACCTTAATCCAGAAGTTATTATAATACCCAAGATATAATCCAACTTTAACAGACAAAGGAAGAATCAGGAAAATAGAACATATTCTCAGAAGAAAAGAAAATCAATAGAGCCTGATCTTGAGATGAGCCAGATGTCTCAACTAAGAGACAGAAATTTTAAAGCAGCCATTAAATGTATTTTTAATAAATAAATGAAAACATGTTTTCAATGAATGAGAAATAGTAAGTATTAACAAGAAGTAAAAAAGAAGTTTTTCTTCCCATTTCAAATGAATTATAAAACTGAAAAATAGAATTTCTGGGGGAAAATATTTGGACACAATAGAGAGGCTAAAATTAAAAAAGACAACACCAAGTGCTAATGAAGATGTGAAACAGGAAATCTCATACATTGCTGGTGGGAATGGAAAATGATTTGGAAATTTCTCAAAAGTTAAACATATATTGAACAAGTGTCTCAACACTTCCCCCCTTTGGTATTTACCAAAGAGAAATGAAAACATGTCAATAAAAACTTGTACATGGTAGCTTTATATAATACTTAATAGGATAAACTGAAATCAACCCAAATGTCCACTAACAGAAGAATAGATCAACAGAGTTTTGTCTAGTCACCCAATAAAATAGTACTGAGCAATAAAAGTGTCTTATTTTCATTAGTAACATGTATATCTAAAACACTTTAATGAGTGAAGGAGGACAGACAAAAGGGTGTGTTATAATTTCATTGGTACAATGTCCTAAAACAGGCAAAACTATTTTGTATGTATTGAAAGCAAAGCGGTGATCCCCTGGGTTTGGAATGGGGGAGGACAATCATAGGTCAGGGCACAAAGGGTCTTCGTGGGATGGAAGAAATTGTCTGTGTCTGTCTTGTGACAATGGCAAAATAATAGGCAATCAAATATATTTGAGGTTCACATCAGAACCTATCCAACTTTTGAAGAGTCATAGGATATTAAAGTGTTTAAATTTTCTTAACAGTTTTCCTAGGCTTATATGAATAGAGACTCTTTTCGTCTTTCCTAAAAGCTGTTAACATGAGGGAACATCTGCTGTGACGTGCTGCTGAGAGGGGTATAGAAAGAGAGTAAAACAAGGACACTAACTATAAACCCTTACACCCTAATAGGAGAAATGACAAGAATACAAATATCTCTGTCACAAGACATTCAGTGCTAAGTGCTATAAAAAGATCCAAAAATGTGGTGGAAATTTTAATATCTGATGTCACTTCTTAAATGCAGTTTAAAGTCATGAGAATGAGACCTTTTGAACTAAAAGTTTCCCCAGGAGTTTCTGTTTTTAATACAATCCACAGGTGCTAGAAATATTAACACTTTCTTAATAAATTTAGATTTGAAGAGAACTCTCTTGAGAAATAAGAATTGTTTCGATATGTAATTGTATAGTTACAGGAATTCCAGAGATACCTGAAAATGCTGCTGAATAGGTACAAAATTCTACAAGCATTTTGAGATAATGACACATGTATCCAACCTATGTAGTTCTTGGGAATAACGTCTTGGGAGCTCTTACATTCTATTTCACTAATAAAATAGAAGCTAAGAGGTGAAACATCTTCCCATATTTTCATGCCCAGGAAACTAAATCTAAACTAACACCTAAAGGAAAGATCTGTACTTTTATGTTTTTGTTTTGTTTTGTTTTGATTTTAAATTAAAGTTTATTGGGGTGACAATTGTTAGTAAAGTTACATAGATTTCAGGTGTACAATTCTATATTACACCATCTATATCTCACATTGTGTGTACACCACCCAGAGTCAGTTCTCTTTCCATCACCATATATTTGACTGTGTTTCCCCTCTTCTAGAGCCCACCTCCCCCCTTACCCTCTGGTAACCCCTAAACTATTGTGAATGTATATGAGTTTTTGTTCCTTCATTTGTTTGTCTTGTTCTTTTGTCGTTTTCAGTTTTATATCCCACATATCAGTGAAATCATATGGTTCTCTACTTTTTCTGTCTGCTTATTTTGCTCAGCATTATAATCTCAAGATCCATCCATGTTGTCACAAATGGTACTATTTCATCTTTTCTTACCGCCGAATAGTATTCCATTATGTATATATACCGCAACTTCTTTATCCATTCATCTATCGAAGGACATTTTGGTTGTTTCCATGTCTTGGCCACTGCAAATTAAGCTGCAATGAACATTGGAGCACACATGTCTTTATGGATAAATGTTTTCAGATTTTTTGGGTAGATACCCAGGAGAGGGATTGCTGGGTCATACGGTAATTCTATTCATAATTTTTTGAGGACCCTCCATACTGCCTTCCATAGCAGCTGCACCAGTCTGCATTCCCACCAACAGTTTATGAGGGTTCCTTTTTCTCCACAGCCTCTCCAACACTTGTTACTATTTGTCTTGTTGATGATATTTAAAATGGACCAAAGACTTAAGCATAAGACCTGTAACAATAAACTGCATAGAAGAAAACATAGGTACTAAACTTAATGGACCTTGGGTTCAAAGAGCATTTTATGAATTTGACTCCAAAGGCAAGGGAAGTAAAAGCTAAGTAAATGAATGATACTATATCAAACTTAAAAGCTTCTGCACAGCAAAAGAAACCATCGACAAAATAAAGAGGCAACCAACTGAATGAGAGAAGATTTTTGCAAACAGTGCCTCCGATAAGGGGCTGATATCCAAAATATACAAGGAACTCATACAACTCAACAACAAAAAAGCAAACAACCCAATTGAAAAATGGGCAAAGGACCTGAAGAGACATTTATCTAAAGAGGACATACAAATGGCCAATAGACATATGAAAAAATGCTTGAGATCACTAATCATCAGAGAAATGCAAATAAAAAACACGATGAGGTATAACCTCGCCCCAGTCAGAATGGCTATCGCCAACTCTGACGTGGTTTTTTACCCCGCCTTTCTCAAGGTTCCTAACTGAATTGATTTACTTGAGCATCTAGTTTTTAAATGAACAGTTTATGCCTACAGTGGCCTTTGGCAGCTTGTCATTTAAGAGGCACGGTGACCCTTGACTAGCAGCTTTTACAGCTGTTTATCTTTCTTTGAACTTGACAGAATTTGAGCCCAGTTTGCTGAGTAGGTGTATTTTCCCCCTTGTTAATATTTTCAACACATTTGGAAGCTGCTTTACTTCTTATGGTATGCTAAATGCTGCCTTGGTGGTGATAAAAGAATATAGTTTCCCCAAACAACTATATTCCTTTCAGTACGTAGGTCATACAGCATCAGTGTAGGTCTTTTTCCCCGTCCTGATTTACTACTGCAAAGGGAGCCATGGGTCCTGAGTGTGAGCTGAATAGCTGAACCAGCCTTAGGCAGGTTGGCCAGTGAGCACCCCAGCTCCCTGTGTCACGGGCTGACTGCAGCCTCTGATTCATTCCCCCTGCAGCAGCAGCCTCTGCGAGCTCCTGGGTTCACTCCAGATCCCCACAGATGGAAGTGAGTGTTCTTTCCCAGCATATCATGATGTCTAAAATCACTCATGCATTCCTCAAACACCGAACTGTTTGAAAAAGCTCAATAACGAATGAAAAATCTTCACACCCCAAAGCCAGCATTAGTTTGTAAAGACAGACCAACCCAAGCTGTCCTGTTTCTAACCCATGTTATTAGGAAAGCTACACCTCTCCATGGAAGTAATCCTTCTCTAGCTCGCTTCTGCCCTCTCCACTGCTAGTCCTGAGTTACATACAGCTTTGGGAGTGGACTCAGGGAGATTCCATTACTGCAGACCCATAAGGGCGTCTGCGGCAGCATTTGTCACCTGCTGGGTCTTCCTTACAGCATGTAATTTATTCTCTTCTATAACATATATGGAAGAAGGTATGAGGAGAGTATCTCTTTTCACATTTTATGCATAGCAAAGTGTGTTGAATGGCCCAGGTGTTTTAAGTTCACATAATGGTTATCAGCCATTCAAGCTATATATATCACCTTGACTTTCTATTTACTTCCTCACCATACCATATTGTTAAAAGAGATTTCATCATATGACTTTTGGGTGGTTTTTCAAATCAATAAACTCAGAAAAAATTAAAACATCCAAAAAAAAGATGTTTGTAATTGTATGTAGAAAATTCAGCTACTACTAGAATTTTAAAATATTTACATGGATATTTTAGCCATGTGTGAATATATATTATTTACAGGTACAGTCTTTGTCATCAGAGTAAAATATCCTACTATGATTAGATTGCTGAACTAATTTATTGCATTTATTTTCCTCTGTATTTTGAAGTCAGTGTTAATATCAGTCCTTGTAATAGGATTACCAGAATATCTGGGTAGTAAAAAGATGTGAAAAAATTACTTCCAGTTCTATTAGGTGCAAAGATTTATTGAGATCCTAAAATATCATGCTTGCCAAAGGGGAGAACTGTCTTCCAAGCTCATCTTTCTTTTCTAAATTTCTGTGTCCAAAATCACTACATTTACTGCAATTAATAAAAATCTCTGGCAAGGCATAGGAGTGTTCCTGCTGAAAGCTGCAAGCACTCTCCCCTACAGACTTGGAATGACACTAAATTAATATGAGGGAGGAAAAGGAAGAATTAATTAGTACTTGATAGCAGAGCCTTGGATGTTGATTTATTAGTCAGGACCAACATTAGCTGAGTTTACTTTATAAACCTCAAACCATATCCTTTCCAGGTTAATTCTCTTTACCACCATAAAGTGTCTGTATATTAACTGATAATTATTTGTCAGAAACAAGCATAAGGAGCTCTTAGTCAAATGGTGACACAAGTGTGGATGTGTAAATTTCCTCTTATGAAAATGACCAGAGGAAAATAACAACGCGGGGGAAATTGCATCAGCACAGGAAAATGAGGAAGTGCTAATTCCAAGCAAATGAAAACAGAAATAGAGCAGGGGCCATATTACTATTGCCAGACACAATAGTATTCAAGGCAATAAACTTTAAAAAAATAATGAGGACTATTTCCTCTTGATACATGCTACAATTCAAATGACAGGTTTTTTTTGGTTTGTTTTTTTTGGTGTAACTAGATTTTATTTTTCTTAGATTGCTTATTTTATTATTCGGATTAAAGCTGACATGAATGGGTCAGGTTTAAGTATAATATTCTAGTGCTTTAATGCCTTTTTTTGGAGGAATGGGTAATATAATTTTTTACAGATGCAGAAGACCAGTGAAATAAAGGAACTGTATATATGTGACTAGTTCATTGCATTTTCTATACCATTTTAAAAATCTATAGGTACAGAACAATGGGTTTTGTTAAACTGTATGACATGAATACATGCAGAAAGTGATTTCATTGTTATTAGTACACCTTTATTGGATCCATAAAATTGGAAAAAACTCAAAACAGCATAAAGTTTGCTAAAAAGCAAGTAATAAAAAATGGAGACCAAATACTTAGAAATTCAAGAAGAATGTGGGACGATTTGAGCTACAAAGTGATTAATGTCAGTAATGAATTATAACCCATAAAATAAAACAAATATCCATGAAGCTCTCCTGATGTAAATAATAAAACAAATAAGCGGGGAAGAAGGGAAAACTTTTTCTTCCAGTGTAATTCCAACATACAGTATAAGCATGGGAGGAATGATGAAAATAGAAATTGCCATTTACAACACAATCACATTTTTTTCAGGCACAATTTATCATAGATGCTAAAATTAGAAGAGAAACAGTATTTACATACTCTAAACATCACCACACAAGGTAGTTATCAATGACAAAGGGAGGAACTAAAATTGTACTTTATCTGAGTGATCCAAGTTAGTGCCACCAGTCCAGAGACATATCAATACAATATACCTCCTTACTCCGTGCACTTTGAAGGCACAGATTCCGCGGTACTCTTTTAAGAAATTCCTAACCTGAATTTAATCAGAGAGAAACACCAGACAAACAACCTAAGGGGCATTCTAGATCAAAACTGGCCAGTGCACTTCAAAATGTCATCAGGCTCCTAAAACACAAATAAAGAATGATAAGCCCTCCCACAGTGGAGCAGACTGAAGACGCTGGGCAACTGATAGGAACAGGGGTCTCGGATTCGCACCTGGAACAGAAAGAAGAATAGCTGGACAATGGACAGAATTCAAAGAAGACCTGTAGATTAGTGGGTAGCATTTTATTTTATTAATGTTAACTTTCTGGTTTGGGCGTTGTGTTGTTATATTGGAGAAATTTAGTGAGAGACATCTGGGGATTCTTTGTGTTATTTTCCACTTTTTTTTGTTAGCTGTAATTATGTAAGATGAAAAGCTTTAAACATTTTTGAAGGCAATATTGACAAAAATACAGTAGCTTCAACACATTTTCCCCAGCTTTTGGTAAATCCAGTGGACACGATGAATATTTCTTGAACCTAGAATACAGGAAATCTGAATAAAGGCCTTTTGAAGATATTTGAACTTAACAAGATGGTCCGCACAGAGACGCTGCATTGCCCTTCGAAGGCAGACTTTTTGCCCCAGCCTGTCTTGCTGGTCAGCTCCTTCACTACTGGTCTCTTCTGCACAGCTCCTGCTCAGGCACAACCTTCGTGGGGCCCAGGTGCAGCGACTTGTGACTGAGTGTGAAGTCCGGCCTTCCCCTCAGTTCCCAGCACTTCTCACTGCGGCTGCTGGCTCCAGGGCTCCCCTGCTTTCAGACCTGCTGACTCTGACTCTGCCTGTTTTCTTTCCTCCCTTTCCCAAGGGTGGATCCCCAGTAGAAATGTGCATCCACACTCCATGTCGGGGTCTGCTTCCGAAACCCCAGCTGTGAGAGACACAGTGACCGCGATCCTCAAGGAACGCAACTTCATTTCTGTGCCCCTTGGAAAGGGCACACAAATTCAGATGATGTCACCATGTTTCCCCCAAAATAAGACCTAGCTGGACAATCAGCTCTAATGCATCTTTTGGAATGAAAATTAATATAGGACCTGGTCTTATTTTACTATAATATGATACTTATATACTATATACTATATACTATATGTTATATATATAGTATATAACAAATATATATAGTATATATAGTATATAATAAATATATACTATAATATGATATATTATATCATATAAGACTGGGTCTTATATTAATTTTTGCTCCAAAATACGTGTTAGAGCTGATTGTCTGGCTAGGTCTTATTTTCAGGGAAACACGGTATATCACAAGGAATAACAAACTCTGGAATCTTAAAATATTGCAATTTATTACTAAAGTTAATTATTAGATACATGGGAAATTAGAACTGCAAAACATCAACAAGTAGAACATGCTACAAAAATATATTCAATTTGGTCAAGCTATGTTTAAAAATGCATGTAGCCTTAAAATGTAGTATTATTGAATAAGAGTGAATGAAATAAAATCAGATGAACATTTAATTGAAAGGGTTAGAAATAATAAGAAAAACAAGAAAAATACTTTATAAAGGTTACTTACAATATTAGTGAATTATAACATACAAGTTAGGATACATACACATAGCCGAGAATTGGTACTTTAATAACATAACAGGTGCATATACCAAACTGGAAGGGAACATGCCAAAAATATTAATGGTACTTTTCTCTGAGCGCAGAGATTATTGGCAATTTTAAATTTAGTATCATATGTATATCCTGAACCTTTAAAGAAATAATAAAAATTACTACTTAAAAATGCTTTGAGATGGCAGGGTATGCAATCATTGACAATATCGTTTTTTTACTGTTTCACAATTTAAGTACTAATATAAGGAGATTGTCTTCCTCTTTTATTGGACACTGTAGTTTCTTCTCCAATATCCATTCCGTCTTTTCCTTGGGGAAAAATAAATGTTCCTAGTGCTTTGGAGGAAGAAAGTCATAGAGGTTCCCTCCCTCTCTTTCAGTATCTCAATCCCCACCTCATTCACGGATGAAGAGCCCAGGCCTCCCACAGGGTGGTAGCTGTTGGCAGGCATTTTGCAGCCACAGAGAAGAGCCTTCAGCATTAGGAAGAAGCTGAGACTCTGGATCCAAGCTATAGGCCCTGTGTGAACGTCAATCACCCTAAGGTGGAAATCTCATCTCTCGTTGAGGAAAGTTTGAGCTGGTTTATTTGTTACTCCTCATTAAAGCATCCTAATGTATTCATGCCAATAGTCTCATAATAGAATTATATTACACATGTATGTAGAGTTGAAAGTAATTTTAAGCCCTCTTCCACCAAGCAAAACCACCACACTTAGAAACCTTAACTGCCATTGTCTATCTATATTCTTGGACAAGTTGTTCAGATTTGATAAGTCTGTTTCTCCACCTCAGTATGGGGTCAATAATGTAATTATTTTGTTTTCAATATCAAATATATAAAAACAAGTGCCATAAGTAGTTCTCGTAACATAGTGGGCACTCAAAAACCCTATATTTCTTCTCCTACGGTTTCATAAATCCTTATGATACTTCCATTTTAACTACAACCATTTATGAGATCTTCTTGATAGTTAATTATTATCGAGAGACTGAATATACAAATGGACAAGGGCCAGACCACACGTGACACTAGAATTCTGACCCACAACCTCTGCGGCGGTCATTCCAGAACTCAGGACATCGACAGCAACTGCCATCCACCCTGTTTTTGACCCCAAGTTAGGACCAGCCAGAGAAAGCAATATACTTCTTCAACAATCACATATTTCTCTTTATCTTATTTTTATTTCTACAGTTAATATCTACTAACAATCACAAGTAGACACAATTTATAACTGCTCTTACATTCATAATGTTCAATCTGTCATTTTCCTGTAGTCATTTTCCCTCCTCAGCTTCTGCAGACAGATTTCTTGCATCAAAGTGCACCTCTGAGAACTGTGATGGTGCTGGCACAGGACTCTGACGCTGGCTGTGGTGCTGCTGCCAGCAGCGTGTGCCTCCATTACAAACACAGAGGCTCATTTGCAGCCAATTTGATAGCAGGATGTTCAAATGCATGATGTGTTTATACGTAGATTTTATGGGACACTTATATTATGGAGTTAAAACCAGATATTGAGGAAATCACCGTGCTGCTCTGAGCATGGGATAGGCTGTCCTGGCACTGGTTGTACCACTAGTTGGCTCAGTTGCACTGAAATAGATTCAGTGGTCTGTGGTGACACCGTGGGTTTGGCATGCCAGTGATAACACCATCTCCTCACAACATGTCTGACCCGGAAAGATCTGTAGGGAAGAAGGCGCGCAGTTGGTGGACATAAAGGGTGGGAGACCCTGTGAGTCATTCCCCGACACGTGACATCTTCCTCAGCACACATCAGCCCTCCTTATCATGGGACAAGCAACGGCAATTAACACAGGACACATCTGAAGAGCTATGTTTTTGGTTTTGGTTTTGATTTTGGTAGAATGATTCTAAATGTAAAGTCATACTCCTGTGACTCATTTGGAATTTTGTAGGTAAGCTTCAAACATTCAACAAGGTTCATTTAGGTGGAGGTCAGATATGTTGGGTTTTCAATGAGTTCTAGATTGAAAGAAATATCAACTCCCCTCGACTTATAAACTCCCTCTCCATCCTGCCTCCTGAACTGTCATCCAATACACATAGAATCACATCTTTTATTTTCTCTTTCTCTCAATGTCCAAATCTATGTCTTACGCACAGTTTTCTTTCTCCTCTCTGACCTCCCCACATGACTTGCATTCACTGGGGACTCAGTCTTACCAAGCATGCTCCAAAGTGCTGGAGATGCAAAGATACACAGTCTCTGCCAGTAAGAATGTCACAGTTCAGTCAGAAAGGGAGGCAAGGAAACCGTACCTCCGGGGAAGTGAGAACTGGGGTCACGGTCTGCCGATGGGTGGGAGCATAGAGCAGACATATTTCTTCAGACTGGGGTGGGGGGACTGGAGGCAGGTAGGCCCCTGGGGGAGAGGGTACTGTGGATGAGGCAGGGCTGGCTTCAGGGACTGTGACCTGTGCAGGCACACAGGGCCCATGCTTACAAAGGGCCTGTGCTTGCTTCAGTGCTCTGATGTCACCTTGAAATTCTTCACTTTTGGACAAGGGGCCCCGCATTTTCATTTTGCATTGGGCTCTACTGATTATGTGGCCAGTCCAGGAGGGAAGGAGTACATTGTGGAAAGGCATAGAGACACAGAAGAGAATGGTAAGTTAAGGCGTGGCAGTGGGTTTAGTGTGGCTGCCTGTAAGCCGGGGTGGGAGCCCGACTGGAGAAAAACTAGTGAGAGGAGAACCTAATGCAAGGATGGGCTATATTCACAGAGTGAGAAGAGGGCTGCCACGAGGCTGTAAAGAAAATTGATATGTAAAGAGGTAACAGAGGAAGAGAAGCCTACAAAGGGGATGAAGAAAGTGTGTCCAGAGGGGAAAAACAGGAAGCAGAGGCAGGGTTTTGAAAATTAGCTAAGATTATGACAGAAATGTCCATTGGGTTTTGAATATGGAGAATGTTGAACAAGCGTTAACATCGTTTATAGGAGTAATAAGTTTGATTTCAGTGAGTTCATCTTTACGCCATGGTAAAATAAACAACTAGAGAGGGTGATGATAAAGTGGTGGAAGAGAAAAAAAAGTATGCATTGAATCATTTGATGGAGCCAAGTTCCAGGCAGACAAGACAGCTCTGTCCCCATTTCTCGTTTTCACGGACAGCAGCTTCTCCCAGGTCCTCGTCACCCGGTGCCGAGGTTACAGGAGGAAATTGCTATTCGCATCTCCCCCACGTAGGCCAACACTCACGTCCCTGATGGTAGTCGCGTTCAAAGCCACATTCAGGGGTCACTCCTAGTCCTGGAGCTACACTGGCTCCCTTGAGCTCTTTAAATATCTGCTATCCTCATCTCAACGTAAGAACTTTTATGCTTTCTTCCAGACTCACCTCTTCTGTCGACTCCTCAATGATTAACTGCTCTCATGATTTTTGTTATAAGTGTTACCTGTGTTTCATAATTAACTTAGTTGACTCCACCTGATGGTCTGTGTTTCTGCCACGCCCACTAATCCCTTCAAAGAAAAAAATACACCAGGTTCGGCTCATGAATAAGTTATATATCATCAACCTGCCATCTTGTGTTAATAACATGGTTCAGAAACTGCACCAAGGTGTCTGTGGAGACCACAGCAGACTCATGGGCTCACCACGGGTATTTTAAACTTTTGAAGGAACACAAGAGACACTTGACATCTATCCAACACTGCTAAAATATGAGCTTGAATAATTAATAGTTTCAACATTAGATCACAGTATATTCCTTTTAGGAACCTCACATCTTTGCACAACGGGGATTTGATCGGCCACAGTGAAGAAAACCATGCGTAATGAAAATTGACATGGATCAAGAAATGAGGATTAAGAAATTGTGCAGTGCCCAACAGGTACGTATTTTCCACTCCTGAGTAATGGTAATTATTTAACTATAAAATAAAATATTTTTATTTCAACTTCTGTTTTTAATCTTTCCCAATGGCCACTAAGTTGTTAGGATATAAACACTTACTAGGTTTTTTGGACTTAACTACCTCATAAATGGAGCTATTCCGTGTTTACTTTGGAAGGTGGCAGCACAGAAATACTGCAGATCCTGAAGGTAAGTGCGGACTGAGAAAGCTTGAGGTCTCTGCCCTACTTTATTAGACTAGGAACCCCGGCGAGAGCCAGTTGTAGCCCTCTGGGCAGCAGTGTACAGTGTGTATGCTATGAGAGCTCGGTGCAACAGGGAACAAGCTACTTAAACCAATCGACCCCATCAGGTCTGCTGTCCATGGGACAGTCCATGTGAAACACACAGAGGACCCTGTGGTGGAAGTGCCATAGGATGGAGAGGGACAGAAGTCCTGAGGCGGAGTGCGTCTGGATGGAAGCGCTGCTTGTAACTGACCTGCATCAGGGCTGAGCACCACACCCAGAGGGAGCCGGCCACTCCACAGCAGCACGCACCAGCCCCGCAGAGGACAGACAGGAAGGCTGACTCCTAGGAGCAGCCTGAGTACGCTGCTTCGTCACCGCTGCCCTTGCCGTCTGAGCGTGAGTGGGCAGGGCCCCAGGTCCAGCCCATGCAAGTGTTTCAATCGTTATGAATGTTTGCATCTTCAGGCCAGCTCCTCCCAGCACACACATCTGCTGGATGCAGCCAGTGCAGTTTTGACCTGTGCTATCCAAAAGATCCCAGTTCTCGTAGTGGCACCTGTTACATGCCGTCTGTGCCTTTAGTCGTTTTACATGTACTTTTAATTTCTCAGATAATATGTTTTGGTTGTTCAGGAGACCCATTTTATGCAAACCCCACAATATCAGGCATATCATTTTTGATTATAAAATATGATTTAACGTATGGAAGGTCATATATTTTTGAACCTTATCAATTCTGGCTTATTTTCAGAAAAAGAAAATTTGTGTCCATTAAAAGTGAAACAAAAAGGCTAAGATTGTAGATAGTGAGTCATATAACTATAATTTAGCCTTAAGATTTTGATTCCAAAACACAGATATTCCACTATGCCATGGGGTTAAAGACACTTACTGAGTGGTCCCTAATGTTCATTGCTGGCATCAAGTAAAAAAGTCTTGACTGAATGCAAACCATCATGTAAGTTAGTGTGGTATTTGTTCAATGTGTCTTAACAGCCCAATAAGACTCCATTCTATAAAATTAACATTTTAATTGTAATACAGATTGAGATATTAATCTTGATATTTGCTCAGCATAGTTCCCAGAGAGTTCACTGCTAAAATGTGTATTGAGATCCAAGAAGATCCACCAAGAGAAGATTCCAGCTAAGTATCTCCTCTGATGAATTTATCAAAAATTGTTACAATTCTGTTGTATTTAAAAGCATCTATTTTAAAAATACGTATTTCTATTTCATGTTGTACATTGTTAGTAAATCTTGTCTCTAGAACTTCTTGGCAGTTTGCTTGTCATCTGCTCCACTTTGTGTTCTTGCAGTCTCTGCATTCTTAAGGGAGGTTGTTTTTCTTCAGAAATTCCATTGTCTCTTGGTGAAACATTCTCTCTCATATTATTGAAGCCAGATATTCATTGACCCAAGATCACTAATGACAGTGAGATCTGAAGAATGTCGGTTTTGTTTACTTGGCTGTTATGCTGCTTGTGTAATTCAGATTGTGTGTCCTGGGAGAGGGGAAGGTGAAGATGATGTGAACATTTATGAAGACATAAATATATATGTTCTTGCAGAGCTGTTTTCATTTATGTAGGCTGGCGTATATATTAGATATTCATCTAACATCTAATCATTGGAATAGTCTGTGTTATATCTTTCTTACATAGGCAGCTACACGTACTTGCTTTCATTTTGTGACTATATTGCTTAATTCTTTAAGATGTCTCACGATTACATTGTCAGAATATTATAAGACTCATGTAATTTAAGTCACATGGAAGGAACACATTTTCTAACATACACTCAAGATGAATTTGTAGTTCAGCATGTGATAGCATGGATATTTATAATTTTTCTTCCTCACTCTTCAGATAAAAATTTTCTCTCAGGGTTCTTAAATGAAATATTCCTTAAGGCTCTGTTTAAAAACATCAGATCAGTTTTGCACAGGGCAAAATTTATATTATACTACCAATGATTGGCCACATTTTCTACTTTATTGATTTTTTAAATTTTTTTTAAAATTTCATTTCTAAATAGACAGGTATAAAATTGAAACTTGCTGATAATTTAAATGTACTGGATGTCCACTTAGAAAGATAGTAGTTTTTCAATCAAAATATTTTATATTACTTTATGGTTTAGAAACATAATTTACTTGTTTAACAAGCATTGATTGAATGCCTGTTTTCTGGAAAGTACTGCAAAAGGATAGCCTTCAAAAATGAATAAAACTTAAACCTTGCCCCAAGAGACATGCTAATTTCATTGGGAAAATTGGTAAATACATAAAAACATGCACAGGGTTGAATAATAGCGTGGAGATTGGGACACAGAAGGAGAATGTTTTGATTACATGAAAGGGGATTCCCTGTCCACAAAGCTCCATGTTATAGCATCATTTAGGGTGTGAAGTGTGTGTATACACATATACAATATAATATAATATAATATAATATAATATAATATAATATAATATAATATAATATAATATAATATAATATAATATAATTGTAATATATGTAACATATACATATATGTAATAGACTGTATATAGTCTAGATAAAATAAAAGTCTCCATGATTCTATTCTAACAAAAATTAATAATTTTGTGTATTTCCTTCTAGTCTTTTTCCTAGGAAGTTAAATTTTATATAATTGTAACTGAAGGTCGAATATAACTATATTCTTTAGAAACTATCATTATTATAGCATAAGCATTTGCACAATGCTACATTTTTTCATAACTATCATTTTAAATACATAAGAGCATAGCATTTCTTTCAGAGAATCCACTATACTTTTTCTAACTTGCTCCTACTCTTACTCATTTTGGTTGTTTATAGCATTTCACTCTGTTTCATGGCTTATTTTGAAAAATGTAGTCATGAATATAGCTTTATATGCCCACATTTTGAAGTGCTTCCTTAGAAGAGGTTCCCAAATGCAGGGCAAACATTATGCATATCACTGATGGAGTGTCACTTTTAAGCTATATTTCAATATTGGGACCACTTCTGTAGCATCCTCTCTTCTCTGAGGACACAGAAAAAGTATGTTAGAGCATTTCAAACCATGTCCCACCATACTGAGACAATAAATACTAAGACAGGGATACTGTCCCAATGTCAGCCAACATTGCCGTAAAGACCATTGAGAATACGTTAACAAGAATGAGCATTTATTGGGAGTTCAAACTGTAATTGAGGAGAATATACAACAAAATAAAGTTCCGTTATTTTGAAAGAAATACATGTTTGGGAGAAAAAAATCATGTATTTGTTAAATTATATTTTACCTGTTTCTGCCCAATATTTCAATCGAACATCTTTTAAAATCCCAATTCTTATAGTGTCATATTGATGTATAAACATGCTTACCCCAAATCATGTTGTTCACAGATTTTATAGATCCGCCATCGATATTGCTTTTTCATACATTCAAAAAACTAGATAGCTCCATAGATAAAAATGTGTATTGTGCTACATGAGACTTCCATTAAGGTGACTGTTAATTCAACATCGTCTCAAATACCGGGACTTTCACTCAAGCCACAGTTTTTCCATTTTAGCAACAAGTTATGAGTGACGTCATCAAATAATTTACCAACATTTAAATGAACTGTATCTGAGTATCTGAGTAATTGATTTCCTTTGCCTAAATCATTCATCTTTTCCTATCACCAGTGAGCTTTTATCACATGCAAATTTAATCATGGTACTACTGAACTAAAAAAAAAAAAAAAAAAAAAAAAAAAAAAAAAAAAAACGAAGGAAATCTGGAAATGCACAAATCACAGAGAAACTGCTACAAATGCTCCCAGCTGCTTTATCTCAGAACGTGTTATCCTCAGCACTTCACCTGAAACCCCACGTCGTGCACCCGAAATGCCCAGGATCTTGTTTACAGCTGGAGTGCACAAACAATGGCTTTTCCTTTTGCCTTCTGTATCTCTTTTGAGTATCACTCATTGTAAGGACCTATTATGCTGGTAACAAGAAAATCTGGAAAATACTGTACAAAGAACTTAGAAGGGTGGGATCCATACTGCATATTAACAACAAAATTCCAACGCAATGCTTCACAAGCAATGGTGTTGATTTATCTTTTTCAGTCTCATTTTCTTTCACTTCTGGCCTGCATCCTGCTGTTTAGGCACCAATAATTATTCTCAAACTTCCCAGGTACGCTATATTCAGATCACTGTCATGAGATCCACATCCACAATTGTGAGTACTGGATAACCAGTCTTCACTTGACTTATAAGGACCTCCAATTCTGCATATGCAAAACCATACTCCTCTGTCTTGTTTACCCTCTTATTCTGATTTCAATATCTCAGTGGTGCCACCTTCCACACAGTTTGTGGAGTCAGAAATTGGGCTTTGTCTTTGACTCTTACTTTGCCCCTGTCTTTGACTCTTACTTTGGCCCTTTGTCTAAATCATCTTCAAGTCCTGAGGGCTCTAAGTCTTCCTGGTGTGCCCACCTTATTGTAGGCTAAGATTATTTACCTCCCGGATCATTCCAGAACCTAAATCCTTACACCACACTTCAAAAACATATATCTGGTGCTCAAATCCTTTCAGTGGCTTCCCGTTGCTTTTAGAATAAAGCCCAATCTCTGAACATATTTTGAACTGTCTGTGCTCTGGTCAGGGCTTGCTTTCCAGTCTCATTTTCCATCATGTCATGCCTGTCCCTCCCCCACCCTGTCATCCAGAGCTGCTTTTGTTTCCTAGGGCATCATTTCAAGCCCTCGTCCTTCACTCCGTTTTAGAGGTACGCTTCCTTCTCTTCTACATATGCTTCTGCCCAAAACCTTTTTCTGACCAACTTCTACTTTAGGTCTCAATTTAGGTGTCCTTTCCTGATACATGGTCGTCAGGGTGAGCAGCTCTGAGAAGTGCTGTCTAAATATAAAAAGGAGAATGGAAAGCTCTGCAGTAGAGCGCAATGCTCTATGCCCTGGGTCCCGTGAAGATGTTCAGTGCAGCCATCCTTGGTGTACTGTCTCATGTGTCCCTATTGCACTCTTGTTTTCTGACTTATTAGTGACTACAACACACTATTACCATTTATTTTACTTGTCCCTTACATCCATCCCTCTTGGAATGCGGGCCTTCAGGAGAAAGGAAGGACCTCTGTCTTGTTGAGCATTGTGTCTGTAGGCACACAATTTTGGTTACATGAGCAGCTAAGTGGGTGGAGCCAGTATTCTTTCCTCTGTCCTGAAGTCATTCCACACATAACTCGTCAAAGACAAACCTGTCCAGTATTTGTCCTAAGGCACTGCTCTTTTATTCACTGTTCAGCGTTACATTCAGGCCATAACACATGCCTTATACCCTGTTCTCTCTGAATGTTTACATACTCACGTGTAAATATTTGAGTGAATAAAAGAACGATGAGAAAAATAAAGAAAAAGCATTTATTAAGGCTCTAACATTTCAGATATTTTATGTATATTATTTCATTGAATCCTCTTAGACATGTCTGTAAGAGCAGGCATGGTTTTATATAATATATATATATATATATATATATATATATATATATATATATATATACATATATATATATACATATATATATGAATGTATTAAAATTATGCTGATGGTAACCACTTTGAGCACCTCTTGTAATTGCAGAAGTCAAACGTGACTTGTATTCATTTTTTGTTATCGGTATATATTGAGTATTATAATTTTAATACAGTTTCTGCCTTTCTTAAAATGTGTATACATTTTTTGGCACCCTGTGTGTGTGTGTGGGTGTGTGTATGTATATACATATACATATATGGAAGGTTTAGAGAAATTTGTTAATGTGCCTGAAATCACTCAATATGTGACAGAATTAGATTTAAGCCTAGTTTGTTATTTGCTGGCATTACTTGTCTTACCCAATAAACAGAGAAATCCTTCCTTTCATCAATTTTTTCCAAATGCAGAGGGAGCAGAAGGTCCGTGATAGGAGGGAAATATGCATGTATTCATTCATTTTATGGATTGTCAGATGTATAAATAAATGCTTAACTAGGCTGGAAACACATGAACATTTTCTGTTCAAATCCTTGTGTCTTATCCCAGCCCACGTTCAGACCAGTCAAAGCTGTGAAATTACTACGGTTTTGATTAGAGACTATCTCCAACTTATACCACTGCAAGCCCTCCGACATTTATTGGTTGGGATGTGACTTTTTATATCTTTAATTTTGTTATGATATTGACTAATATGACTTAACCCCTGTTAGAATAATTTCATTAAGTAATTCTGTTTTTTATTAGTTTCAGGTGTACACAACAACATAATGATTAGACATTTACATCCCTTCCAAAGTGATCCCCCCAAGTCTACTCCCCCTCTGACATCGTACAGAGTTATTATAATATCATTGACTACGGTCCCTACACTCTACATCCTGTGACTATATATATATATATATATATATATATATATATATATATATATATATATATATATAATTATAGTTGACATTCAGTACTATTTTATATTAGTTTCAGGTGTACAGCACAGTGGTTAAGCATTTTTATACAGTCTATGAAGTGATCCCCCCAATAAGTCCAGTGCCCATCTGGCACCCCACATAATCTTACAGCATTATTGACTCTATGCCCCACACTGTATTTCACACCCCATGACGATTATTTTGTGACAACCAATTTGTATTTCTAACCTCTTCCCCTTCTCCCCATCTCCCCTCCCATTTAGCAACCATCAGCTTTTTCTCTGTGTTTATGAGTCTATTTCTGTTTTGTTTGCTCATTTATTCTGTTCTTTAGATTCCATATATAAGTGACATCGTATGTTATTTCTCTTCCTCAGTCTGACTTATTTCACTTAGCATAATATCTCTATGTCCATCCATATTGTTGCAAATGGTAAGATTTCATTCTGTTTCATGGCAGAATAATACTCCATTGTGTAAATATACCACAGTTTCTTTACCCAATCGTTTATTGACTGGGGGAAAGGGGGATGCATTGCAGTTGTTTCCATATCTTGGCTATTGTGAGTAGCGCTGCAATAAACATAGGGATATATATATATATATATATATATACTTTAATTAGTGTCTTGGATTTCTTTGGGTAAATACCCAGGATTGGGATTGCTGACTAGTTCTATTTCTAATTTTTTGAAGAACATCCATACTGTTTTCCACAGTGGCTGCACCAATCTGCAATCCCACCAACAGTGCATGAGGATTCCCTTTTCTCCACATCCTCACCAACACTTACTTGTTGGTTGTTGATTTATTGATGATAGCCATTCTGACAGGAGTTAGGTGGTATCTTGTGGTTTTTATTTTCTTTCTGTGACGATTAATGATGTTGAGCATGTTTACATATGTCTGTTGGCCATCTGTATGTCCTCTTTAGAGAAATGTGTCTTCATGTCCTCTGCCCATTTTTAATTGGATTGTTTGTTTTTTTGGTATTGAGTTGTATGAATTTTTTATAAATCTTGGATATTAACCCCTTATCAGATGTATCACTGATAATATCTTCCCCCATTTAGTAGAATGTCTTTTTGTTTTGTTGATGGTTTTCTTTGCTGTGAAAAACCATTGTACTTTGATGTAGTACCATTTATTTATTTTTTTTCTTTTGTTTCCCTTGCCCAAGAGAATATATCAGTCAAAATATTACTAAGGGTAATGTCTGAGAGTTTACTTCCTATATTTTCTTTTAGGACTTTTATGGTTTAGGGTCTTACATTTATGTCTTTAATCCATTTTGAGTTTATTCTTGTATATGGCATAAAAAAGTGGTCCAATTTCATTTTTTGTTGCATATATCTGTCCAATTTTCTTAGAACCATTTATAAAATAGATGGTCTTTACACCAATGTTAAGTCTTACTTTATTTGTCATAGATTAAATGACCATATAGGCATGGATTTATTTCTGGGCTTTATTCTGTTGATCTATGTGTCTGTTTTTATGCCAATGCCATCCTGTTTTGATTATTATAGCCATGTAGTATAATCTGATATCAGGCAATGTGATACCTCTAGTTTTGTTCTTATTTCTCAGGATTGCCGTGACTATTTGGGGTCTTTGATGGTTTCATATAAATGTTAGAATTATTTCTTCTAGTTCTGTGAAAAATGCCATTGGTAACTTGATAGGGATTGTGTTGAATCTATATATTGCTTTGGGTAGTATGGACATTTTATCTATGTTAATTCTTCCTATCCACGAGCATGGTATGTGTTTCCATTTATTTGTATCTTCTTTAATTTCTCTCTTCATGTCTTATAATTTTCTTGGTAGAGGTCTTTTACATCCTTGGTTAAATTTATTCCTAAGTATTTTTTTTTATTCAATTATAAATGGGATTGTTTCCTTAATTTCTCTTTCTGATAGTTCATTATTGGTGTATCAAAATGAAACCAATTTCTGAATAGTAATTTTGTATCCCACTACTTTACTAAATTCATCTATCATCTCTATAGTTTCTTGGTGGAGTCTTTAGGGTTCTCTATATATAGTATCATGTCATCTGCATATAATGACAATTTTACTTCCTCCTTACTGATTTGGATTCCTTTTATTTATTTATCTTGTCTGATTGCTGTGGCTAGAACTTCCAGTACTATGTTGAATAAAAGTGGTGAAAGTGGGCAACTTTGCCTTGTTCCTGATCTTAGGGGGAATGCTTTTAGCTTTTCCCCCTTGGGTATGATGTTAGCTGTGGGTTATCATATATTGCCCTTATTATGTTGAGATATGTTCCCTCTACTCCCACTTTGCTGAGAGTTTTTATCATAAATGGATGCTGGATTTTGTCAAATGCTTTTTCTGCATCTATTGATATGACCATATGATTTTTATTTTCATGTTGTTTATGGGGTGTAGCATGTTAATTGATTTGCAGATATTGAACAAACCTTGCATCCCAGGAATGAATCCCACTTGTTCATGGTATCTGATCTTTTTAACGTATTGCTGAATTCGGTTTGCTAATATTTTGTTGAGGATTTTTGCATCTATATCTATTAGTGATATCAGCCTATAGTTTTCTTTTTCTTTTCTTTCTTTCTTTCTTTCTTTCTTTCTTTCTTTCTTTCTTTCTTTCTTTTTTTTTTTTTTTTTTTTTTTTTTTTTTTGTAATGTCTTTGTCTGATTTTGGAATCAGAGTAATGGTGGCCTCGTAAAATAAGCATGGGAGCCTTCCCTCTTCCTGGATTTTTGGAATAGTTTGAGGAGAATAGGTGTTAATTTTTTTTTAATGTTTGGTAAAATTCACCTGTGGAGCCATCTGGTCCAGGACTTTAGTTTGTTCAGATTTTATTGATTACTGACTTAATTTTGTTTGTAGTAAATGGTCTGCTCAGATTTTCTGTTTCTTCTTGATTTAGCCTTGGAAGATTTACGCCTCTAAGAATTTATCCATTTCTTTCAGATTGTCTAATTTATTGGCATATAATTGCTTGAAGTATTTTCTTTTCTTCTTTTTTTTTTTTTTTGTAGTTCTGTTGTGTCTGTTGTCACTTTTCTT
Source organism: Rhinolophus ferrumequinum (assembly GCF_004115265.2). Classification (NCBI taxonomy): domain Eukaryota; kingdom Metazoa; phylum Chordata; class Mammalia; order Chiroptera; family Rhinolophidae; genus Rhinolophus; species Rhinolophus ferrumequinum. Next base: position 3,830,375 of record NW_022680364.1, read on the forward strand.
TCATTTCTGATTTTATTTATTTGGGTCCTCTCTTTTTTTCTTGGTGAGTCTTGTTAAAGGTTTGTTAATTTTGTTTACTTTTCCAAAACTGTTGGTTTCATTAACCTTTTGCATCTTTTTGTTCTTTATTTCATTTATTTCTGCTCTGATCTTTATTATTTCCTTCTTTGTACTCACTTCGAGCTTATTTTGCTATTTTTTTTTCCAGTTTCATTAGGTGTAAAAATGGACTGTTGATTTGAGATTATTCTTATTTCGTCAAGTAGGCCTGAATTTCCCTCTTGTGACTGCTTTTGTTGTGTCCCATAGATTTCAGGTCATTGTGTTTTCATTTTTGCTTGTCTCAAGGTATCTTTTGATTTCTTCCTTGATCTCATTGTTGACCCATTCATTATTTAGTAGCATGTTATTTTGTCTCCATGTTTTATGTGTTTTTCAGTTTTTTTCCCTTATAATTGATTTCTAGTTTCAGAGCTCTGCAGTCAGAGAAGACGCTTGATATGATTCCAATCTTCTTATATTCATTGAGACTTGTTTTGTGGCCTAACATGTGATCTATCTTGGAAAATGTTCCATGTGCACTTGAAAAGAATGTATATTCTGCTCCTTTGGGGTGAGATGCTCTAAAAATGTCCGTTAAATCCTGAGTGTTATAATTCTTAAAGACTGGAAATTCTATAGGAAAAAATAATTCTCTATATACATCCTGAAGTATTTTTGGAAGACAAGATATAATGGCCAGGACTTATGAGGAACATACTTGTTCACTGCGCTGTTCTTTAAATTTTGTGTCATTTAGAACATTTTCATAATAGAAGAATTTTTAGAAAATCTACCAGAGCCCAAAATATGTATTTTTGCTAGTGGAATTTCAGAGCAGCTGTCCAGGACAGAGAGACTGATACTGTGACATCAATTTACTCCCTAAAGAGACCATCATAATTGAGCACTATAATTTTATGAATAGTGTCATCTCTCCATGCAATTTTTACTATACTTTTAATATGTATAACATTATATTTTTCTTTTGATGTCAGCATTAACACATAAATTTTAAAGTTTTTGTGTTTGAATTTTTAGAGTGAACATATCAGCTCATGTATTAATCTTTTTTTTAAATAAAGAGCTTCTTAGATGTTTTCACACAGCTGAAAGTAATTAAATTCTCTCATAAAACTGAAGTGCACAAATTCCTCAGTAATACAGATAATTATGCTGTAGATAACAATGTATAGAATCTTGTTTTCTTAAATTCCAGGTGTTTCTGAGGAAAGCCTTACTTTAATCAGGTTAAACCTTCATAATTCCATCAGATTTGCATAGGTAAAGTGAGAGTTTCTCTTTCAAAAACAAGTATATGATAATTCCCTATTTCAAATTTATATAAAGCTTTGACTACTAGATAACCTTGGGTCATTTATATTATATTGTTATCAGGGAATCCCATTTTCTGTACTTTTGTCCCTGTCACATTGTCACCAGATGGCTTCCTATAAAGACTTGAGCAGAGATATTGTCAAGGAAAGTGTTAAGGGTCTTAGAGCAAAAATGCTCTGTTTTTCCATGAATGTTATTGGGATGATCAAAGAATATGGTTTATTGCTTTCATTGAATACATTATTTTATAAATACTTGGATTGAGTTTTCATCAGTTGACTTTAATCATCAAATGTAAAATTATAAGAAAAATTGTCCCTTTAAAGTTTAGTTATTTAAATTTTCAATAACCTGTCAATGCTTCTCTTCAGTTTCAAATACTGACCCGTGACATTCATGAACTGGGATGATCAGCATTTTCTTTAGAAGGAAACTATTCACACCACTAATTCAGATTAATTTTACTTATATAAAGTATGTATTTTATCTAATTCTATTAATTAATTAAAAATCTCCGTTTTAAGAATAGTACAAGGAATTTCCACACTTTTCACTCAGGTCCCCAAGTGATAACATGTTACTGCATTTTCTTTCTCTACTTCTTCCTTCTTTCTACACACGTGTGTGCCTATTTCCTGACATGCTTAAGAGAAACTGCATGTATGATGATCCTACTTCCCTAAATATTAATAATTCACTGTATATTGCCTGAAAACAAAACATTCTTTCACAAACCCACAGTGTCATCATCAAACTCAGAAAATTAGCATTGATACAATACTACTCTCTCATATACAGACCTATCCAGATTTTACCAATTGTCCTTGTAACATTTAAGGACAAAATCCAAGATGATTGGTTTCATTCAGTTGTCATGTCTCTTAAGTTTCATAATTAGGAATAGTTGCCAAATCTTTAGGTATTTCAACATATTGATATATTACAAGAATATTAGACATTTATTTTGTTATGTGTCCCTCAATTTGGGCTTGTCTGGTGTTTTCTCATGATCAAATTCAGGTTGTACACTTTCGGCATGCATACCACCAAAGTGATTTACTCAGTGCAACAACTTAGGAGGCATAGGCTGTTACAATCCCATTACTGCAGTAATAACTTTGATTATTTGCTTAAATGATGCAGACCAGATTTCTTGACTAAAAGGGTACTATTTTACCCTCTGTATTTAGTATTCTGTTGTGAGATACTTTGAGACTGCAAAAATCTTGTTATGCCTCAAACTTTCATCCATTCATTTTACCATTCATTGATGATTGTTGCTTAAATCAGTGATTATTATATTGTAATATATTATAATGTTATTTTAGTGAATGTTATTGGTCATGAAATTATAGTAATCTCTCATAGATGAGCATAGCCTGAAAAGGTCATCATTGCACAATTCAGTAGACGTGGGTAGGTACAAGTTTTCACCCTAGTCAAACCCACGTGCTGTCTTCATTGGCCACATAGCTGAGTCCATCACACTGGGTTTAAACAGGGACATCATCATTTTCTGGACATGTGACCTTATGCAAAACACTTAACCGATTCTCAGATTTTTGTTTGTCTAAGAGGAATAAGAACACATCATATAGGTTTCCCTTAATATTTAAATGAGGTACTTCATGTAGACTATTTGGAAGACATTACTTATATGTAAATATGGTAACTACGGGTTTTTTTCTAGATTTTATTTCACATTTATTTAAAAATTTTATTCTTTCACCTATCAGTCACAGATATATGAGAAGTTTGTTACTTTCATGTTTTATTTCAATCGTAATGGAATCATGTGCCATTAGAGAATTAAAAAAGAAGTTTCAATCTAGTTATTCCATTCAACTTTCCATCTTTCAGGATAAATTTATTTCTTTAATTGAAGTCACATGTTTTCAACTGAATCTAAAAAGTAGGAATGACACAAGTCTGCCCTAATTCTTACTTTTCTCAACATGAGTTAAAAATATCTCATTTTTAAATTTCTAAATTTCTCTTTTACTCTAAGGAAATACTGTTCTCTGCCTGCTCTTTTTGGCTTTCCTGGAATAGCCTGCTAGTTCTGGCCATGGATGAAACCATGGGACTCCAATTAAAATTCAGTCACTGAATTGTAAGAGTGGAGAAAGCAGTCCAACATTTGCTCATGTTTCCAGTGGCAAATTTTATCTTTTAATTGCTCCAGTCTTTTCTTACTTCATGACTAAATATTCAAGTCATACACTATACTTTTTAAATGTAAATTTCTATGATCATCATATTTCAAAATATCTTTATAATGAACTGAGTAGAAGTTTAAAAAATCTGCATAGAGTGGAGAAAGTCACTATCATATTTTGACAAGAAACTAGTGAAATAATTTATTCAAAGTGTCGGTGATTTATTGAGAAAATCAACACACTGGAAGGTTTTCCATAGTCAGTTAAATGCCACAACATATAAAATTATGTGAAATTTGGACATAATGTCTAATACTCGGTTTTAAATGTATGTCATCTCCAATTCCACACTTTCATCCTATTTGCTATGCATTGAGAGTGCTAGTATCTAAATGGGCTTCTTTTTACAAACTCTGCAGTAATTACGAATCACTATTGAGCATTTTTCTTATCAGAGCATCAAAGTAGTCAACCATAAATATTCTGAATCTTTAGTCCATACATCAGACAAGAGTCAGGTAACAGGAAGTGTCTTTAAGAAAGCACGTTTATCTATCTGCTTTCAAAGAAGTGCAGAGCCAAAGTAAACCAGAAAGATGATTATTGATTCTTCACATTTATTTGTGAAAAGGAAAGATTTTTGTTAGAGTGTTTTCAACTAATACCCAATACAGCTTGGATGAATTTTTATACCAACCAACCAATGTACTTTCCTGAAAATTAAACATGTTGCCCATATTTAGTTCTCAAGAAACAGAAGAAAATAAAATTTCTTACATCCTCTGAAAATTATTTTTAATAGTAAAATCTTTTACCAGAGTCTTCACATTGAAGCCTCATTTCGTTCACCTACTTTTTTCTATCAGCCTTTTACCCTCTGGCTTCCACTTGAGGTTTCTCTATATTACTAGCATTGTCCAAAGCCGGGTAGTGTTCCCCAGGTATCTTCCCTTAGAATAAATGCCTCCAACCACACCCTGACAAACTGTTTACATCGTATTACCTCAAGTACTTGGGAATCAAACACAAGCCTCCTAGTCCCTCTTAGTTTTGTTCATGGGACTTAGAACTGGATGGTACTGGGGAAAATTGTGTTAGTCTTACAGAGCTTGTTTTTCACAAAGCTGTACCAGCACAGACTCGCAGTACATATTAGGGTCAAAATGCACATAGATTGGTTTCTGAGTTTTACTCAATGTGGAGTTCACATACACTCCAGTAAAAATGCTGGTGTTTGTAGCAATTGTCAGTTTACATATGGCAGGAAACTGTCAAAGGGTGTTTTACAAAGGAAGCACAGTTATAATATACCCGTGACATCATGCTCAAAACTATTTTCTTTGACTTGATTGTTGAACACGAGGTATTTCTTTCTCTTGAATGAAATGTGTGCTCTCTTAGAAGGAGACTGTGTTAGCGCCACACACAGACAGGACGTGCAGGCAGATGCAAAGCTGGAAATGTACCGAGTATACTGCTGGTCTGACTGGCCACAGAGCTTTCATTTATGTGTACTTTTTTGCAGTATTTTTACTTTTAGTGTTTGGATTATCCTTGATGCATTCCCTCTAATTGAGACAGATTCAGAGGAATGAACCACTCCCAGTTAACCATTGCCCTTTAGTAGCTAGTTTAGTACCTAGCAACCAGTAGGTGATTCCATGAACAAAATAGAACTTAAATATGTTAGAAATGTTTTTTTTTCTATTAATAAAAGCATGATGAAGTGTTCCAAGTTTATTTTTAAATCTCATCTTTTTTTTTTTTTTTTTGGTAAAGCACGTCATATAAATTGTGTGCGTTGTGTATGAGTTTTATTTATTAGCATCAGAGCTTTGAAAAATTTGCTCCTAGAGTTTCACGAAATCTTTCATTAGACTCCTTTTGGCACACAAGTGCGGTGTCTGCATCTGGGTGTGGCCATAACGTTTCTGTACACACACTCCAACAGCATGCCACCAGCTCATTGCTGCCTCAGTCAGCCTCCTGTACCCCAGAAGCTGGGCTGGCACAAATGGACACTAGCAAATAAAACATAAAATCGCCAAAAGAGCCACAACAAGCAGGAGAAGTTTCCCTAGATGTCCCACATCACGTGGGCCTCATCTCAGCACAGCGTGCAGACGTCAACAGGAGTAACGACTCAGTGTCACCTGGTTAATCGATAGACACTCCAGGGCCTACCAAGCAGGCACACAACTCAATACATAGCAAGCACGATCATTAAATAAATGTCAAGCAGCAAGAAGGTAAAATTAGCACACTGAAACTCAAATAACAACTTTAAAACAAAATTTGTTGGAAATATTAAGTGGATGTTTAATGGATGAGTAAATGCAAACATGCATTACATATGAATGAAAACATGAATTTTATCATGTGAGCACTTCATATCTACTCACAATGTAGAATACATTCCTTCTATTCCAAGGAATTATTATCGTATCTCTTTTAATGCTTTAAATGGCAAATCAGTTACCTCATATGAGTTATACAGGCAATATTAGAATAAAGTTTATCCTGCTGGCAAGAAGGAACACTTCAGTTCCACAACCACTCCTCGCTCATGACACAAAATGTTATTATCCTAAAGGCACAATGGTTTAAATGGTCCATTATCCACATGTAGAATTTATTTTTCTCTCTCACCAGCCCAAACTTTAGTATTCCAAAAGAACCCTTTACAGAATGGAATACCCTAAATGAGATATTTTAACTGTATTTCAGGGGCCAGATATATCTTTCTAAAGGGTAATTGCGACTATGAACTATTTTTGCCTTACATGCTGCCTTAAAATTTAACTTTTGTTAGGACAGAAAACAGCTGTCTTTTAAAAAGGACCCAAAACCAATTTTCACTGATGAAAGCCACAAGAATCAAAAGTCAATCATTTTGAATCATTTTATTTTAAGTTTTTTTTTGTTGTTTTAAAATGTGCCCAGTATAACATGTACATGGTAGTAAAGTGGATGGTTGATAATTTTTAATTGAATTTTGAGAAGCATACATTAGAACTGCCAAGTCTTTTCCTCTGGAAGTGCAGAATCACAGCCCCTTCTATGTACTATTTGCACAGTCATTAACCTTACATAGTATACAGTGTACAATTCATCCCTCATCATCTACATATTCTTCCGTGGCTTTATGTAGAAATGGGACCAAAAACACCTACATCACAGGATGCTGAAAGACTAAAAGAAAAAAAAAGGGTGCAACATCTAACCATCCTATGTTTAAAATTTTCGATTTCTTGCTCCCTACTTTTAGTTGAAGGATATATATTGAGAGCCTGTGCAGATTAACTCTTTCTAGAATAACATAATATGAAAAAACAACAAAAAAATCATAAAAAGGAGCTTCCCTAATATTAACAACTATCAGTACAGTGCTTATTTTTGAACCAGTCATCATTCCAATTGTTTTACATTAAGTAACCTTTGTAGCTCTCAAGCATCCCTGTGAAATAGATGTTAGTACTGTTCCCATTTGACAGAAGAGACTAATGAGGTACAAGGATTTTGAAAAGACGGGTCTAAAGCCACAGAGCTGGTAAGCGACAGAACATGGGTTCACGCCAAGCAGCGTGGGGGAGGCCAGATTCCTAATTGCCATACCACGCTGCCTCGCTATCTAAGATAAGGAAAAGAATCTCTGTTTCAAAATGTTGGAGAAAAATCACAAGAATCAGAATGAATGTTTCCTGGTCGGCAGGTTGCCATTCCGTATGGTTCCTTGTATCTTAATCCATGTAGCCTTGCATTACAGTTAGTACCAGGCCATAGATCCCGAAAGATCAAAGCATTGCAGAAATTCTGAAGCCCTGGAGCGGTGTAATCCCCTCTGAGAGATGACCACTGCTGGCCCATAAATTCAAGCAACCCTGCTGGGAAAAAAATGAGACATGATTCCATTGGCTGTGGGGGGAAATGCCTTCAGCTCCAAGTCTAGGCTTTCTGTGTACATACAAAGTATAGATTAAACGCCCTTTTGCTCTGTCCAAAAAAGCCCTTGCTTAGACATCAGCTTTTCCACTTAGGCAAGATGGAGAGCTAAGTGAGAACAGCTGTAAGCTAAACCATTTGTTCCAGATGGTGTACACATTTCAAACCTGGTATTCCTATGCAATGGCAGTGTCTAGAATTTTGCTCAGTAGAAGAAATAATGTTTGCGAGTGTGACATTTACTCCTTTGGTCTATGAACAGAAAACCCCATCAAGTTAAAGTAATACTTTTGCTCACAAAGCAGAGTACAGCAATGGGTTAATTGTCTACACAATCAAGCTGAGAAAATATGCCTTTGACTCAAAGATAGGGTTATTTTGAGTCCCCCTATTTTTGGTTTACTTATTTCACTTCTATGTAGAACAAGCATTAAGAAATTATTGGCTTACTTTAGGGTGTGCGTGTGTGTGTGTGTGTGTGTGTGTGTGTGTGTGTGTGTGTGTGTGTGTGTGATTATTCATGTGTCCCTGTACTGTGTTTTGGGTGCAGCCTAAGAATAAGGATGCAACCTTTGAGCTCTGGCCCTCAGGACTGTAAATCATTGGCAACATGGTCACATGCCGGAGTGAAACTGACACACTGTCCCCTCGGTTTTCATCCTGCAGCTGCTGCCACAAATGTAATTGTCTCTCTGGTCATTGAACATGCAGTTATAATCATTGTGAGTGTTTTTTCTTTTAGCTGTTTGTTTGAATTTTTACTTATGTTTATTTTGTTGTTTTTTTCAGCTTTATTGAAGTGTAGTTGACAAAATTGAAATACGTGTAAACTGTACAGCGTGGTAATTTGATATGTGTATACAAGAAAGGATTTCCACCACCTAGTTAGTTAACACATCCCTCACCTCGTATTTCTTTCTCTCTCTTTTGGTGAGAGCATTGAAGTTCTACCCTCTAAGCAAATTTCAATTTTACGACACAGTGTTATCAACTGTAGTCCCATGTTATCCATTAGATCCTCAGAGCTTATTCATTTCATAGCTGAAAATTTGTACCCTCTGAGCAACCTCTCCCTATTTCTCCAGCCTCCCAGCCACTGGCAACTACTTTTCCAATCTCTGTTTCTATGAGTTTGACTTATTTATTTATTTATTTATTTATTTTTACATTCTACGCGTACGTGACACCATGCCGTATTTGTCTCTCTCTGTCTGACTGATCTCCATCAGCAGAGTATCCTCCAGGTCCATCCATGTTTTTACAGATGACACGGTTTCCTTCTTCCCGTGGCTGAATAATATTCCATCGTGTGTGGGTACATATCTCACATCTCTTTATCAACTGACCATTGTCCAGCTCTCTCGGGTATCCTCTCTGTATGTGTAGCTCTGTCTTCCTCTGGACCCCGCACTCGCTGGGTGGTTTTATGCCTCACGTGGGATTCTGTCATTTCCTCTCTGCCTCCATAACATTAGAGGCAGGTAGTTCTACAAGTCTAGTGTCACAGCAAAGGGGACACTAGTCTCTGCAGTCACAGGACATCTGGGTTACTCTAACTTCTGAACAGTGAACTTTAAGGGAAATGTCAGCAAACCAGTGACCATTCACTGAGAAAGGACAAGAGGATTAGAAAGTTCAAGAGTGAAAGTCGTAAGACAACATTATCCCTTTGGGTATGTTGTTTCATAGAAAGGACGTGAAGAGGCATAGAAGTCCCCAGACCTCTCATGAGGGTGAAAGTCCCCAATGTCTCTTGTAGCAATTCAGGCGGACCCCCAAGGTAGGCATGATATAGCCAGAAACGCTTCCTTAGTCCTTACTCATTTCTTTCTCTCAAACGTGAGAGCACATTCCCAACCCCCTTTTTCTCCCTCTCCCCATCAGTCAGAATTGCACATGGCTCCATATAACAGAGAAGCCCAAAATAGCTGTGATTTTGAAAAGGTAGGTGTTTTCATCTCGCATGGGAAGAGAAGTCCATCAGCTGGCACTTTCGAGCTGGTCTGGCCACTCCGCGAAGCACTGTAGCCTTTGCACTTTCTGCACAGCAGTCCCTATGGTGTGGTCCTCATCTCCATGGTCCAATATGGCTTCTCACCGTCAGTCATCACATAAGCATTCCAGGCAGCAGGTTGGAGGAAATAGGAGAAGGTTGAGCCTCCTTCCTCGACAGTCTTCCTGAAAGCCCCACATGTTTCTGCTTGCAGCTTATTGGCCAGAAGGTAGTTACATGCCATGACTAGATGGAAAAGAGATGGAACATTGATTCTTCTAGAAGGGTACCTCCTGCTCAGAACAAATGTGGGGGTCTGTGGAAGAACGGAATAGATATTGTGATAGGAAACATTTATCATCTGCCTCACCATCCTAACCGCAATATTTCAGTTTCCCTCATAACTGAAACATGAGTTACAATAATGCCATGGCTATTGCAGCTCCTTCATGCATCACATAGCTTTAAAAATATGATATTTCCAATATTATAAAACATTATTTTAATTTCTTATACCACTCTCCACCTTGGTCAGCCACCCTCCAATCTCTCTTACCTGTAAATGAAGAAATTAATACCAAATGAACTCACTTTTGTTGTACCATCCTTCTAACTTACCTTCATAGGGAGCTAAAGTGGCCCCCCATACTTTTGGAATTATCTGATTTTGGCTCATGTAACCCATTCTTCTTCTGGCCCTCACCCAGGTAATGTCTAGGATGAAACTTTCAACCCAGTCTCTTTGCTGGGGCAGATCTCCTAGACTGCCCTGTATATTCCAAAGACAAAGGGAATTCCTCTCAATATGAGGAAGATCTGTTTTTAGAAAATAAATATTTGTTAGGAAATGGAAAGAATGCTTCATCTACTCATGGACTGTATTTCTTGCCTCAACGAGGAGAAGCAAACATCAGATCAGAGGAGCAGAGAACGGACTTCCAGAGTCCATTCTTGCTCTTAGATTCTGTGTCTTCATGTCTGTCAAGAAGAGTGGTGTTAGAGCTACAGTTTGCAGAGCTAGAGCCGTAATTTGGAGAGTGATCTGATAGGATTACTACAGGTAGGACAAAAGACCATGTAACCATACCGGGGCTGGAAATTCATTTGAAATTAATTGCAGAACTTTTGATCAGCAAACTTCTTAGGAAAATAAATAATGTAATATGTCTGTTCATATACACAAACTAATTCTTGTTCATGGCTTTGGGGGTATTTCAGTCAATTCCCAAGGTTTTCCAGGTTGTAATTCAGTGTCTATTTAGTGTTCATTTTGACATGTATACTGGCTGGACGAATTTGGACAAGCTATTGAATATGCATGATCTCGGTTTCCTTGAGAATGGACTGGGGATAACGGCATCTGCTGCAGAGAAAGCGTGAGGACTCCAGTATTGTCTGCATCCACAATTCCAAGCACAGGGCCTGTCAGGCAGGTACAGGACATGATCACTAGATGGGGTCTGTAAATAGCTTTCCAAGACAATCAGAGCGCTGCATGTGAGTGTGAGTGTCTTCAGTGTTAGCTGCTCCTAGCTGATCAGTGTAAAAATGAGGCAGTGTCTCAAAATATTCTGCTTTGAGTTATAACTCAATATATTAATAGAATGGTGTTTTCCAATTCAAAATAATTTGATGTACTTCATTTTACTTTCCAGTAAATAAACTCATTTGCTTTTCGGATTTTATGTTCACAATATTTCTTTGTACTTTCTCTTAACAGTATAGTAATTCTCTCACTATAAATATTATGAGAGAATGCTATTTGTGGACAAAATTTTGAGGTTACTACCTTTTTCCCGTTTTAAATGAAGGATTATTCATATCTTTTTGATTGCATACAACTCCTAAGGAATTATGAAACATTTCTGCTTACTAATAAGAAAAATTTTTCAGTTAGTATGCCCTGTTTAGAATGTGCTTTCTTCTTGGCCAAACCCCAGATTTGTTAGATTATGATCACTTTTTTCTATATGTAATATTGATTGCCAGCTATTAAGATCCTAGAGATAGTGGAGATTACTATTCAATATTTATCCTTTTTTTTTTTTTTTGGTTTCTCCTGTGAAAATGGTATTTACTATTTTCATTATACAGATAGAAATTTACTTTTAAGAATATAATTATTTATTTCCTTTGACCCACTTTTTAATAGGCCACTGATTGCCTCAGAATAGTTTATTTCTCACTCTGTTTCCCTCCAAGGGTAACATGTCTCTGAGAACTAGTTCTCAGTATCTACCTGCATTTCAATTCCCTCTTATCGAGGAAAGGATCAAATCTTTATTTCCTGTGTGATGATTTAAACTCAGCAATGAATTTTATACTAGTTTTCTTTGCTCACAAGGATATAAAATAGGAAAACAGAAAAGGCAATTTCTAGCAAAAACATAAATTAAAATAAAACGTGTTAATCCGTCCTTACCCATAATGAGTGATGAGAGGGGAGCGGGTCTTCCCTCACAGCCGTGGAGGCGGGAACCTGGGCTCGGAGGTAACCGCACGTCTCCTCCCCAGGCCTTCCTTCCCTTTAAATTGCTGCTCAGTAGATGACTGCTGAACTGCTCCTTGGACATCACAAATCTAAATTAACCTGCAATACAGCAGAGGTTTCAGGAGTTATATCATGACTCCAGAGGAGAATTCAAAAATATCTCTATTTCAGGAAGTCTTATCTTAATTATTTTTCTTATCAGTGTAAGCATAACATTTTTAAACAATGTACGATAAGCCTAAAACTTAAATACATATCAGCCTGCTGCCTCGGTCCATCTACCCTCTCCACAAAATTCTAGACCCCCGCCTCATCCGCCTACCCCTGGGACAGAGAGATTTCTTTAACTAGTGTCCTGTTTTTCTTTGAATGCGATTTACTAATTCTACCACCATAAATCTACCATGAAATCATCAAAATTTCTCATTTATAATAAAATACTGTATGATATAGGCTGGCTAACGTCATGGGTTGGAACAAGGAAATGATCCAATTTACTCTTTGGTTCATTGATGAAATACGAAATGTTCAAGTAGTCGCAACTATCAAAACAAACACATTTAAAAAAGAAAACAGCAAATGCTGGTTGATTAACTTCTTCTGGGAGGTACTGCTATGCTAAGACGATGAGCTGAAGGAGTACAGGATGTTATCCAGTCATATTAGGAAAAGGGAAAATGTTATGCAAGTTGTTTACCTGAATTGACTGGTTAGATAAATAAGCTAATTCTTATCGCTATATTTAGATAGACCCATTGGTATCGTTAGGGATTCTTAACGTTCTTGTCCAGACTGAAGAGGCAGAATGAATTTTCTTCTCTTTCCTATGGTTAATGCATTGCAAGCAAAGTGAAATATTAAACTGAAAATTCTCTTTAATCCACATACTCTATTTGACTCTGGTGAAATGACCCCTTAGCAGATCTAGTCTCTCCATTTGAAGACAATGAGACTTCTATTCTGTGCCATTTCTTTCTGCTAGAGCCCAATGCCATATTCAAGAGAACCGGGTAGAGTGACTATTTGTCAACATAGTGGATATTAATGACAGCAGAATGGATCTCCTGTGACCTTTTGCTTACAAGGTTAGCCTTAATCACAAATATACAATTTAAAAAGAAACTCAGAAGTACACTTCAATTTTTAACTCATGTTAATCCAATGAGCAAAAGTACACACTTAAAAGCTGTAAGCAGAACCGTAAGATTGGCTTACTTTAGTGCTCCTGGCCCTCTTCCTCCGAATGGGTGTGGAGTTAAAATATTAACTTTATTACTTAAAACAACAACAACACACAAACAAAAACCTGCTAAGAAGACAAGCCACAAACTGGGACAAAATATTTGATAGCAGGCTGTTACCCAAAATATAAAGAGAATTCTTAAAACTCAACAATAAAAAAAACAAACAAAAAGAAAAGTGATAAAAATGGGCAAAAGACCAGAACAGACACCTCACCAAAGAAGATATACAGATGACAAAAAAGCACATGAAAAGATATTCCACATCATATGTCATCAGAGAACTTTGAATTAAAACAATAATGAGATACCACTACACAAAACTAGTAGAATGGCCAAAATCCAAAACACTGACAACACAAAATGCTGACAAAGATGTGGAGCAACAGGCACTCTCATTCATTGCAGCTGGGAATGAAAAATGGTATGACTATTTTGGAGGATGGTTTGGTGGGATTGCTGGATTACACAGTAATTCTGATTTTAATTTTTTTGAGAACGACCATACTGTTTTCTATAGTGGGTGCACAAATTTACATTCCTAACAATAGTGAAAGGATTCCAATTTCTCTACATCCCTGCTAACACTTTGTATTTTTCTGGTTTGGGTTTTTGGTTTTGTGTTTTGTTTTGTTCATAATGACCATCCGAATGGGTGTGACTTACTCAATATTTTAAAGCAAATCCTAAACATCAGATTCTTTCATAATTATCCTTGTCTTTTAAAGAGATTTTCATCTTTTTAAAATACAGAAATTTCATATTAATTTATTATTTCCAGGTATTCAAAATGCAAGCCACTTATACCTTTAATACTTTGTAAAACTACCCTATTCAATGTAAAAATATTTATAATAGCCATAATATTAATAAATTTCTATATTTTTAAAAATGGTATGCATAAAAATTCTGCCAATCATAGAAATTGAAACCAATGAAATTAAAAACAAGTTTTTCTCCTAAGCCCTGTATAGGTGGTTATGAGTCTCATGACTATTTTGAAAGAGGGTGAGAATAGGAATTTTCATTTATCTTTGGTGATAATTGAAGCAGATCATGTCTCATTGCTTTTAGTTTCATGTCAGTTTGGACAATGAAGGAAGGCCAAGGCCTGGGGTTCTTTGGTCACCAGGAAATCAGTGTGTTTTCCTGCCCTGGATGGATTTAGGACTGATGTGATTTCCTTAAGAATCTTTAATGCCAGATTGCCACTTTACAGATGCTTATTTTTATCACCTGTGCACCTATGAAGGTGTGACAATTAAGTTCGCAAACTAGTTGCAACATTATTGCTAATATTTTTTGATATCAGAGGGATTATTCATTATGAATTTGTACCACCTGGACAAACAGTTAACCAAATTTACTATTTGAAAGTGCTGAAAGGTCTGCGTGAAAAAGTTAGATGACCTGAACTTTTCACCAATAATTCATGGCTCTTGCATCACAATGTACCAGATCACACAGCACTGTCTGTGAGGGAGTTTTTAGCCAGTAAACAAATAACTGCATTGGAACACCCTTCTTACTCACCTGATCTGGCCCCCAATGACTTCTTTCTTTACTCGAAGATAAAGGAAATATTGAAAGGAAAACATTTGGGTGACATTCAGGACATCAAGGGTAATACAACGACAGCTCTGATGGCCATTCCAGAAAAAGAGTTCCAAAATTGCTTTGAAAGGTGGACTAGGTGATGGCATCGGTGCATAGTTTCCCCAGGGGAGTACTTTGAAGGTGACTATAGTGATATTCACCAATGAGGTATGTAGCACGTTTTCTAGGATGAGTTCGCGAACTTAATTGTCAGACCTCATATGTGTGAGTTTTCCTAATATGTGGTAGACAATGAGATAGAATTTAAATATTTGTATCTAAAAACATAGGTATTTTAAATAAAATATAGATATTTTAGATAAAAATATCTATATCTTTATATAAATTATTCTATGATTTTTCATTTTGAAAGCAGGAAAAGGAAAAAGAGAAAGCCATAAGGGAGTAAGCTGCCTTTTCTTTCATGATTCCATCAGAGCCTGTTGTAATTCAAGGAGACTTGTGAAAATAACACTCCTGCAATCTTCAAGAGTTTCAAGGTCATGAAACACAAGGAAAGCCTCAGGAGCTAGTTCAGATTGAAGGAGACCAGAGAGACATGACAATGTAATGCAACATGTCATCTGAATTGGATCTTCTAGTTTTCCAGAGGATATTATTGGAACAATTGACAACAATTGAATGTGTGTCTAGATTAGATGGTGATAATACATAATGTTACTTTCTTGCCTTTGATGTTCATACTTGGTTACCTGCGAGGGTGTCCTCGTTTGAAGAATCACACACAGAAGTGTTTACGTGTGTTGGAACACCAGGTTGGCAACTTACTGCCAAATGGTCCAGGAAAAAAAAAAAGACTCTTTGTTCTCGTCTTTCAAATATCTATACATTTAAAATGATTTTTAAGCTCGAAATTATCTAGACAAAAAACTGAACATAAAATAAAGATATTTTATTGGACAAACAAAAGATTTGTGAAAAAAGTATTATCAAAATTTTTAATTAAAAAGTGAAGGTGATTTGTTTCATTCCAAGGCATTTAATCTAAAGCAATGTAATTACATACCTTTATTTTGCACTTTATATTTCATGTGATCTGGATGAGAGCTGTATGATAAAGGAAAAGCAAGCTTAACATACATTTGGTAGGTATTTGTTACATGTCGAATGATGATATAAAGGTTGACTGTTCTTTTAGAAGTTATTTAGCAGAAATCTTGAAATAATATCTGTGTAATTCTTGTTCCTTGAGAACATCTTGTTGTGTGAAAGCTTTAACATACAAAGCTTAGGTGAATCTTGGGGAGAAATAACAAAAAAGAATGCGAATACATTTAAAACCGTTGGGAGCATCAGAGGTGCACGGTAGTTTGTCACAGGTACTAGGGAAAACATGGCAGCTTAAATAGGTGAGTCAGACTGCAATAAGAGCGCAATCTTCCATAGCTTGGGGAAATGCATGATAAAACCTTTCATGACAAGGACACGCGTTCCTTCTTATCCACCATCGAATGTTAGTTCAGTTCACAGTCAGGAAAAATTACTTGATAAAGATGGTGGTTAGCCCACCAGTAATATGCTACGTACTCAGTCTTCTAAAGCTATTAGTGTTTTGAGTGAGGAGAGGGAAACATTTTCTGTATAAATCTCTTGAGCCTTTACAGCTCCGCCTCTTGTGTTAGTATGTTTACCTCGCATTTTGAATGACTTCTAAGCTACCCAGACGTCTTAGTCTCATCAAATTGCTTTCTGAACATTTGTTGCTGTGC
Source organism: Rhinolophus ferrumequinum (assembly GCF_004115265.2). Classification (NCBI taxonomy): domain Eukaryota; kingdom Metazoa; phylum Chordata; class Mammalia; order Chiroptera; family Rhinolophidae; genus Rhinolophus; species Rhinolophus ferrumequinum. The sequence continues at coordinate 3,846,904 of NW_022680364.1, forward strand.
TATTCATTATAACATACATGCCTTTTTTGAGGATTCTTTAAAACCTGCCATTACTTACTGATTATTCTAATGGTAATTTGCACTCGTGATTCTACAATAAGTCTTTGTGTCACAAAACCCTTTTGTTTTTTACTTGCAAGTTTTTGTTTTTAATTATTTATTGTCAGAATGAAACACTTGGAGTAGAAAAAAGGAACCTGAATAGCTCTGAGTTATTTCAAAGACGCAGCTAGAATGAAAGGTCTTGGCAAAAGACAGCCTCTGTGTGTCTGCTTCACTGTTCTCTTTGCAACTGACTTCTGTTTCACTCATCCACATGGCTTCTGAAAGCTTCAACCAGGGTAAGGACCCAACCTGTGGTGCAGAAATTGCTTAAGTCTCTTCGTCCCCATTCTAAAGTCCTTGGGAATGAACTGTGATTCGCTAGACTAAGTCCTCCGGAGAAGCCCTGTGTCAGTTGATTGTAGCCAAAAAGCAAGGCCACTCTAGGTGCTGAGAGTCACCCATATGACGGTGTGGATTTGCAGAAGAGTCAGTTCTCAGTGAGAGGATTGGGGAAAGAAGTGGGCAAATGATCTAACAGTTGCTCACTACAGTTATAATGGAAAACAACATTAATAATTATGAAAATATGTCTGACTAATTAAAACACCTATTTTCTAGAGTACCCAAAACTTTATTTAAAATGTTCATCAGAAACCTTTGAGGTCAGAAGTTGTCCTGAAAGAAAGTGCTTATTGAGCCATATGGTGACTCAATAGAGAGAGGCGGGGTCCTGGGCCTGCTGTCTAAACCACCACAGGCGGGGCCGATGGAGAAGGCCATGTAGCCGCCATCCCAGGGCTGACATGGCTCTTTCACGCAGTGGGTTTGGAGAAGAAAGATGAAAGTTGTTTGGAAAGAGTTGACATTGGCTGTAGATAAGTTACAGCGAGACAGGGGAATGGTCTGGAGGGAAGAAGTGTCTGTGCTTCTGGAGTGGTGTGGGCAACAGCCTGGAAAGTTCATGCGAAAGCAAGACGTGGGGCGTCTGGTGGTCGGCTGTCCTCTCCAGATAAGAGCTGAGATAGTGATAGCTGCCTGGAAGGTGATTCAGAGTTTCAGGACACATTCAGGACTGTGAGCGGTCCTTTGCTGGTTTCAGCTATGGCTCTGTTAACTGATTTACCCACCTTGTCTCTCCCCCCACCCCCAGCCACCCCTGCTCTCTGGCCTGCTGTCATTTAATTTAGAACGTCTCAGAATGTTTCTGTTGTCAGCATTAGAAGTAGAATCCAGTGGGCACAAAGCATCCCCAACTCCACATTTCTTCAAAGCCAAAGTTCACTTCTCTGCTTATTCAAGTGCACACGTGCTACCACCTCAAAAATCTACAGGAGACTAAATATTGGATCGAGTGACCTAGAAGTTCATACCATAAAACTCAGTCAATTCTGTCTTTGCATTCCTCTCCATTACAACAGAACACATCATCTCGATGGAACTTTTGTGTGTATGGAGACTAATATATACGTACTATGTATAATATATGCAAGTATCCCACTCTATGTGTGTAGTGGGATAAGGAAGGAAGATAGCTGTGTAGTGGGAGACTTGGAAAATAATTAATGTCAGAACTGGTCTGGATTTGACAAGCAGGGCTATTAGAGATCTGACCACCCTAAAACCTCAGCATACGCCCCCTCCTCATAGCCTCTGTAATTTCTTGCAGAGTTCAGCTGCCCCCTCATGAAATGAGTCTGACATTATTTATTAAAGAGGTTTGTACAAAGACGACTTGCTTAGTTGTGACTGATGCTTTTGAAGTGCACGTCGTGCTTTCAACAAGGAAATACATTTAGAGTATTTATAGAACAACCTCCTCCACTGAATTAGAAGGGGGTGGATTCTTCCTGGGCCCTTGGCGTAGAGCATCCTGGGTGCAAGCCAAGGCTTGAGAGGGGTGTGGCATGTATACTAATATGTCTATGACGTCTCTGTCAATGGCATTTCTGAGCAGAGGTTAAATGCCTTTCCAGCACGCATGCCCTCACAGGTAGATACAGTTTTCAGCATCAGCACCTGTTTACTTTGTCCTCTTGAGCTCTGAAATCCTACTCAATCAGCTGCCAATTTCTTGTCTGTTTTTTATACTCATGGAGTGGGGAGGTAGGGTAAGTGATTCCAAGATAACAATGTAAATCAGAAAAGAGAACTTTCCCTTTAAATAATGATGGCTATTTTTGCTAAACTCAATACTCAACATTCATTTCATGAATATATATGTTTTTAATTTTAGAATTGGAGCCCTCATTATATTGAAACTTAAGGAATTTCTTTTACTTTATTCAGTATTAAGAAGCAATATTGGATTTCTGGAAGTGTCAAATTATTTTCAGGCGGGACTAAAAGCTATTAAATAAGAAGAAATGCAAGAAAAGTGACAGAGGGGCGTCCAGATGACTCAGTTGGTTAGAGCGTGAGCTCTCAACAACAAGGTTGCCAGTTGGATTCCCACATTGGCCAGTGAGCTGCGCCCTCCACAACTAGATTGAAGACAACGAGCTGCCCCTGAGCTTCTGGAGGGGCGGCGGGATGGCTCAGTAGGTTGGAGCCCTGAGCTCTTAACAACAAAGTTGCCAGTTCAATTCCCACATGGGATGGTGGGCTGTGCCCCGTGCAATTAAAGATTGAAAACGGCAACTGGACTTGCGCCCTCCACAACTAGATTGAAGGACAACTACTTGGAGCTGATTGGCTCCAGAAAACACACTGTTCCCCAATATTCCCCAATACAATTAAAAAAAAAGAAAAGTGACAGAATATTGTACCTTTAGATATTTAAATAGATTTATAAACCCCAAAATTCTAAAGATCACAGTATCACCTATTCTGATCCCTTTGACCTTAAACCTTGCATTTTGTGCTTGGTCTTCAAAGCAAGAACTTCTTTTAGAAAACTGTCCATGGAAGGCACTTCCTGGCAGAGCTCTGGGCTTCCCAATGGGGCGAGGGGAAGTGGATCATTTCCCTTTCCGCTCTGGCTTCCTGGCTGAGGCATCCCTGTAATAAAAGACAGATTAACAGGAGAAAATCAAATAGAAGTTTAATAACATGTATATGTATACCTTCAGTATACATGGGAGAGACCCAGGAACACTAAGCAACTTGCCAGAATGGCCCAAGCCACCACCTTACATGGTGGTGTCTTCAGCTGAAGACAAAAGAAGATGTAGGGCGTTGGGGAGTCAGCTTTGGGGGTTACCAGCAAAAGCACAGTGAGGTTGTTATGCAGGTTGAAGTTTAGACCTTCTGCACTGATGAGAGTTCCTAGAGATAAGGTCACCCCCTTTCCTGGTACAGCCAGGGAGCCACCCTTACCTGGGGGAGGGGAAATGTCCCTTTTTCCCCTCTTAGTTCTTACGGCTGGCCTAAAAATTAAATTGGCATGAGACAGATTAACAAGAGAAAATATCCAGACTAAGTTACATATCCACATAGAGGGGTTCCATAAGCAGGTGAGGCCCACGGACACACCGGGCAGTTGAGGCTTAGGTGCCATGTGGAGATAAGGTGAAAGGGGGCTGTGTGTGGCCTGGACTTCTCAGCACAGGCAGGCAACACACATGGAGATGGAAAGAAGGTGTTTGGGAAACAAGGTTTGCTGGGCCGTCTTTACCGATGGGACGGAGACTTTGATCCAACATGCCTTGCTAGGTGCCTCCATGCCTGTCCCTTAGTTCACTTTACACTATAGTTATCTGTGATCATAGCTCCCTCCTGGAGCAGGGCCTCCATCTAAATCCTTTCGGGCAGGTAGGGGGAAGGTCAGAGATTCTTCCTGAGTCTTTGTTTCTTGAAAATAAGCAGCCTAAAATATTCAATACCCCATACCTGGGGGCGCCCTGTGCTCGCCCTGAGTGCAGATAGGCGTCTCCCTTACTGATGTCAGTCTCTCACAGGGAGATCACAGTATCACCTATTGTTGGCCTCAGCCAAGAAGCCAGAGCGGAAAGGGAAATGGTCCACTCCCCCACGCCCCATTGGGAAGCCCAGAGCTCTGCCAGGAAGTACCTTCCATGGACAGTTTTCTAAAAGAAGTTCTTGCTTTGAAGACGGAGCACAAAATGCAAGGTTTAAGGTCAAAGGGATCAGAACTTCTCCCATGACTGCTGTTTCTTAAACACAACTCCGCCTAAAATAATCCTGATGCCAAAGAGACGCATTTGGGGTGACAAATTCTGTTCCCTGCACTAAGCATCGGCAGAGCTTACATTCCATTTTATAGCTAGTTGACTTTTTCTTATTATGACTAAATTGAAGATAAAAAATAGCTTATCATCACATCCAAAGATCAACTTTCTGAAAGTGAGGGGACTCACTTTTAATTTCTCACGTTCAATTTTGATTTCTATGATTATTGTCTCATAGGCCCTATGTTCTATTTTTATATACTCCTAATTTTGTTTATTTCAAGTATATTTTGAGGACCTCAAATGGCAACAATTTTTAAAAATTGTTGACAGTCCAATTAGGACTCTCAAGACATTTTCAAATAGCTGAGAAGATTCCAGATTAATAGTAGAATTAAATAATAAGAACAATGTGATTGGAGAGGGAGCGGTGCAGCTTTGTCTCCAGAGGCAGAATGAGGTGATTATTTAGGCATGGAGGATGGTCCGGAGTGTCCTCTAAGCTTGGGGACGTGCGGGCACCTTGCAGTGTAGTCATGGTCTCCAGAGCTCAGTTTCTAGAGTTGGACAGCCTGATCAGATTCCAGCTGCAAATGAAGCCACCTGGAGAACTGGTAAAGTGGACATAATAACAGTACTGACCTCACAGTGCCATTTCGAAGCCATACTTAGAAATCAGTGTTAGACACATAACGCATGTTAAACAGGTGTTGTAATCCCTCTGAGAGTCCCACGCTCATTTCCTAGGCTGGCTCCCTGGAAGTTCCTTAGAAACGGAGCAAAAGCCCAGTCAGGCTCACCACCAGTCACAACAGGACGCCGCTTCCTACAAAATAACCTGAAATGTCAGAGCACTTCCTGAAAAACATCAGGAGTCAGCTTCTACCAAACTAAATCAGGGCGCTTCCCAGTCTTCTTTCAAATTATTGATTTAGTCGGGAACCGAGTAAAGGACAGATGGATCACTATTCCAATCTCAGAAAACAAAACAAAACAAAACAAAAACAAAAACAAAGTCAAGCAGGAAGTTCATACCTTGGTGCTTTTGAAAAGAGACACACCCTGGAAGGTAGATTTTGCTAAAATAACTAAAGTGAGTAGGCTGAAGTTTCTTGGTACTTAAAGTGACTTGGTTTTTCAGAAACTTGTTCCTTCTCCCTCTGTCTTTCCATCACCTTTCCAAGTTTCCCTCTAACAAAAAGATTTTGGGTCTTGGTTGGGAGATGAATTTCTTTCCTGAACCCAGGACACTACAGGTAATCCGTAGATAAGTCAGATCCAATGCAACTTTGTCAAGGCATCTGCAAAGTAGGTTTTCTCACTACAGTCCCCTGTGGAAGGAAGCCGTGGGGGGTGGGGAGGTGGAGGGGGTGTGAAGATTTGCCTTATGTTCCTCCTTGGTGAGCCTTGGCCTTGGGAAGATGGACTTTCTGGGACGGGAGGACAGATTCATATTCTACAGGCCCTTGGGCTCCTGGCCATCTTGAGTACAGCCAAGCTGAATGAAAGGAATGTGTGTTGCAAGTCTCAGAGGTAAAATGCATTTCATCTTTTGATCAAGAGCTTTCAGTTCACTGAAGTCCTGCCAACCTACAGAGGGAAAACAGCTCAGCCAAATCCTCATTCGAACTCCAGCACATGCACACTGGTGTCTCCCTGTTAAAATAAGCAAATTCTTATCAGTCAGCATCTGTTTCCCCTTTTTTTTTTTCTGAGAGCCTGTTTACCAGATTTTTTCCCTGAGAGACTTCCCCGTGGAGTATAAATCACTTCGTTTTTGCTCATTCATAAGATTTTTTTTTTACATCTCCCAGCTGCAACTATTTTAAGCAAATTTCTAAAGACTCATAATTGAATGTGACTCATTTGAGTAAAGTGGAACTACAGTACAAAGCTGAGGCAGTCAGAGCTCTTTTGAAATACAGTAAATTCATACAATATATATTTCTTGGTATAAGTATATGATTCATTGATGAAGAGACTTGTCAATGTCTCTTTCTCCGTGTCTATTTGAAAATGAAGTGGATTGTTTTCTAATGTGCAAATGTCTAGAAAAGACTATTTCTTCTTTTTTTCCCCCAGAATTGCCAGTGCTAGGAAAATAATCTAGACAAAGTAAACTCATCACTTTCATACAACACGCAATCAACTCGCTACTGCCAGGCGTTCCCATGGCAACTGCCTTCCTAAGCAAACTTCTCTACAAAATATACAGCTGTTATTTTATCTTGTTGCTAAGTTCCCTTGACAAAACCACACTGTAATAACCACTCATGTCTGTGTGGTTACAGGGGCTACAGCTCCCATGGGCCTCAGATGGCTTATCTTTTAAATGACAGCTTAGTAAATCAGCCTTCCATCAGTAGCACTTCTGGGTTTCCCTCTCCTTCGCCTTGACACTGCCATTTCAGGAAAGATGTGTGCAAATGTGTATTACTGTTTGTTGTCGGAGTCATATTTTCTTTGTTTTCATCATCTAACAGCCAACAATGATGGTCAATGACCCAGATTTCCATTACATAGGATGATAATATAATCTGTTCTAATATTTCTTATCTGTTCTCCATCATTGTTTATTCTAATTTTTTAGCCTAACCATGACTGTACTAACTAGTCTTTGGGTACTAATTCTTCCTGTGATAGTTGAAAACGGAGGTGGGTTCTACCTAGCTCTAGATAGGAACCAGTAGGAAAGTTGAACTCATTTTATCAAGCTGCCAAGAGCTGGGAGAGGCTGCGTACCTATTATATGTCCGACCATAGCATTTTAGCTCCAGTGCAAGCTATACATAAGCCAGAAGAAAAATAGGTCCAGGCCGTCAAGGAAAGCCAGATTCCCATGAAAGAGTCACAGTGAGTATCCAGTCTGTCACTAGTGAGAGGTCCCAGGACAGAAAGGGGGGGCAAGACATATGTAGGAGGACAAGAGGGTCAGTGGGAATAACATCCCCCCAGACCAGTAGAGCTTGGTTCAGATTCCCTGAGAGACCACTACATTGCTCCATTACTTTCTTTTAAAATAATGATTTGTTTTCCAGTTTAATTTTGTTGTATTTGACAAGAAAATGGTTGTCGGTGACCTTTATGATTATGGTATAGTTTCCAGAAAGATTCATTTTTGATAATGTTAGAATGTAATGTTTTATTTGCAAATGCGAGTCAAAATAGCTTATTCCTACCTTTTTTCCCCCATAGAATTAAAATACAAGGACAATCCTTTTGTAATTAATGTCCCGTGTTAGGAGTGGGTATCCATAGAAGAGTGCCAGCCAAGCCACTCAAGAGTCTGGGCCGGATCCAGACATCCTCATTGATAAAGTTAAAGGGACCCTATTAACTTCAGCTGCCTTCAAAAAAATTAGCTTTGTCATAGCCTCCTAGTTAATATGGAGGACAAACTTACCTTCAAACTCATATTTGCTTGACTGTTTTTTATATTCTTGTTATTTATGTAATAGCAACTTTTTGTATAAATAATACAGTATTCTCTCACAGACTTCAGTGACATCAGTGCTCTGACAGAAGAACCTGTCATTGTGTTAAGAAGCAGAAGAAAATACCTAAGGAAGGTCAGAATTAAAAATAAGTGGTCAAATTATAAATTAAGTTGATAATAAATAAGTTTTGAGATGCAGCGGTGATTATGGGTGTACATATTTATATATTTTTTGTCATCCTGGCATACTTCTGTTCCATTGTAAGTAGGGTTTTTTTCCTTGTAATTCATTAATCATTTGCTCTGGACATATGGAAAGATCTTTATTAGTAAAGTTGATTCTACTTATGAATTGAAAAAAAAAATGTGTGTCTTGTGGGACACATCTACCCCCACCCCAATGCTTTGGCTGAATCCCTCACCAACCTGTCACCTGAGATGTCACTTCCTCCAGAGACCCTGTCCTCGCTTATTGAACACTGGTCCTCATTGCAGCATTTAGGAGACGGGACTGGAAGAGGCTGTTCCTGCTGCCATTCCCAAAGGCCAGCACAGAGCAGGGACACGGTCTTGGTCTCCACCAGAGTCCTCTGCCTGGCACAGTGCCTTAGCCTCAAGAGATACTAATGTTCACTGATTTCAAAAGGATGGGGTAGCCCATCCCTAACTCAGATAAAGTAGGAGAAACTATCATCTTGCCTTTACAAAAACCCTATCTTGGTGAACAAACTCTTATAACACTTACCAAGGTATACAGGGAAAATGTTAAATTTTTTGAATTGTCTCCCCATCTCTATTAATTCTAGAATGCAGTCATTTTCTAATTGTAAAAATTAGGAATTTCCATATGTACTGTGTTTCCCTGAAAATAATACCTAGCCAGACCATCAGCCTTAATGCGTCTTTTGGAGCAAAAATTAATATAAGACCTAATATTATATTATATTATAGCCGGTATTATATTATATTATATTATATTATATTATACCTGGTATTATATTATATTATATCATATTATACCTGGTCTTATATTACATTAAAATAAGACTGGGTCTTATATTAATTTTTGCTCCAAAAGATGCATTAGAGCTGAATGGTCTGGCTAGTTATTTGTTTACTAGCTAAACACAGTACATATGGAAATTATATTATATTATATTATATTATACCTGGTATTATATTATATTATATCATATTATACCTGGTCTTATATTACTTTAAAATAAGACCGGGTCTTATATTAATTTTTGCTCCAAAAGATGCATTAGAGCTGATGGTCTGGCTAGGTCTTATTTTCGGGGAAACATGGTATGAGAGAGTAATGATATTTCAGAATATCTCATAAGTCTATCTCCCACTATAATTTTATTACCAATGTAATCTAGAATTTATTATCAACTTAATTTATAATTTGACTATTCCCTAAATGACTGCATTATACAATTTCTAAAAGTATAATCTGGCTCAGGGTTTTCTCGGGTATTTGTATGTCCTCTGTGATTATCAATAATAATGCACTCTGTCATTCTTTCATTCATCCAGTATTCAGTAAGAACTATAGGAAATACAAATGACTTATATTTATGGCCCTTGCCTAAAATTATAATTTAATTGAGGCAGTGTCCACGTATCAGCAAAATAGAATGCAGAGAGGAAAATATTTTTGTGAAGAGGTAAGCGCAGTGCTGGTGAAATGCCAGAGGAAAGATTTTGAAAACATTCATGGAAGATGACACCTACACGGGGTGTGATGGTTAAATCATATTTCAGTAGACAGACGCAGAAGATGGCATGTTGAGGATGAGGGAATGCGGTGAGCAAAAGCAAGTTGGCACTAAATGATGGGCATATTCAGGAAGAAGAGTGGAGTTCTGTGTGGCAAAATTATAGACCATTTCGTGTTATGGTAGAAGACAAGGAGGAAACGAAAGGCTGGTTCCAAATTGTACAGTGATAAACACCAAACACATTGTCTTTATTGTGTAATCCATTGAAAATTTGTGAGGCAAAGGATTTCTGAAATTTAAGGGCATCAGTGCAATATGAAAGATGAATAAGAGAAGCTGAATTGGAGACTCAGGCTGTGGAACTCACTAAAGTCCGAGCTGATGCAGTGATACTCCATGGGTGTGGTACTGGGACTGGTACGGGATTGAGATTAGAACAAAACCCTTGGATTTCAAATCCTCAAAGATCTGCTACTCATGCTTTATGTAGCTGGAACAGAGCATCAGAAATGTAAAATATCCCTTATTTTTATATTCCTGATTTGTCCTTCATAGAGGTAAGCATAGCTACCGAAATCAACTGAAATACTGGACTATGACCCACTGACATCTTTTCACAGACTGTAGATGATATACATACCACAGTTTTGGAAACACACTTTTATATCATTTTCTTGGACGACAGTTTACATTTTATGCTTAATAGTTTTTTATGTGTGTGTATGCTACTTGCCCAAATAAATTATCCGTTGCCAAAGAAAGATAAACGTGTACTAATTGGGAATGATAACTTGGAAACCTTATGCCACAAGATACATTTTAAGGAGTTTATTAATGAGTTCAATACTGAGCTTTATCATATAGGCGATAGACACGTGGAGACGGTCATGAGAGATTGGATATTTGGGTCTGGACTTGTGAAATGAATATCATTAAGAATATAGATATCAGTTTTAATAATTTTACATCTCACCTAACACAGTGTCTCATAAACAGATCATTATGAAATGCTTTGATTACAAATAACATCAATAAAAACTTTAGATAGTAGAGCTCTTCTGAAACCTTATGGCTCTCTAAGTCTGTTTGAAGCATTGATGTTTTATTGATTCCAGAGAAACTTCACGTAAAATCTCTTTGTTCAATGCCATAGTACTCAAGATGCAGACATTTACAACCTCAGAATAGTACTCTAGAGAGAAATTTGCCAAGAACTAATAATCGAGATGTTTTATAGTCAGCCAACTGTGATCTTTTTTTAGATGGTAAAATCATGGACTATGTTTGCTATTTCAAGACCTGCAATGAAGATTTTTTTTCAGAATTGTAATAGGAAATAATTCTGGTCGCTCCACAGTGTATTGTAAGAAAATTTATGTTTGAAAAATATTCCATACTCTACGTATTTTAAAGTAAATCTAAATTATCATTTAAGGTATTGGAAATGTAAAATGCAATAAAAAATTCCTATTAACCATACTGTTAATATTTTTCCTGAGGGAAATAAATATACAGAGGTAATGGAGAGTCATACATGCTATTTATATCATTAATTAAATTAGTCGAAGAGCAAATTAACAAAAGACTCTATGTTATAGATCTATTCATATATGTTTTACATACTTTTTTAAATGTTGTGAAGGCAGGAAATCATTTAGATGTAGTTGGTTATGGATAGAGAGAAAAATGTCTCAAGGCAGTGTAGAAAGTGAGAATGTGAGTTGCACATTTAGAATAACGAGGAATTTATAGACAATGTGGATTCCATAAATAAATTAATTTAGTGATAAAGGTAGCCTTATGAAAAGGATATATATATCCTCTATCATATATCCTATATCCATCTATATCATACAAGGTTGGACAATTAAGTTCACGAACTCATCCTAGAAAAAGTGCTACATATCTTATTGCTGAATATCACTATGGTCACCTTCAAAGTACTCCCCCTGGGAAGCTATGCACTGACACCAGCACCTAGTCCACCCTTCAAAGCCATTTTGGAACTCTTTTTCTAGAATGGCCATCAGAGCTGTCATCGTATTACCCTTGATGTGCTGAATCTCATAAAAATGTCTTCCTTTCAATATTTCCCTTATGTTCAGGTAAAGAAAGAAGAAGTCATGGGGTGAGTAGGGAGGGTGTTCCAATATAATTATTTGTTTACTAGCTAAAAACTCCCTCACAGACAGTGTCTTGTGAGCTGGTGCATTGTCGTGATACAAGAGCCATGAATTGTTGGCGAAAAGTTCAGATTGTCTAACTTTTTCATGCAGCCTTTTCAACACTTCCACATAGTAAACTTGATTAACTGTCCAGTTGGTACAAATTCATAATGAATAATCCCTCTATTATCAAAAAAGGTTAGCAACATCGTTGCAACTAGTCCACGAACTAATTGTCAGACCTGTGTGTGTGTGTGTGTGTGTGTGTGCGTGTGTGAGTGGGATAGAGGGAGACTTACAAAAGAAAACAATCAGCCCCTGGCCACCCATCTCCTAAGTACACAGCCAAAGACATTTATCTGCCAATGTTTCCCAGTTCACACTCTTTACTATTTATTATAGAAACAAAGAAGCCATGACTGGAACCATCAGAAGTTAACCCCACCTGTTGTGTGAAGCTAGCCTCGCCTCGCCCTCCTGAGGTGCTGCATATCGGGTTACATGCAGCCTGACATCTGTGCCAGGTAGGGGACACCTTGAGGATGCATTACATGACTCTGAGACAGACTGTTTAACGGGCCTTCGTCTTCATTGTATTCGCCCATGGCCACCTGAGTTCCATCAGGTTCCTACTGACCTTCTCTTTCTTTGAACTTAATTCCCAAGGCATATATTAAGAGTAGTTGGTCAGTACATCCAGGTTTGGTGATGAGGATGCATAGAAAGTACTACGGTTATAAAATAAAGTAAAAAATAAGCGATAGATACGCATTAGCGAGTGGCTCCACCATGGGCAAACAGAGACAGACAAAAGGTCCAAAGCGTCCTCATCATCATAATGAAGTAAAATAAACATAGTTGATGAAATAAGCGCTAACAGACAGACTGCACAAGCCAGCAGAATGTAGGTGCTGGGAGTCTTCCTAGAGCCACACAGCCCTCCTCCTGCACATCCAGACACTTGCCAGCCCTGCAAAGAGCCTTTCCGCCTGCTTCCCCCTCCCAGGGCTTGGTCCCTGCTTGGCTCAGGGCCTGGCTCTTCCGCCTCTGCCTCCTGTCTTGGTATCACTCTTCTAACTAGATAACTAATGTCTTCTTCCTCATTACTTTTAGAAAAATGACTCTTCATTTCAATGGATGCTCTTCCACTTCAGGAGAGAGCCCATCCTCTGCATGGTCATGAGGATTTTCATAATCCAATTCATTCCTGGAACTCTTGCCACTCAGATGGAGACCGTACTCTCCAGACTTACTGAACAAATTCCATTTCATGGAATCTACCACTTCTCACCTGCTTGTTTCCTCCCACTTAATGTTTGCTTGGAATACATTCTCCTTTATCTAACTAACTCCAAACTCGAGGCCCGGTTCATGAGTCACTCCGTTAGGAAGCCTTCCCTGACTCACTGCCGTCCTCTCTCCGTGCTCCTTGCACCCGGTGCACATTCACGAGTGTGCTTGTGCTGTCCGCTCATTCGAGTCCCTCTTTCACCAAAGTGATGTGCTGTGCGTGCAGATTTACCCACATCAGCATTGCTGTTCACCACTGGTGATCACCAGGTTAAAATTAGAAGGGTTTCAGATGGACACTGTAAAATCGACTTCTGCTGTTTTATGATGACTGTTATATGAACTTGATTCATGACCTACTTTTTTAAGCCCTGGATTCACTTCAAATTATGTTATAGATTTAGAAATACTTTGTTGTGATGTTTTTACTGTTCTGAAGGATTCTGATTTAGTACATGGGAAGCTTTTTTGAAGGACTATATCTGAACAAAAATATATGAGTATCTGTTTCAGTATAACAAGACTGAACTGGACATTTTCTTGACTTTTTCTTTTCTTCTCTTCCTATTACTTTGATTGAACATCGGTGGTGAGTGTGTTTACAATTCTAAAATAAATAAATTAGTTTTTCGACTAATTTGGGAAAAAAGGCAAGATTACATGAAAGATGAAAAAGTAGTAGATCAAAGCATTAGATGGCCCAGAATACATAAACAAAAGGAAACAAAGAAAATTGATAAAATAACCAGCAGTATTATACCAAAAAAAAAAAAAAAAAAAAAAAAAAACACATCGGGAAATAACAAAAATAACTAGAAAAATTCAGACATAAGATATTTGGTATGAGGAAATAATCCTAAATAAAAGCAAAGCATATGATGGCAAAACTTTTAGAAAATAGAAAACATTGTTAATGCAATAGTGACAAAGTCTTGTTCTCTCTTGCAGGATAACATATAAAATATTTAGACAATATTTTCTAATAGTAAGAGAGTGAGAAATAGAACACAATTTTGTTCTGGTTTACTTTTAGGGAATGTATGAATGTTATGTGACAACTTTTCTTCTATTGTTTTCTAGAATACTTAGCATTCATGATCATTGATAAATCATAGTTTGTTAAAACCATTGTTGATTATAAGTGTTTTATAATTTGTTTTCTCAAAATATCTAAATGTCTTCTAATGTTCCTCTGTATTCCTATATATGAGTTGGGGATGACCCAATTTAACATCCATGATCACGTATATTTTTAACAGTGTTACTAATCGAGAAATCTCCAGGGACAAGAAAAAAGTGGAGCACAAATTGTGAGATAGCTTTATATATTTTTGTTGAGCAGATTTCATTTTATTGCCTTACTCATTTAATCTTTGACATTACCAGTAGTAAAGATAACTCCTAGAAAAAAAAACAATGAAACCAGACTTCCTTTCATTTACTTATTTAAAAGAACTAAGATGATTAGGTAATGAATTTTATTTCTGTACTGGCAAGACCAAAACACTACTATAAGCCCGCTCAGAAGATTCTCCTGTCAGTAGCTTTGATGACATGGCACTGTACCATTAGTAATTGGTCAGTGCCAATTGCTTCAAGAAGACAGTCTCGTCCTCACAGGGCCATGAGTGGCTTTACTGCTGCCCTGGGTGCCCCCCCCCCTGGCAGTATGTGTCACTGGAGTGTGCTTCTGTTCATTCTTAAGCTCATACTCTGCTCTTCTGTGAGAGCGCAGTCCGTCATTCTGTGTTTATTTATCTGTGTGCTCAGTCTAACTTAGACATGCTCACCAGCTCAAGTACTAAGTGGGTCTAATGTTAGAATGCACGAAGACCAAAATATTCAGTCTTACTCAGGCATCTCTCAACAGAGACAAATCCAACTTTTGAGCCCCGTTTCTAGTTTCCAGTTCTTGAAAAAATATCTCATGGATCCTGTGACCTGGTTCCTCTTTCTATCTGTGGTCATAGAATCCTGGCAGTCTGCTATGGGCTCCTCTTGAGTCGGGTCCCTCTCCTAGTCCAGTCAGCCGTCCCCATGGTGGATTCAGTCCTGCTCCGTAAGACATGGCTGTGAAACAACCCTAGGCATCGCACGGGGTTTGCCTAACAGAGGAGTGTGAGAACATGGCACCGCAGTGTGTGTCGGGTACAAGGGGTGGTCTGGCCAGTACTTGGGATGAGACATTCAGCTACTCTGCGAATAGTGGCTGAGTTCTCCTCTGGGCAGGCATTGGTTTGGCACCAGGGATGCAGGCAAGCTACCTATCTCACAACTTGTAATGCTGAGTGGACACGGATACTAATCAATTAACACAGGAACAACATAAATGCAGAGGCTGATAAGTTATATAAGGAAATGAACAAAAACATTATAAAGCAGGGGCGGCAAAGTTTTTCTTAAAAGGACCAGATAGAAAATACTTTTGGCATTGAAAGACATACTGTCACGGTTGCAGCTACTCAGCTCCGCCATGGAAGGTAAAAGCAGCCATAGGCACTGCTGAAAAATGAGCATGGCTGTGTTCCAGTCAGATTTTATTTAAGAAAACAGGTGAGGAGCTCAATTTAGCCTGAGGGCCATAATGTGCTCACCCAAGCTATGGAGAATAATGGAGTCATGGTGCCTGTGGAGAGGGTAGATAGGAGAGACCTCTCTGAAGAAGAAACATTTGAAATAAGTTAAACAGGATGAGAAGGAGGCAGTTACAAGCAAAACTGTAGGACTCGCTCATCAGACAGAGTAGCAGGGCAAAGGCCTTGAAGGGAAGGGACCTGAAATGTTCAGTGAGGTGACTGCATTTAATGAGAAACTGAGAAAACATAGTTACATTTTGAGAGGTAGGCGGATGTCAGTTTATGTAGCTCTTCAAATTGAAGACACACCTGAGCAGCATGGAAGAATCAGAACTGGGTCAGCCGGGAAGAATGGGCTGTCTTTGTGGGGCCCTTACAGGAATTGGTCAACTATCCCCTCTCTTCCTGTCCCTTCATGGGCTTCAGATTCCCTGGAAAAGAATCTGCTTGTCGTTGACTATATATGTTGACTCACAATCTACAAGCCTGCACAGATGGAGGAGAGGACATTTCCTAAAGTGATACTGAAGTTCTGTGACCAAAAGAAGGAAGGATATATGGTGGGCATGCAAGAACACAAATGGATACCCATTACTGCTATTTAGAGTACTGCCAGAACAGCGAAGAAACTTCGATCTTCGTTAAACTTATTTAATATTTATTTAACTGTTATTGATAAGCAGATACAATCAGAATGTTGGTGTACCACTCCATTATTCATTATCAAATGACTTTCTTTATCCCTGAAAAGAGTCTTTGCTCTGAAATCTGTGTTGCTTAAAATTATGGCCATTTCAACTTTTATGCAGTAGTAGCTTGATCATGAATAATTTTTGTATTCCTGTAAATATTCTTGAGCTTTGTTCTGAGATGAGCTTTGTGGTAATAGTTCAATCTCTAGAAATCTTACTTTTGGTCTTTGTTAGGTGGGAATGGTGTAGCATTTTTTTTTCCCCCTAGGGCTAATTTTCTCCCTTTACTTGAGGCAAAACCCTTATGAGTACTCTACACAATACCCTGTAAATTATAAAATTGTCCGCTCTGGGTTTGGGGAACAGGAAATATTTCTGGCTCTGTGTGGTGTCTGAGATTGCTTTTTCTAAACCTTTCAGGCAGTTCTTTGCCCAGCTGAGAGTCGTCTCCTCACACACATGCACTGAGAATGCCCAGAGGAAGATGGACCCTCTGCAAAGCTCCAGAGCTGTGTCTGCCCACCTCTCCAGTCTGGCGCTCAGTCCTATGTACGTTAGCTGCCTGGGTCTCTCCAGATTCTGTTTCCTTAACTCAGGCAGCAGCTTGATCCACCTGGCTTCCTCTCTGGTCTGGAAACTGTCTCTAGCCATAAACTACAGCAATTTTGGGGGCTCACCTCATCTGTTTTCTTTTTTCTCTAGGATCGCTACCCTGATGCCTGCTGCACAGTGTCTTAAAAACTGTTTGTAATATTTTGTCTATTTTAAAAACTGTTTTAGGAGGAAGGGTAAATCTAGTCCCTGTTACTCCATCTTGGCCATAAGTGGAAGTCCTCAGTTGCTAAAAGGTTTTCGCTTTATGTTTTCATATTATTTGTGCCATGGCACCTTTATTTGTATGCAGCAGCTGTTAGGTGAACACATTATGAATCCTATAATCTGAAGAGTTTGAAGAGTTTCCCAGAAATCTTCAAAGGTACTGTGAGACCAGCATTTAGATTCCAAGAGGGAATTAATAAACCTGTTATTTATTGGTGGGTTTGCAAAAGAAAAAGAAAAAATAATCTCTAGGTTAAGCAACATTGTTATTTGAATAAAGAATCAAAAATCTTAAAAAATGCAGATGTCAGTAATTATTTCTGTAATATAGGCTTTAATAACTTGATTAATAAGATTCATTTTGGGTCTTTTTTATACAAGTTTGTATAGATGCCAATTTTCTCTTAAAAATAGTTACTCCCTAGGCCACTTTTGGTAAATAGATGACATTTTTATTGTATGTTTTGTCATCAGCTAATTCAAATTGATAGCACAAGAGAATAAAGAGAAATATCTTGTTAGAGTCAACTCAGTGTTTCGAGATTTCTTCTTCTCGGTCCCACTCTGACTTCTAACATGAAGTGGATGAATGCCTTCTCCACGGAAGAAGGGAGCTCATTTTTCATGATCAATCAAAAAAAAATCTGAAATAGTTGAATAGATTTTAGACTGTTAAAACTAGAAAGTATACTGGACAATCTAGCTGGATCATATATCCAGCTGTGATATATTTTAATAAGGAAACTTATAAACCACAATACAGATTTTAATAGTGATCTGTGCTAGAAAGAAATTATTCAGTATATCACCAAATGTAAAATTCCATCATGATATCTATATCAGAAATGAAGCCTTTAATAAATTATGTTCAAGGATGTCATGTAGGTGAGGATAGGAAATAAAAGTGTTCAATACAAATGACAAACAAATTAAATTTTATGCTTTATTTGGTAAGCAGTATACCATTGTTTTAACTGTAAATCAACATTTTAATATCATGATTTTCCTCTATTTGGAAGTTTTCTTTTTTTATTTACTAAATTTATTGGGTGACATTGGTTAGTAAAATTCATAGGTTTCAAGTGTACATTTCTGTAATACATCATCTATTTATCACATTGTGTGTTCACCATCCAGAGTCAGTTCTCCTTACATCACCTTATGTTTGACCCCATTTACCCTCTTCTACGAATACCTCCCCCCTTACTCTCTGGTAACCACTAAGCTGTTGTCTGTGTCTAAGAGTTTTTGTTTGTTTTTTTGTCTTGTTTCTTTGTTGCTTTCAGTTTTACATCCCACAAATGAGTAAATCATGTGGTTCTGGACTTTTTCTGTCTGATTTATTTCTCTTAACATGATAATCTCAAGATCCATCCATGTTGTCACAAATGGCAGTATTTCATCTTTCCTGATGGCAGAATAGTATTCCATTGTGTATATGTACCACATCTTCTTTATCCATTCATCTATTGAAGGACATTTTGGTTGTTTCTGTGGCTTGGCCACCATAAATAAAGCTGCAATGAACATTGGAGCACACCTGTCTTTATGGATAAATGTTTTCAGATTTTTAGGGTAGATACCCAGGAGAGGGATTGCTGGGTCATGTGGTAATTCTATTCCTAATTTTTTGAAGAACCTCCATACTGCCTTCCATAGGGGCTGCACCAGTCTGCATTCCCACCAACAGTGTATGAGGGTTCGTTTTTCTCCACAGCCTCTCCACCACTTGTTATTATTTGTCTTGTTGATGATAGCCATTCTAACCGGTATGAGGTAAAAAAAAAAAAAAAAAAAAAAAAAACCTGACACTTAGTTGTTTTGTATTCAGCTTTGAAGCACCAAAAGTGACATAAAAACATTTTTATTATTACTTAACTGTGTTTTCTTAATTTTTTTTTTACAACACGGAATTACTTGAGGAACTTT
The DNA here is from genome assembly GCF_004115265.2 of Rhinolophus ferrumequinum. Classification (NCBI taxonomy): domain Eukaryota; kingdom Metazoa; phylum Chordata; class Mammalia; order Chiroptera; family Rhinolophidae; genus Rhinolophus; species Rhinolophus ferrumequinum. Next base: position 3,865,710 of record NW_022680364.1, read on the forward strand.
ACAAGTTCTAAAATAAAAATAAAAGCAAGTTAGAATTAAAAAACAAAAGTAATGAAGTTGTACTGACCAAGGATCTCTATTTTGAATGATTTTTATGTGTGTTGACCACATTTATATTTTCATCATTATGTCTTCCTTTATACATATACATATTTTTAGAACATTAAAGCCAACTTACATTATTATTTTCAAATATTTTATTACTTTCCTATGTTATATTGGGTGTTTAAATATATAACATCTAATGTTTATTTCTCAAATGTCATAATATATTCATCTAAATTTTCATATTAAATGCATTTTATTTATGTTTATCTTATGCAACTTACACATGCACCTAAGAGTTGAATTACTCTCATTGTATTGGACATGTGTCAGTTAGTTATCACCATAAAATGCCATTTAACAAACCATCCCTAAATCTCACTGCTTACAACAGTCATGAATTGTTCCTGATTTCCATGTCTGCTGTGGCCCAGAAGACACGCTAGGCTTGGCTGGGTGGATCTGCTGATCTGACGGGTCTGTCAGGCCTCTGGTCCTTAGCTGTGAGTGGTGATGGAGGCTGGGCCCCTGCAGGGCGTTTCAGTCCCCTCCTGAGCATTCCGAGTATCTCCCATTCTCCTAGAATCAGCGAGCTGCTCTCAGACTATTCCTCACCTGGCAGTGGCAGACATGCAGGAGAGCGAGTTAGTCTGTGTGATTCTTCTTTAGCCTATCATTCTCTCTCCTCTCTCTCTCTCTCTCCTCTCTCTCTCTCTCTCTCTCTCTCTCTCTCTCTCTCTCTCTCTCTCTCTCTCTCTCTCTCTCTCCCCCCCACCCCCCCGCTCTCTGACAAATTCAAATAGAGATGATAGCCTAAGCATTTAAGTAACATTTTCTTAAAGACCTTCCTTCAAAGGTTTATTGAAGTAACACTTAAACTTACTGCATTATTTATTGAGGGTAGTTTTGGCTCCATTCCTCCCGTTACTTCCAAAATAATTACTGAAGTGATTCAGTCTTACTCTGTACCAATGAGTGGAGCCAGTCAGTGAAGGGGCATCAAAGTCTAGCTGGCTCTGTACGTGACTGTGCCCACCCGAGTGGTAGATTTGCTCTCTTGGTTTTTACTTATTTTTGATGGGTACTAACTATAATATCTAAGAGGCCAGTTGTTCCTTTTGAAGTTGATTTCATGTTTCAGAAACCTAACTGGCCTCACACAGTCTCGTTTGATTCCCAAACTCCTCCTCAGTCCCAAATGTATTTGCTCCTACGCGTTAGTTCAGGCATCTCTATTTGCCATTGAAATTTCATACATCAAGCTCTTTGAACGCATGATTTGTTGTATTTTTTCACTATTTTAGATTTTTCAGGTGGATTTTCCATTTCAGACCTTTCATTTCAATTGAACAGTAACATGCAATGTCATACTATTCTAACTACAACATAGTATAACTATAGTATATTATAATTATAAGGTATATATAAACATAGTGTGTTGCAATCCACACGATGCTATCGTAACGGAGTAGTTCTCTGGTCGCACACTGTCATTGCACTTTGATTTCAGTTCAGCCTCTTTCCTCCTCACCCACCACTCCAGCACAATGGCACATGTTATCGTTCCCATTCCACAGATGAACAACATTAGACACATTAAGTGAAACTGACACTGACACAGATCTCCTAAAGAGAAGGCCAGGGTGTCTGCTTCTAAAGCTTCAATTCTGCTCTGCTGAGCTTTGCCGCTTCCTGGAACAGCACAGAGGTTCAGAGACCTTTACTACCAAAGAGCCAGTAGCAATCGTAGCAGTCCACTCACAGATCCTTCAAGGCCAGAACTCATTTTCTTTTATCAAGGTTGCCTTTCCCCCATGTATATACTTGCAAGTCACTTAGACTTGAATTATTGTCAAAGGAAAATGGTTCCCAAACGAGCAGAAATTCTTTCTTCCCTGTCCAACTTAGCTACCAATATATTAAACCATTAAAATGGCTTGGGCTTACATTGAAAATCTCCCTCTATGTTTCACTTACACACGTTTGTACATCCTTATGAGCACAGTAGCAAAAGTATCACAGATACTAGAACATAGGAAGTCTACAGTTGAGACATTGTGAAACTTACATTTGCCTCAGGCCCAGAGAACATAGCAACACATCACTCAACTATTTTCATGGCTTGGCTCCTGTTTGGAACTGTGTATAAAGCACAGTCTCCACTTGTCATTCTGACTTTGATTCTAGTTTTCAATCCTAGTTTTGGAAAGTTGCTTTGACAGAGGGCTCAAGTATTCCAGTTATAAAGATTTCCACCTATAATTTCTCTAATAAAATAACTTTGAATGAATCACAGCCATTCTGATAATTTTGTGGCCACGCCACCTTGGCCATATTTTATTTTCGCACATAGCACAGGGCTTTCACACATCTTTCAGGTTAACTACTTCTTTAAATACCTGGTCAGAAAAAAGTGTGGGTTGTATAAGGATCAAGACGGACATGACCACTTAGGCAAGCAGGAAAAGTTTTTATACAGAATTGATCACTGCTAAGAATTAATGATTAATATGTGCATTAACTTTGTGATAAACTTCAGTCCTGCTTTGCTAACAAATGATAAATCACTTGAGATGTAATATAGACATTAAAAATAGATTGCTACTATGTCCATTAAAATTTCCATACTTTTCCTTATATTTGATTCTAATAAGACTTTTTTCCCAGCAGTCACTTCAGATAATCTTTTGAAGATTCTTTTACAGATTTATTTGTAATGTTGTTTGTGAACAAATTTATTGAGAAGGTTTTAAATTGCACCCGCTTTTTCCTTACAGTGTTTTAGATCTGAATAAAGCGCTGTCTTCATTAGGAATGCATGTGTTCCTCAGAGCAGCTCCCGAGAAGCCGAGAGAACACCTTGGTGATACCCTGAGCTTCCCGATGGCATTGCTGCTGGTCCCATCGCAGCTGTGAAAGTCTTGAGCATCTCCTCTGTTCCGGGCAGGAAGCTTTGCCAGCCTCACTCTGGTCTCTGCCGTATGTCAGCAAAGCGAGACATCTACTTGCTTCCTCCGGTAGATTTCTGTTCTTCCTTAGGACCAGAATCAAGTCTTGGGCCACTCCTAACTAAAATGCTTAGGAACAGTTTCATAGGCGTGGTGAAAATAATTATTGAATTCATTCCAATATGTCTTCAGGACGTACCATGTGGCAGCCATAAGGGCATCGCTAAGCTTCCCTAGATGCCCTGCGGAAGCTGGCTTCAGTTGGGGGGCATCTATGAAAACGTGCTTCCTGTGGTTTAGAGTAGTGATGCTGAGGGCGGACAAATGGAGAGCCAATGGAAGTTAATGTGGGAGAATCAATTATTCATGGTGATGCATTAGTGTCTGGGAGGACAATGGGAGTGTTAGCTGGAGCATTTGTGGTGTGTTTTTAAGTACAAAGCTCGAGTACAAGATATATTGCTGAGTTACTGACCTGGTGACCCACGGTTCACGTCCAATTTTCCTACTCAAAAGCAAACCCACCAAATAGGCAATTTCAGGTGCAGATTTCAGACTTCATCTTAGTTTCTCTGACTCTTTGATTAGCTAAACTTCAACTTCTTCACTAACATTATACATTGCTTAAAGATTTATGAACTACTACAGAAAACTTAGGACATGTTAATGAAGCTATCAGAAAAGCAGATGTTAAGAGGAACGTATTAGATTGTGCCATGGACTGAATGCTTGTGCTGCCCCAAAATTCCTATGCTGAAGCCCTAACACTTAACGTGCTGGTATTTGAGTTTTGGTCTTCAGGAAGGGTTGGGTGAGACTGTGAGAGTGGGGCCCTCGTGATAGGATTGATGCCAGCACCTTGATCTTGAACTTCCACTGTGTCTTTTTACTGTGTCCTCACATGGTGGGAGGGGTGAGGGAGCGCTCAGGGGCCTCCTTTGAAGGACGCTCTTCCCATCATGGGGGCTCCACCCTCAGGACCCAATCTCCTCCTAGACGCCCTACCTTCAAATACCATCACCTTGGGGTTAGGTTTTAACAGGCGGATTTTGAGAACACAAACCTTCAGTCTGTAGCAGGGTAGAAAAACACTTTAAGAGGTAAGATATTCTTCAAGAGGAAGGAATTGTGTGTCTAGAAATGGTAAGAAAGGAGTTCCCTTAAGCTGTGACAGACTCTTGGGCTTAGAATTATTCTGACTTTTATGTAATTTTAAACTGTTTTTATCACAAATATTACTGGCTACGAAAAGTAATATAAAAACTTGTCATTTCCATAATCTTTTGGTTCTATTAAATTTACCTAGATGTTTTCAAATGATCCGATTTACTAAAAAAGGATTAATGTACATATTTTTATGTACTGAAATAAACACTCGTTTAATAGAAATTGTCTCCAACAGAAATATCTGTGATAATGCCTGAGCCTGGGCTTATGTTTGAGAATTTTTCTCTCTAAACTGGGAATAAAAGCTCTTGCCTGTCTAACCAGCCATGTGACTATGGAATTAAAAGTCTCATATATGGCAGGATGGCAGCTTCTTTTCAGGGAGTTCATAAAATTGAAAACTGTAACCACAAGACCATCACGCCAAACAAGGAAAGCTCAGAGCAGCTTTTCGTGAACCTGGTGTGCCTGTGTATGAGCCTCTATTTGGGATTTGCAGTTCTAATTGTGCATGCCGGACATGGGAAAACCTGGCAGGAGTTTAGGGAAGAGCAGTGAAAATGATGAAGGGGCTGCCTGCGTTGATTTATGAAGACATGGTAGACGAGAGCAATATGAATAACTCTCCTAATGATGCCCGGGGAAAGACATAATAAATGTCTGCAAATATCTGTTGGGTGTGAACATGACACGGGAGATAGATGAGGCAAGGAAGGATATGATAAGGCATAATGAGACCAAATGGGGAGCCATATATGAAAACAAAAAAAATAAAAATAAACAAACAAAAAAAAACTGTAGTCATTTTAAACCCCTGAAAAGTGTCCACCAATGGGGAAGCTGGATAACATGATTAGAAGCGCCCAGACTAGACACAGTCAGGGCTGGGGAACCAGTGTTCCACGTGCGTGCCAGTGAGCTTGGAAGGCTGTGCAGTCTTTGCAGGGCAGTGGGGCTGGGCGCTCATGCTCGGAGCACAGCCATATTTGTGTCCATATTTCACCTCTGGTGTAAAAACAAGGAGAGACACAGAACTGCTCAGCTGGGACTCCCTGCCAGCTTCATTGTTTTCCTCCATCTACCCCTGTATTCCTTCAAAGAAATACGGCGAATGATTCTGCTAAATGAGCAGCTTTGTAAGGAGGATCACTTATGTTTATAGCGCTCACTTCTCTGACCCAGAGGCATGATGAGCAATCTTAAAAGGTCCATGTATGTAAGTACATTATGTTCCTTTGTTTTTTCCACTCCATATCCTCTCCACCTTCCTTCCCTCCCTGAGTCTGAGTGTAAGAAACAGAAACTAGGGAAGGAAGGAGAGAGTGGCGTAAGGTCCTCCTCAGTCCTGCTAAAGAACGATTTTCTATCCAGAAGTGGGACGTGATATAGCTAATAACTGATGAGCTCAGCTGAGGCAGACTACAGGTAAGTTTTACGAAGGCCTTAGCAATTAGCATTTTAGCCATTATCGCATGGGAAGGGAAATATTAAATTAGTTATGCTTGTAGGAATTAATCAGCTAAAAATTACTCAACTCATTTTTAAGTAATTATAATTACTCTGTTTGCTTCTGTTGAGACTTTCAACTGAGAATCTCAGCCTGAGTCCACCCCATAGCCAAAAAAGGATACACGTTACTTACTTAGAAAGTGTAATCTTTAAAGTTCAGCTTCAAATTCAAATTAGAAATAACAGTGTGATCATTTTAAAAGGAGCTGTTTTAGTGATATTTAAATGTCTGTAACTTACAGGGAAAAAAAGAGCGAAGGCCTCTATCTACATCAATCAATTAAATATTTTGAGCCAAACATTTTTGTGGGTTCTCAATAAGGTCGTACTTTTTTTGTCACATTTTGCTATCAGTTATGACCACCAGGAAGAAACTTTGAGCAACCAGATAGTTGAAATATCTCATTTATCAAAAGGTTTATATGATTTGTGATTAAAATGGGAGACTCCCTTTTGAGACAACAATCCACATGTTGCACAGAGTTCTTGGGTTTTGTATTTTTTATTTTTACCATTTTTATTATTATTAGTTTCAGGTGTACAAAAGAGTGTAATAGTTAGACATTTACACCCCTCACAAAGTGATAACGCCTCTACCCCTATTGCTATGGGGATATGAAAGACAGTAATGTTGTAAAGATTTTATAGGGTGTCAGATAGGCACCATTTTTATTGTCGATATTGTGTTTCTATTATTTTGCCCTGCCAATGAGATAGTGGAGTACACAGTGGTTAACATTTTCCTTTAAAAGCTAACTGGAATGGTTGTGAGAGTGTTTCTAAATAAGCTACAAGAAGATAATGTGGGTGAAATACGTATATTTTTCAAAGAAAAAAACATGAAAGGTATTTTAGAATTTACTGTGAAAGAGGAAAACATGGGAAATCACTCTTATGGAATTAATTCCAGGGACAAAACCTCTAAGAACTTTAAAGGAAACAGATTGTACCATGTATGACATAAAGCAGAAATGCAAAAATAGTGAGCCATTTTTCCATAAACCCATAATTTATCTTCAATGATCGTCCTAATGATTAACGCTATTGGATACCAATTGCTGTAAAGCCTGTATGACACGAATCTTGACTTTTCAAGTCAGAAAAAATTTTCCTCGCAAATCAGAATAATTCTAATTTCATTTGAAATCTTGGACCAGCATATGTGCTTTAGCAGAAACTATCCTTTAATTTCCAGTGACAATCTAATTTAAATGAATGACCCGCACTTAAATTGAACCATGCCTACCTTCCAGTGACGTGATTCCTGCTCAGGACCCTTGAACTTGACTCCGTATCTGGCTATATTTAAACCTCTGATGTGATTCTCTCTGAGTGTGCACATGTCTAAGTTTGTGACGTTAATAAACTAAAGGAGACTCTTGTTTCTATACCAATGAAAATGAAGAATTAATTTCTGAATGCCTTGAAAATTACAGTTTTTATTATTTTTGAGCCTTTCTAAATAGTACATGGAGAATCAACCAGTTTACTACCTCAGATTAGAAAATATTCTTAACAGAAATAAATTATCTGTGCTTAAGTTTCAGTCAAAATGTAATGATCACCCCAAAACGCTTCAGTGTTTACTGCAAAAGGAAGTGACATGCTAAAATACCATGCACTTTCTTCAAAAGTCTCTCTATTCCTGTTACCTGATTTCTATTCTCATCTCTTCCACAACATTTGCCAAAAATCAAAGTATGTACATGTCGTAAATGTGCATGTGGAAACTTTTGCAGTTTACTGAAAGATTAACATGTGGGCCTTTGGCTTTCTAATTTTATTAATAATGAATAATATTTTCTGTCTTACAAGGTTTTTTGTGTTTTTGTGTGTGTGTGTGTTTTTTTTTTTTCTGTTAACTTTGCCAGAGTCCTTTGGAGGGAAGAAGAAAAGGAAATGAGTTTCAGTTTTTCTAAAACACGGTTTATAAGTGAGCATAAGCATTTGTCAGCAATTTTATTATCAGGAAAAGTTTCCTGTGCACAGGCCCTTCACCTGTGAGTCGGACACCGTGGTGTCTCAGGCCCTACCTCCACAGGAGGCAGAGTTGCTCCTGGCTTTCGGGACTGTTTTAATGTGCCTTTGCAAAGTGAAGTCTAACTCTTACAAACTGGTCATAGAGAAGAGTAAGGTTCTGTGAGGCTGTAAAGGTAAGGTTTGTGCGTTCAGAGAGGGGATACCATGTGGGAAAGGCAGGGGCAGCCTGTGTGAGAAGATCAGATGCTGGCCCTGTGTGTGAGGGGCACGTGTAGAAGACTGTCCTGCTGTAAGATCACATGGCAGTAAGTGCCTGCCACAGTGTTTTGTTTTTCTGTGTTACAGACAGCTCATTTCTGCTTCCTGTACGGCTGATATCCTGAGAAACACTGGGTTGGAGAGCGGCAGAGAGGTAATAAATTTGAGAAGCTTCTAATAGTCAAGAAAACAAGGTAAATGAATGTTCTCTGAGTTTGTCCTTGTATTTGCCCTGGGGGTTGCATTTTGTTTTCCTAAGGATTCTCAGCTTCTTGGATTGTCGAAAGGGTTAGGATAGGAATCGGAAACCCACAGAGTGGCAGGATTACCTCAAATCAAACGCCAGGCATCTCAGAACTGCTGTTCCGTGTGTCCTCTTTGTCACGTACAGATGAACCGTGTCTTATAAGTTAGGCACCAAGGCCAAATTAGTGAGCGAGAGCCGACAAAAGGAGCGAGGGAGGCTTTGGTGCCTGGGTCTAATGGCTCCAGAACCACTCGATCCAGGTCGCTGACCACCTGGTCACCAAGTCAGACAAAGGAGATCACAGAGGGGTAAAAGCAAGACCTGTGGTATAACGGATGCAAGGCATTTCCAGGCTTTGCTGGCATGATTCAAAGGTAACTGTGGGAAGATAAAGACCGTCTCCTTGGATACAAGGTTTTTCTTTTCAAAGCTGTGTTGGTCAAAGGCAGTCTCTTTCATCCTAGCTGTCCACTATTGACAAGTTGTCCTTCATTTACAAAGAGCTTTCCATTATTCTCTCTCCATGTTCTCTCACCTAAGTGCCATTTGCAGATTAGGTTTTACTCCCGAAATGACATTTCACCAATAACATACATTCCTTCCTGTGTTCACTTCCACAGTAACAGCTCTTAGGACCTGAATAGGCCCCAGAAACTACAACTCCATGTGTGTAGGGGCTAGCCGGTCTTTCTCTAAAGCACTGAACCCTAGAGGTGAAGGAGGTGGGCATCCCAGAGAGGAAGGAAAGACGAAGATTGTCGCTGTCCCCCTGTCCCTCTGTTAACCGTGGAGGTCACCTGCTGTCTTCTAGCGTACAGTGTGGTGACTATATCTAACAATAGTGTATTGTGAGTTTAAAATGTGCTCAGAGGATAGATCATAAGTGTTTTCATCACACACACACACATGCACACACACGTAAAAGGTAACTGAGGCAATGAATGTGTTAATTAGCTTAATTGTAGCAATTATTTAACAGTATACACATATAGTAAAACCTAACATGTACAGTTTAAATGTATACAGTTTTGTCAATTATACTTCAGTAAAGCTGGGAAAATAGAGAAATACTGGCATATAGGTTATTGTAGAGATGTTAACACTGCCTTGGCAGAGTAAGGAGCAAGGAACTAGACAACTCTGGAAAATGGACATGTTAGAACAGATTTGTTACGTAAAGCCAGAGAACTCACCAGCTACTCTGATCCTGGGCAGCCCAGAAACAATGAAAGAGATCAGGGACTATTTGTTTGTTGACCAGCTCAGTGTCGGCTATCCTGCAGGCCAGCACGACCACACAGAAGGCTGCTATGGACTCGAGTCCCCCAGCATCTGTGGAGTGACAGGATTCTAAAATGGTAGGTGTCCGGTGGCAGCACTGTCATCAGAATAGCAACTGGGGCATCTTCAGCCAGGGCAGATGGACAAGGTCCCATAGGCAGCCAGTTAGGTTGCTCTTGACTGATGTAGGTAAAAGCAGACCAAGAGTGAGTGAGCCCAGGTCTATGTCACTTACCTCTAAGAAAAATAATGGTGTAGGGAAGGAAAAATATCTTCCTGATCGGACACCGATAAATTAGATAAAAGACAGATTAATAAGAGAAAATCAAAGAAGGTTTATTAACATGTGCAGTACTCATACACACAGGAGAACTCAGACATGAATAACTCAAAGATGTGGTTAGAACTTGGCTTATAGAGCATCTGAGTGAAAAAAAACAAACGAATAAAAAAAAAACCCCACACTTTTAGACAAGTAACAAGACAAAATTAAAGGACTTTGCATTTCCAGGGGAAGCAAATTGTACAAAGACAAATACATGTGATCAAAAAATACGGAGAATGTTTAAATTAAATATATATATATATATATATATATATATATATATATATATATATATATATATTACAGTAAAAGACAGAAATCTGAGGTTATTAATTGCCATTAACCCCCCTCAAAATACCCCCCCCTCACTTCGAACACACTCATCCCATCGTTCTTGCCACTTTCTGAAGCAGTTCTGGAAGTCCTCTTTCATGAGTGTCTTTAGGTGCACTGTCGTGGCTGCCTCGATGTCCTGAATCAATTCAAAATGTTTACCTTTTCATGGCCATTTTGACTTTGGGGAAGAGCCAGAAGTTTCATGTTGCCAGACCTGGTGAATAAGGTGGATGAGGACACACTGTAATGTTTTCATTTGACAGAAATTGCTGTATACCAGAAGCGAGGTGTGATATGGAGTGTTGTCACGATGGAGGATGATTTACGGCACACTTTAAAACACACCTTCTCTCAACCATAGCTCACACCTGACTGACTGCACTGAAGAAGTTGAAACTTGTCACACACTATTACTAAGATTGGACACGCAACTTCCTGTATTGAAGATCCCTGCCTTTCCGTTGGATGGCACTCGGCAGCAGCGTTCACCGTATGCTTTTGATCACACCACGTAAAATGAACCACATCTTCTTTATCCAACTGTCTATTACTGGGCACTTAGGTTGATTCCATGTCTTGGCTATTGTAAATAGCACTGCAGTGAACATAGGAGTGCAAATATCGAAAGGCTGCCATTTTGGAGAAGGACCGAGAATAAGAGACAACTTTGAAACAAGTTCAACACGCAGTTAAAGGAACCTCCAGCTTGAGCCACATGAAACAGCAGACCCCATCATGCTGGAGGTATCTGTGGTCCATAAGCATGCTGTGTAGACCTCTGCTAATCCTCTATCAGAGCGTCACAGTGTCGACCTCCAGAATCCTGGAGTGTGATTTAATTCTGTAGTGGAGAATGTGTGATTTCTAGGTATGGTAGAGGAAGTGGTCTCAGCAGCAACTTTCAGTGTCCTGTTCTGGGGTGCCAGGGGTAACAGCCTCAGTATCTGAGGCAATGAGGCTGCCCCCAGTGTCCTCATGAGACTGTGCTGTGGCACCTTTGTCTGTGTTTCTGGCTGTAGAGATTCTAAGAATGGTTCTGAGCTTCCTGAAGTCCTGTGGAGTCTGCAGTGCTTGTGCAACAAACTCCTTTAAAGCTCAGGCTGGCAGGCTTGGTGTCTGTTGCTAGTCACGAATTAAAACATTGAGCAAAGGTAATGACTGCCTGCTGTGCTGCTAGGGGCTTCCCAGGAGATGCAGGAGCAAGAGCTGCCCCAAGATGGGGCCAAAGTTACTGGCATTTTAGAAATCATATTCTCTGCCACCCTTCTTTTCCACAGTAAGGAATGAGCCTCCCAGAGAGAATGACTGTTTACTGGAGTTGGTGTGAGCAGGGTCCTAGGAGAACCCACACCTCCTGATGCCCAAGCCAGTGTCCCACTGTGTGCCACGCACACCTTCACCTCTGTAAACACACAAACGGAAGCAACTTTCCCTCAGTCGTTTCATTAACCTTCAGAACCAAGTTGAATATTATCCCAATAGAGGGCATTCCTCTGGTGTCTGAAAAACAATGGTGTCTCATGTTTTTTAGTGGCTATCAAACTCTTTATAGATTACTTGTACAAGATGATGAAGGACTTGAAAAATGTTTTCAGTAATGATAATCAGGTCAAGGATACGCATATATCAAGGAGTTCACCAGAAGGGTTTATTAATTAGTACATCTCCGGTGGAGCCACTGCAACTGATTAATAACGTGGTACACAAAGGGGATGCAAACTTTAAAAATCAATGACCCAGTCGACAGCATTGTGTCTTCTGGATCAATCGCATATGCTTTATTAGAGAAATCTGAGGTTATTAATCATCAACCTGATAACCCTGCTTATGAGCCGACCAAAGTAATCTATGCATGGGGAAAAACAACTAGAAGCTTCCTAGGAAACTTCCTATGAATTTATTTATGTTTGAACATAAGTCTTCCTGTTCAAATTTAAATAGCTGTACTATTTAATTTTAGCTTTGAATAGCAACAGCAATTAGTCCACTAAAAGCACTAATTGCTGGCAAGTTTTCATATTTAAACACAAAGCCATTTTTAGATGACAGTACTAATAACATCTCAAAGTCTAGGCAAACCGATTTTTAAAGTGGTGCATAATTTCATGAGATTTTTTTCACTCAATATAAAACAATAAAGCAGTGGTTTCAAGAAAATTAAGGAAAGAGTAAAAGTGATCACTACCTTCTAAATTATTTACTTTTGTAAATAAAGGTACGTCACAGAACGTGATTATAACCAATTCCTATATTAAACAACACGTTTGCTATTAACAAGCATATCATTCTAGGCGTACATGCTGGCTCACAACAGCCTTGCAATGGGGGACATTTTCAGGCAGCGCACTTCTGGAGACTATAATCATTTGCAGAGCTGAAAAATGATAGGCTATTTTTTTCCATTCAAACCCACTTTGCCATCGCCTCTCCTTCTTTGGGAAATACCTCAGGTGTTTGGTTTACAGGGGAAGGCGCAAACATCCACAATACTTGCTTTCATTGGCTTCCCAAAATCTCAGACTTCTCAACATTAACGTGGTCCTCTGGGGGTGGAAGGCTGTTCTTAGAGGGTCTTTTCTTGTCCTTCAGCTTTCCGACTAATGACCAAGAACTTTGGAGCCAGCTGACTGGGACAGACCTACTGTGGCATGAGTAAGGGTGACCTTGGGTAAACTGCGTACTCTCAGGCATCAGGGCCGTCACCCATACAAATGATTCAACAACGCAATCCAGCTCATCTAGTTACTGTCAGGGTTAATAAGGTAAGAGTATATCGTAATTACTCCAAAAGTATGCTTCGTGTTTGTGCTAATATCACCATAGAGGCTACAAATTACACACAGGAAAGGCGTATTATGAACCTCTTTCTACCCCCTGACAATAGCACAGAAAGGTAACAAGCATAAAAATATGCTAAGAAGAAATGGTTAGGATGGGCCTCCAGACTGAGCAAGCATGGCTTGCTGGGTGACTTTGCTTTTAAATGTCCTCGTCTTTAATGTCTGGATCCAAAAGGGGCAAAGGAGAAAAATGAGCCAGGGAAGAAAAGGGTTCTGGCCCTTTAAAGCCCCTTGCGGTCACCTCAGCTGGTAGACACTTGGGAGACTGCAACAGACATGGTTGCCCATCTCCTGTCTGCACTTGTGATCTAACGCGCCAGTCAGAGCACAGATCCCTGGTTTCTGGAGGACATGTCCCTCCTCCCTCAGCCTCCTCTGTGAAATGCAGGGGTGACTGAACGAGGTGATCTTTGGAAAGACATAGCAACACACTAAACGCACTCAATAGTTGTTACCTGTTTCTGTTTTCTGAGGAGGTGATATTTGCAGTAACGCTGAGACAAGCCTCTCAAACAGATATAAGAATTTATGAAAATATAAACATCTAATGCCCAGATACTAGAGAGCAGTGAACAAGCTGAGAAATTCAGTGTTTCAAAAGAAGTATGCTGAGTATGGCTGGAAATGGGACTTTAAGGGTAGTTCAGATAATAGAGTTGGATAATGAAGGACCACTGTGACTCGCATGAGGGAGTTTGGCTATTATCCTGATCGAGGGGCCCATAGTTTTCAAACTTCAGTGTGTAAAAGAGTGCAGATGCCTTGTTCTCACCCCAGAGCTTCTCATACATTTTCATTTCAAGACTTTAAAGCAAATATTCCTTTGGACAAGAGGAAATCAGCAGAGTTTTTAAAGAAGTGAAATGTGTAAAACTGTATGAGCCAGAATATAATAGTGCTAATAGAATCATAAGCCGTAAGAGAAAGTCCAAAAATGTATCTCTACTACAGTACAAAGAAAAATTAGTTAGATGGCCTGGAAGGAGGTCATAGAAAGACATTTTGGGTAAACCAGATTAAATTATAATATCAATTGTTAATAAATGATACATTTATAAATAAGTACAATTAATGTTGGGCCAATAGTTAAAACTAGCAGAGTTCAAATAGCCATCTCTGGCTACACAGAGATGTTCTGGAGACTGAATTTTCTGCGGTGTGTAGGCACCTGAAGATGACAGGATGAGTGTTCAACAGGACCCACGTGTTCATCGCAGAAACATGAGAATTAGCTTTGCAAGTCGGAAAACTCAGTATTGTTTTGTGGTTTTGAGCAACCCGTTTGCTGGAGACGTCTTCACCTCCCCTAAATCAGAGATCCTGTGTGTAATCAGGATGTGCCATGCAGGAGAGCAAGTTGGCTTTGGAGAATACATGGATGAGAGAACTGTCCTCACTGAGAGTCTCCATCTTCTCGATACATCAACCTTACAATGTGTTAACTGATTCGTAAGACACAGGACACGTGGAAACATTTCATCAAGATTCCTGGTCATGAGTGGAAGAGCTAACAAATGGGTCTGTCTGACCGAAGACCTTCCACCCTCCTTGAAGATGGATCTGCCACCTGCTTTTTCATCAAGAGGAGCAACTCCTGAAGGGTGGCCGGTTAGCTCAGTTGGTTAGAGCGTGATGCTGATAACACCAAGTTTGCCGGTTCAATCCCTGCATGGGCCACTGTGAGCTGTGCCCTCCTTAAAAAATAAAATTAGATTAAATTAAAAATGGGAGGAGGCTCCCACCTTAAACTATAAAGAAGCCCAGGTGAGACTGTGTTTTTCTGTATATGAATCTGTAATCCACTGGCTTTTAAGTATATTGAGACCAGACTCTGTTCACCAGTATCTCAGTCAAGTTCTTGCATTTATAGAAATAACTTCCCCATTTTATTGGACAGTGGCATCACCACTTTTGTTTTTGTAAGAAGAGAATTCTGATACCAGTGTGGCAGGTAGGCTGAAAAGGCAAGAACAGTAGTATTCTGATAAAAGCAAAAACAGAAACAAAAGAGCAAGTCCTAATTCATAGTGTTTGTGTATTTCCATGATGGAAATAATCCCACAATGGTTCATTTCAAGCTAGTAATTGTTTGACAAAGAATTCCTGAACTTTTATCAGTGGGCTCCTGCATGACAATGCAGGCTGGCTCCCGGAGTCAGTCTGCTGGACAGGAGCTCACAGTCCGGAGGACAGGTGAGAAGCTGTGAAACAACACAAGATAGAAGACTAATGGCAAGTGGCCAAACTAATGCATTAGAATGGGAGAAAACATCTAGATTTTATAGACATTTTAGAGAGTAATAAAAAAATGGCATTTGATTAAATAGTAAAGAAAAAGATGACTCACAGCGCGATACCAGTTTTCTAATGTGGAAGATTGACTGCATAGTGGTGAGTAGGACTGTGAAATGGGGCAGGAAGAATTCCTTCAGCACCACCTATGATGGTCTAGACTTGGGTGAGAGGACCTGGCTATGACATGCATTATGTATGACCAGCATGTAGATACTTTACTTACTGTGTAAAGTCATCTATGTAGCAATTTTAGTAAACATTTCTAAGAAAACATATTCAATGTAGCATGCATTTCCTCCTACACGATAATGTACTTTACCCTGTATATTCTAATGTAAAATTAATGCTATCACCTTCTACTAATCTCCTAATGTATGAGCAAATCTGGAATAACTGGGGAGACAACTGCCAAAGGATTTTGGTTTTGGGCCAGGGGGCTGTTGGTCATAGCTAGCAAAAGGTAGGTGAAAGTGCCTTGGTGGGGAGGTGTTCCCAGGACTGGGTCATCACCCAGGAAAGTGTTTTGAAGGGAATTCTAGCTGTCAAGGAGTAATGGGCTGGGAGACCCTTACAGGTCCATTTAGATGGAGAGCTCTATGGTTCTTGGAAATCAATTTTCTCTACAAACTTGTTGTTCTTCCCTGGTGACTATGTTCATGTTTTTTTCAAGCACTTTAAGGAAAGACTGAGTTTTGTAAGCCAGTAACACTAAGTAAGAAACATTAATATTCTTGTTGGCAGTAGATCTATGTGGAATAAAAGTGCCTTAATGCTAACAGAGAGAATATGTGCTTTTCAGTTTGGTGCATACAGAGAGCTCATTAGTTCTAAATTTAGACATCAGCTTTAGTGTTGGAGGAACTCCAAGTTTGACTAATACATCTGAAGATGTATTAGAAAAAAAATGATGAATTCTATTTTTCTACTCTGGGGGGGGGAGGGTTGGAGAAGGAAAAACACATGCTCTTTTATATCAGCTAATTCCATCTGTGCATGGTTATCGAGTAGGTGTGCCAATCTAATGATGCTAAATACACAGTAGGTACGCAACTGATGCTTTTAGGTTTATACAATAGTCCGTACTTGGCATAGGTGAATCAGTGAGCAAATTCTCAGAACATCTTAATTCAAAACAACTGCTATACTTTTCTCTATAGCAAGGTCCCCAGAAATGAAACAGTGGCCAAGATGTCATTTTCTTTCAACAAAAGGATATTAAACACCTAGTCGGTTCAAGAATAAGTAAACAGAGATAAACAGGATGCTGCATTCAAATTCCTGATCCCAAGAAACTTAGTCTTGACGGAGAGACGAATTTCAATAAGTAACAGAAATATCACTATCACTGCTCAAAAAGCCTGTTTTTAGCATAAATTCTCCCAGCAATCTTAGAAAATAACTAAACAGACAGTTCAAAATTCTCTAAACTACATTACTTAAAAGCATTCAATGACTTTAAATAAAAAAAGGTTCCGTGTAGAGTAGTACTTTCCTACATATCTTTCTTCATTGACGTCAGAATCAATTATAAAAATAATTTGTTAGAAGTTTTATATTTTAATCAGTAATAAATAATATTAAATACCAATTAAAATTGTGCAAGATATGTAAAATATTAATTTTTATTTAAAGAACACAAGCAGTTGTTACCCATTGGGAATCCCCTAAGTCCAATGTTCACATCATAATCCGTTAGACAGGTTCCCCTTCACTCTTCCCAACAGCTGGAGAGTCACCCCACAGACTTATCTGTGGGAAAAGTGATAAAGTGAGAGGCCAACAATACTGTTGCCTGTGAACCAACGTGAGTGTCCTCGGATCAAGAGTGGCTGGGTAAAATGATGTATGGTTGACATTTAGTTACAAACTAAATAACAACTGACATTACACTAGGAGTTCCCTGTCAAAATTGTCTCATTTTTTCTTCCTCCCTCCCAATATTTCCTCAATGACTTGACTGTAGAAGGGGTTGTCTTCATGTTAAACTCTAATTTGCAAAATGACATTGACAAAAACTTTTTCACATTATGCACTGGTGATGAGATCTCAAATGGCCTCTGACCTTTTATGAAACTGTTTATCTTCAAATAAATTTACTTTGCAATAATGCAAAAAAAAATGCACTGGTGATTGTGTTGTAAATATTGTTAATTTAATAGGAAGAAAGACGGCAATGTGGTGACTAGGGACCACCACAGCACAGCAGGAAGAGACAAGACACCTAGAGATGGGTAAAAGCAAGAATTATTCGTGTATCTTATTTTTTCCTCAAAAAAATCCACTTGGAATTGAACTCAACAATGTCATCAATCATCTAGATCAAATTGACATCTATAAACTACTTCATCAAACAACAGCAGAATTCACATTCTTCTTCTGCACACACGGAACGTTCACCAAGACAGTCCACATTCTGAGACATAATCACACCTAAAGAAATTTTATTTATTTTATTTTATTATTATTATTATTATTATTATTTTATATTAGTTTCAGGTGTACAAAACAGCATAATGATTAGACATTTACACCTCTCATAAGTGATAACCCCCCCAAGTCTACTACCCCTCTGCTATTACAATACCATTGACTCTATTCCCTCTGCTGTACTTTACATCCCCTGACCATATAAATATAGATATATATTTAATTATAGTTGAAATTCAATGTTATTCTACATCGGCTTCAGGTGTACAGCGCAGTGGTCAGGCATCTACACAGTCTATGACGTGATCCCCATTATAATTCTAGTGCCCATCTGGCACCTTACATGCTCTTTACAACATTATTGATTATATTCCCCAAACCGTATTTCACATCCCCGTGACTATTTTGTGACTACCAATTTGTACTTCCTAATCCTTTCACCTTCTCCCCCACCCCCAACCACCCTTCCATCTAGCGACTATCAGTTTGTTCTCTGTATCTAACAGTCTATTTCTGTTTTATTTGCTCATTTATTCTGTTCTTTAGATTCCACATGGTATTTCTCTTTCTTGGAATATTTCACTTAGCATAATATTCTCTAGATCTATCTATATTGTTGCAAATGGTAAGATTTCATTCTTTTTTATAGCAGAGTTATATTCTATTGTATACATGTACCACAGTTGGTTTATTTTTGTGTTTTGTTTTGTTTTTTTCATCCAATCATATGTTGATGGGCATTTCAGTTGTTTCCATATCTTGATTATTGTGAATAGTGCTGTAATAAACATAGTGGTGCACATGGTTTTTCAAATTAGTGTTTTGGATTTCTTTGGGTAAATACTGAGGAGTGGAATTCCTGGGTCATAAGGTAGTTATATTTTTAATTTTTTGAGGACCCTCCATACTGTTTTCCACAGTGGCTGCACCAATTTTTAATCCCACCAACAGTGCATGAGGGTTCCCTTTTCTCCACATCCTCGTCAACACTTTTTTGTTTATTTATTGATGATGGCCATTCTGACAGGAGTGAGGTGGTATCTCATTGTGGTTTTTATTTGCATTTCTCTGATGATTAGTGATGTTGAGCATCTTTTCATAGAAATCACACAATGTCTGCTGTCAGACCACAAAGCAATTAAACTAGAGAGCAATAACAGAAAGATATCTGGAAAATCCCTAAATATGTGGAGATTAAACAACACACTTCTAAATAATACATGGGTCAAAGAAGAAATCTCAAGAAAAAATTTAAAATATTTTTAACTAAATGGCATTTACAACACAACTTATCAAAATTTTTCTGATAAGGTGCATTGTGGGAGATAGTGAAAAAATGATTAGAGGGAACTTTGTAGTATAGAATGCACATCTTAAAAAAGAAGAAAGATATAAAATCAATAATCTAAGTTTCCACTTAGGAAGCTGGAAAAAGAAGAGCAGATTAAATCCAAAGTAAGTAGAAGAAAGTAAATAATAAAAATCAGAGCTGAAATCAAGGAAATTGAAACAGGAAACCAATACAGACAATCAATGAAAACAAAAGCTGTTTCTTGGAAAATACAATAAAATTGATAAGAATCTAATCAGTTTTACCAAGAAAGAAAAGGAGAGGACACAAACTACTAACATCATAAATCACTATAAATGTCATGGGCACGAAAAGGATATTAAAGGAATTCTATGAACATCTCTACCCATAAATTTAACAACCTGGATGAAATGGACCAATTATTTGAAAGACACAATCTACCAGAACTCACACAAAGAAGAAATAGATAATCTGAAAACTCCTACCTATTAAATCTATAATAAAATAGATATATAATAGATTAAATATATTTTAAAGAAATTGAATCCATAATTAATAACAATCCAAAACATAAAGTGCCAAGTCCATAGGGGTTCACTGGTGAATTATATGAAACATTTAAGGAAAATAATATTCCAATTCTCTGCAGTCTCTGTCAGAGGACAGAAGCAGAGGGAACACTTCAAAGTCATTCTATGAGGTCAGCATGACCCTCATACAAAAATCAAAGATGTTATAAGAAGAGAAAACTACAAACCAATATCTCTCATGAACGTAGATGTAAAAATCCACAACTAAATATTATCAAAGAGAACTCAACGGTTATATGAATTATATGCCATGACCAAGTGGCATTTATCTAGATATGCAAGTCTGCTTCAGTTAGTAGAGTGACCAAAGTCGAGGGCACTGATGACACCACATGCTCACGAGGATGTGGAGTGACAGAAACCCTCCTTCATCTTTGGTGGGAACTCAAAATTGTGCAGCCACTTTGGAAGATAGTTTAGCGATTTCTAAACAAAAACTAAACATGCTTTTACCATACAATCCAGCAGTTGTGCTCCTTGATATTCACCGAAAGAGTTGAAAACTTGTGTCCACACAAACACCTGCCAATCTTTATTCATAATCGCCAAAACATGGATGCAGCCAAGACGTCCTTCAGGAAGTGATGGATGAATAGACAATAGAATATTATTCAGCGTTTAAAAGAAATAAGCTCTCAAGCAATGGAAAGACTTGGGGGAGCCTTAGCTGCGTAGTACTGGGGAAGGTAGCCCATCGGGAAAGGCTCTTCCCTTCAATCCATCACACAGCAGTTTATATCATGCCTTGTGGTCCCAAGCAGTTTCCTGTGTGAGAGAGAGAGAGAGAGAGAGAGAGTGTGTGTGTGTGTGTATGTGTGTGTTGTGTTGCTCAGACCATGTTTTCCTTGAACTTTGATAGCTTCTCCATGGTTGCTTTTGGGAAAAGAAGCAGTATAGCAACCTATGCTAATTCACAATTTTGTCCTGGGTGTTATCTTCTTGAAATATGGATTCAATTATTTTACTCTACTATCTAAAAACATCCAAAGATGATCCTTTCCCATTGAATCCAAAATCTGGCATGAAATGTGGGGACTTTTGTAACCTATGCTCAACCAACTCTTAAACCCTATCCTACTACCTTCCCTTATTGACCATATAATCTAGTCACCCACATTTCCTTGCACTCCCCAATATGCCACAATCTATCATATCTTCATGCTATTTTTTATATTTTATTAAATTTATTAGAGTGACCTTGTTTAGTAAAATTACGTAAGTTTCATATGTACAGTTCTAGAATACAACATCTATATATCACATTGTGTGTTCACCACCCAGAGTCAGTTCTCCTTCCATCGCCATGTATTTGACCCTCTTTACCCTCATCTACCATCCTTCTCCCCCTTTCCCTCTTGTAAACACCACCCTATTGTCTGTGTCTATGACTTTGCTTGTCCTGTTCCTTTGTTGCTTTCAGTTTTATATCCCACATGAGTGAAGTCATGCGGTTCTTGACTTTTTCTGTCTGACTTCATTCAGCATCTTCATGCCTTTTTAAGTGCTATCTGTTCTTTGTAATATTCCCTTCTCTCTATTTGGAAAAAACTATCTTCAATTTTTAAGACCGCAGTTAAATTTTTCATTCTATGAAGTATCACCTCTGTGAGCAAAATTTCCCTTTTCTTTATGTGGTCGGAATGTAGCAAGAATAGCACGCATAACACTCTTGTGCATCTCTGTAGATACCGCCAGCCTGCGCTACTGTTGAAGTGGACTGTACATTTAGTTCTGTTTGCACGTAAGCACAAGCAGCGTCAACTCCCTAACTCATAGCACCAGAACGTCATGTTGCTCTTGCTAAAACCCCCATCAACTTATCAACGTGTTTCTCCATGTTACTAGGCACACAAAACCAGGCAAATGGTGAGCGACTCAAGAAAACTCATTTAAATAAAACAAGTATTTCTGAAAAATTGACAGAGGCCCCGACGACTAAGTTCCTTCAGTCATTCCCATCAGTTATAATTCCAAATAAATCCACTTCTCTACAAATCTCTGCTAATGCTAGGTTTACTCACTCTCATCTCTTACCTGCACTACATGAAATAGCTGCCAAACGATGCACCTGCTAAAACTCTGATTCTTACAATTCATTTTGTACACAACAGGTGGTGTGAGCTTTCTAAAGGAAAAACGTGACTGTTCTTTATGTTTTTCCATGGTCTTCGGTGCGTTGAGAACAGAATTTTCAAGGATTCTGAATTACTCGAATGTAGACACACTGGTTTATTATCACCTTCTCAAAATTCTTAGCAATTTTCTGCTTTGCAATTTTTGTTCCTCCTGTCTGGAATGTTCTTTCTCTAGCTGTTCACGTGCTTGGCTTCTCATCACTGATCAAGTTTCAGTTCAGTTGCTAGCTCTTCTGAGAGGCTATTCTGGAAACTCTACTGTATGTGCTTTGCCCTTCAGGACACTGGTGATAATGTCACAGTCCATTTAGTCCCATCTCTATCCTACATCAGTGTTACATGGTGGTCCTGCAGCTCACTTGTTTGTTTGCATGCTTAGTTTGGTCTTTGCGATCTAGGAGAGATAAACCACAAGAGCAGGGATAAACTAGCCTGACTTCTTTATCCTTCTAAACCCAGTGACGGCCACAGTAAATAGTACGTGAAAGTCTTAGGAAAATGTCTTTGGTTAAATAAATATGTGATAATTGTTTGCTCAGATCTTTGGTGAAACTAGCTTTCCATTATCTTTTCAATGTATTTAATGATGACCAGGTTTTTTTTTCTTTTATAGTATCTATTTTATTTTCTACAACAGCCCAAAACCCCAGTATTTTAGGTATTTATGAAGAATGAGTGAGGGATGAAACACTAGGACTATCTTATGGAACGATCTATGTCTGAGTGCTTAGCAGGCTGTCTGACATATAGCAAGCTATCAAAATGTCATGTGCATCAGCATGAGATACATTGTAAACTATTCAGTATTACTTTTTCTATTTATATAGAATTCTTGACCAATCAACACTTCAAACTGTATTTGTCCAGAAGGACGACGGTGTGTTTTAGAAACTTTTCTGTAAGCTCTTGTGAAGTTCTGTTCCTTTGCTTGTCACATTCTCGAGTCCCTCATTTGTGATGAAATGAAGCAACTCTTCTGGTGTCTGTCGAACTCAAAGCAGAGGTGTGTCTGAGGCACTCCTTCCTCTTCCTCGGAACATGTAAGACCTACACCTGCCAGGTGCTCTACTGGTTCGTGTACAGCAGTTGAAATGATCTAGGAACCTATGGCTTACAGTTTTCATTGTTTCTTCAAATGTTTTCTTTCTTTGTAGACAAGGACCGAGGAGCCAGAGAAAGGGAGCACAGTAGAAATAGGTCCTGACGATGTGTGACTATAACAGCACAATGAAGCCCAGTGGTTTCAATGGAAAAGATAATTCTAGTACTTTCTTCAACATTTATACATTGGGACCCACTTTTTCTTTTACATATAAGATTCTTTATTGATGTACTTTGGACATAGTAAAAAGGCTGTTCATTTATCTTCAATAAGTCTGTGATTTATTGCGAGGAATAAAATACTTATTAATCATTGGAGTTCAGGATATGAAATAATTTTTCACATTGTCCAGATGAGACTGTCCGGTTAAATGCTAGCATCGATTGTAGGAGATGGTAGAAACTTGGCCTTGAATGTCAATCTGTCTTTAGACACAGTTTTAATTTCAGCCTCTCCCAGTGAACAGTGCCTTGACAGTGAGTTATGAATTCCCACTCTCTCAGCTGGACAAGTTGCTCACAAATTTTCTGATAACATGACCAGGAATTATCTTAGAGAAATGTGACTGTTTTAACTAAAATAAAAATCTTCTTCTGTACTATGTGAAAATCATGTGTATAAAATGAGTCAGATGACATATAAAATAGCAATTATATTCATTGTTGGTTTCTTTCTTTTGAAAACCCTGCACTGCATACTAAAAATCCATTTTCATCAGTGGGAAAGAAAATCTGTGCAGCCAAGTAGTATTGTTCTATTAATAATTCCCGAAGGCCAAAGGCAAACTCCATTGTTAGTTTACTTCCCAAGATTACAGTTTAAATAGCAGGAATACATTTAAATACACAATTTGCTGTGATCGCTATAGAACACAGAAAAGAAAATCAATTAAATGTATTGCCCAACACTGATGAGAACACAGAAAAATAATATAAAATGGCAGGATTTATTTCAAAGAAGAAATTTAAGATAGGTATCTTTTAATGACTACCCATTCTAATAGAAAATATTGAAAAAATAAACAGATCAATTGGTGCTGAATAAGATGAGGAAAATTTATTAGGTGGTGCCACCGGGTCCCTTGTGTAGCCTGTAAGGCAGCAGAATTTTAAGGCTCAGTCTGTTTGTATATTTTACCTAGGTTTATATAAGCCTCAAAAAGGCATTTGACGTTGTTTTAAGGATAAAATTAGATTATGTATGTGCAGAATTTAGCACAGTGTGTTATGCATAAGAAGTGCTCAAAATAGGTGAGCTATTATTGAAGTTACTATTAATAATAAATTATTTTGTATATGATTTAATACCCAGTTATTCAAGTAACTACATATGAAAATCTCCTTCCTGAGTGTCATTTTTTTCATTAAAAGGTACTGGTTCCAAACCAGTGAGGGTAGATTTGTCCTCACAGACAATATGTGACAATGTCTGGAGACATTTTTCATTTTCATGATGGGGGAGGGGGTTGTTTCGGGCATCCAGTGGTGGAGGCCAGGGGTGCTGCTAAACACCCTACAGTGCACAGGATGCCCCACAACAAGAGAATCATCCAGCGCAAAGTGTCGCTCGTGCCACAAGGAGAAGTCCTGCTCTAAACCATGTGTGTGATTTCCTTGCTTTCCTTAGCTGTGTGACAACTGAGAAAACATCATTGTGAAAACTGGAGTATAACGTTTCAGTTCCTCCCCAACCCCTCATCAGTGCTACAGGCAAGCTGGGCCAGACAGAGTAATAAGAGCATTTAGAGACAACAGCTTTAAGAGAAAAAGAAGAGGAACTAATCAATAAATGAGTTGATTTGTCAAGAAAATTTGATTAATGTCTCTTCCCCCAAATTACTACTGTGAGGGAATTGGCTAAAAGTGAACTTACACAATTTAAAAAGGAAAAATTCAGAAATAATAATATAGTCTGGAAAATACACAAGTAGAAATCCAAATTGGACCACAAAGGTGACTCTTTTTGACCTATTACTGCCTACGTGTACTAACGTCATCTGCTCAGGCTGCTATAACAAAATGCCACAGAGCGGTGGTTACACAGTGAGGGTTTATTTCTCACAGCTCTGGAGGTTAGAGGTCCAAGAGCCTGCAAGAGTAGATGCACTCACAGAAGTGTTGTTGGAGCTAATCCCCTGCATGTGGGTAGCACCTAGCAATTAGGGTTTTGCCACCAGCATGAGTGGAAACATGCTAGAAAAAGCACTCTACAGAAAGCTAAATTTGCAAAGTGTGTTCCACATTGTACGTACAGACAGCTCTCTTGGCTGGATTTTTCACACTCATTTATGAAACTGAGTGTTATTACCGTGTTTCCCAAAAAATACGACCTAGCCGGACAATCAGCTCTAATGCGTCTTTTGGAGCAAAAACTAATATAAGAACCGGTCTTATATTATAGTAAAATAAGACTATACTTTAGACTAAATAAGACTAAGTCTTATATTAATTTTTGCTCCAAAAGACGCATTAGAGTTGATTGCCCAGCTAGGTGTTATTTTCGGGGAAACAGGGTAGCTGCAAACAAAAAACATTTTTAATGAATGCTGCTGACAAGGTATGAGATGATGCATGTACAAGAACCTGAAAAACAACTTGAAATACTTTGTAAAATGGTATGCTCATGGTCACCCTTGGCAGGCATAGGCCATTTTCATCATCTTACAGATGAAAAAAGTGAGGTTTAGAAAATTTAAGAAACCCATTCTAGGTCATACAGCAAATAAGGGATAGATTTCAATTTAGATTTGCCCAGTCAAAGCCACATTCTTATTACTGGGCCATGTTGCTTCTTCCAAGAACACAAAGAGATGCTTCTTTCTGAGATGAACAGAGAAGAAAAGGGTGGGCAAGGTTACACAAGGTCAGTGCTAAAGGAAAGGGAATCAAAGGAACTCTTCTGAAGTCATCGACTCAAAAGAGCGACACGTGGTCATCTCGAAAGGTGGTAGTCATAGGACGGAGATGCCGAGTGGGGAAGCCTGGGTGGGCACAGCGCTGAAAGCAGTCACAGAGGTCCTGTGACTGAGCAGCCATGCTGGGGACCCAGCAGGGTAAAAGCAGCACCACTGGTGACGGTCCCCATCAGAGAGCAGTGAGGGGACAGATACAGCAAGATAAAGTACCTGAGCTTTGTGGCCCAATCCCACTGCACACTGGCACCATAAAATACTGCATAGACTATCACCGTGCTTTGATGAGAGTAGTGAAGCCTGAGTATTTTCAAAATGTAAACATTAGAGATGAACTTTAAAGGTTATTTTAACTTATGGACACATACATATGTACTTTTAAACTCACCTCTCTCCAAAAATTGATGCGTGGTGGGATAAGCATCCACACCACGGCAGTCCTCCTCACCAGCGCCCTGGTGGATCAGCTTGCAGACCTGACAGTCGTCAGAGCAGAGAAGATGATCAGGAAGACGCAGCCGTGATGAAAGAGATGCTGATGGTGAGAGAAACGAGAGTGGCTAGAAGCTCTCCAATTTTTCTCTTCTCGGTAGGGAGGTCAAAAAGTCTATCATGCATGATTAAATTTTTAATTAAATGTGTTTAAATTCTAGTTTAAAATATAGTTTCACTGTCCGTTGAGCACTTTGCATTCCCCACAAAGATAACAAATCTCGGTTGCCATAAGAATGTCGCTCCCTGAAATGTGATTAAAAGTTAGTTTTTTGCTATCTAGCAAAACTCATTCTATGGACTGGTTGTCAACAATGGCAGTGAAATTTCCTGTTTGATGCAGAAAGAAGAAAGGAAAGCCACCGTTTGTTGAGTCACTACGAATGCCAACGAGTTATTTGTTTTTCAACCATGACCTCAGTTACTTTTTTTTGCCAAAATTGCAAGTGAGTGTTTCCACCCATTTTATTTATGAAGACACTAAACCATAGAGATAAAGTATTTGTATAAGATCACATAGCCGAGAAAGCGGAAGTGCCAAGGTCTGCGGCAATATAGGCTTTGAACATTACACCACACTCAGTTGCTCTCTCCAATAATGCTGGAACAATGCATGATTTATTTTCTAAAGTGGAACTATCAAAATTTAAATATACTGTGTATTGAAGGTTGGAAGGATTCCACAGAGCAATAAAATCTAAAAAAAATATTAAAATGAATTTTGTAATATTAATCAGATTTGCTCAAGAAGCTATAACTTTGTCCCAGACTTACTGGGGAATATGACATCATGGGTTGACCTTGTGTGCACACAGGCATATTGGCCTCAATCAAAGGGAGTTTCAAGAGAAAGAAACCTGGAGACACAATTTCTGCTTGCTTGGTCCAGAGGTGTTGTCGTTTCTTTTTTTAGCATCATACAGTGACATCATTCTAATCAGAAATGGAAGAATGCCACACCACATTTAGAATATACTTGAACTTTGGGATTTCATACCTTGGAAATAAATTCCAATCTTTAGACGTCAGTGTGTCAACTATAAAATAAAAGAACATTACTTCCTTTTTCCAAGAAAAGTACCTCCCAACAGCCTCTTGGACATCGCATTTCCTCCACAAAACCAGACTTCGATGAGCTAAGCATGAGTCAATTAGAAACACATGTACCCAGTTGTCCCTAGACGTTACATTTATAGAGGACACACTGCAGTGCTGTCACAATAAATGCACCAGTCTGGGGGTTTGGATCTGCGTTGAACTGGGTTAAAAACTGGTAGCACCTATGTGGGTGTGTGTGTCACTGTGTTCGCCAGTTCTAATGCTGAGTACTCATGTTAACGACTTTTCTAAACTGAGTCTAAACAGAATGTAAGATAAAATATTCCTTTGTGGCAGGTTTTTCAAGCAAGAAAACACTTCAATGGGAAAAACAAAACAACTCGAAGATGGGAGCAGAATGATGCTTTTCACGTAAGCACTTCCCTATAGGCTTACTGAAAGGTCAGACCGGCTGGGAGAGTTCTGTGTTAGAGATGGTGTCAGGATTTTAGGGTTGTCTCAGAGAAACTGAAATGGACTTAAACTTGACAAATAGGGTGTAACGTGATGCAAACACAGTAAGAACCTGTAACACTGCTGTATTTCAGTGTCAATACTTCATCAGCCCATCAGCACATCTCCCAAAGAATTTGCCCTCTGATTTTCTTCCATGTTATTGGGAACTGACCGCAATTGTTTTCATTTGTACCTGAGGATGCATGTAATCCCAAAGATTTACCCTACCATCTGTATTTTTCAGAGGATTTGGACTGACAATAGCTACCGTTCTCTTGATTTCATTTTTGTGTAAAATTTTCTCTATGATCAACAGATCTGAAAATTATTAGAGAAGTTTTGAAACCATAGTCTTATGTCCCAATTCTCATTCCACGTGTTCCTGTATTAGCACCCCCAATTGTATAAGGTATCTTTGACAAGCTCTGGGTTCTGTTCACCTCATAAGGCGTTATTTCAAGGGGATGCAGCCAGCCTGCATACTTCATCAGCCATCAAAGATTGGTGCAGTTTCAGGGCAGGAGATTGCCATTGTTGGGCAAAAAACAGGGATGCCTGGAGCATGTGGACAACTGAAAATCAGTGTAATCTTTCATAGCAACACAGATTTCCCTTCTGTTTGTAAGTACCCAAGTGATAAAGGATGGCATTAAACTGACTAGAAAGGCATCAGTAGATCGTTTTTCTGTTTGGTACTGTTTTCTTCCTGATTTGGGCCCTGATCTCTCTCTCTTGATTTGAGTAGGACCTTTCCTCAAGCAGGAACCAGGGCAACGTGAGTTTTTGTAGGTTCCTGGGCACGTGGCTTTGTAGAGATGGGATTGTATTACTGTGACATTCAAGGAGGAAACAAACAAGCTGTTCTGAGTTGTGTCAGTCTCACTTGGATCTATTTTCGAACCGTGTACTAGAAGGACATTCCTGTTCACAGCGAGCTTGTGATTTACACTCTCGTGAGTGCTACCCTTATAGCTGCTTGGCAGTGAACCAAGTCGGAGCAGGAAGAGTGTGATTAAAAACGGACCGCACCCACAGGTTCACAGCGCACTGCCTGCCTTCCTGCCTGCTTGTTTGATGCGACGCTCCTGGAGTCTTTTTAAATGAAATATAAAATAAAGCCTCTGGTAATCAAAATCTCAAAAAATGGCAAGGGGCTTGTCCACCTTGGTTGTCCTCAAATATTCTTTCCTGGATTTTTGTGTGTCAATCTCGCTGCAGTTTTGTAACTCCTGGGGGTATATTGGACTCGGGAAAACCTGGTGCTACCTTCACCAGAATGAGAGTCCAGCAGCTCTGACTTTCTTATTAGTCCTTCACTTACTACGGAAACTCACCTGACTCTAGTTCAGACAAGACAAGGTTAGACAGCTTTCAAAGTTGACAGAGAGAGAAATAGAGAGATAGAGAGATAGAGATAAAGATATATATAAAGAGAGAGCGAGAAATGAGACAGAGAGAGTGAGACAGAGACATAGAGAGAGAGAAAGAGACACACAGAGAACAAAATAGGAAGCAGTTCAGTTGCTCATGTAAATTCCTAAAATAATTATTGGTCATAAATGCATCTAGTTCCACTACCCAAGGTTAATGGTTATTGGTCCTACTGAGTGCCAAGTTTTAAAGGAGAAACCAATTCTGTTTACCTTTATCACGCCATTACACGAAGGGCCAGCCATCCACCCAGCAACTTGATGACCTTGGACTCTTCATAATGAAGAGGGAAACTTGATTTTAAATAAATAGGAATTTTCCTTCACTTGCTGCAATACTCCTACCATAATAACTATTCATGGACTTTCAGAAATCCTTGCTAATCACTAAGAACCTCATTTCACAGGAAAGAAAGGAGACGGGGGTTCAAACCCATGTCATTGGCTGTCTCCTCACGCTAGAACAGCTGATAGAATGATGGAGCAGCCTGCTGAAGCCTTGCGGGAGACAAAACTCTTTGAGTGTGGGTTGCAGTCCTAAGGAGTTGTGCTTGACTGTCAAATCCACAGCCATAGTGGGAACTGGGAACCATGGGGCAGATATAAGGCAGCCCCTCATGTTACATGAGTAGACCACTAAGAAGTGCTTTGCTTCTCATTTCCACAATCTTGGTCCTTACATGATTTAAAGGGTAATATTGACCAAGAGGACATGTTTCACAAAGAACATAGTCATAGTTCTATCAAATTATAAGCCAGGACAACCTACATGGCCAGTCTGGGCTCCTCATACTGTTGAAAAAACAGACCGAAAATGTATTTGTACCCAGTACAACTTGTGAGTGTATAATACATACACATTGTATACAAATATAAAAACAGATCCAAGTTATATATATATAATAAATACACCTTGAAAGAAGAAGAGAAAAATGCATCCATATTAAGTCATTTGATGAAATAAATTTTAAGAATAAAAGACATAGTATTTAGCTGCATGTAATTATTTCTCCAATGGCTTCTACCATTTATTAATCGTCTGGCTATGGACAACTTACTTAGTCACTTCTTGACTTGATTTCCTTGATTGCAAAATGGGACAATGGCAACAGATATCTCAGGATTAAGAAGACTACATTACATAATTTATATAGAGTCATAATTCCTGTGAAGTGCTTCGTACCTCTTTCCAAGAAAGTACTCAATTAAAATGATCTATTATGCTCATATATTTATAGTGATATGTTTATGCACATATATGCATATACATATCAAACATAGATGATAGATATAGGTAGAGTGACCATTTATCATGTCCTTTTTGAATATTTTATTTCCAAGAAAATCACAGTGGAATTATAAACCTTCTTTAACTCTTTTAAATTCAAAATTTATAGTTTAAAAATTACACACATGAAAATAACATTGTTTTATATATACGCAATTTATACTCTGAACAATGTCAAGAGAAACAACCAAATATATTGATGTTTATGGAATTGAAACTTAAAACTTTTAATATATGCTTAACTATTTTACATTCCACATATTATCCCCAGAATGGTTTTTCATTCTGCTCTCTAGATTCTGAAGTATTAGTAATGATGTTAAAATGATCATTCCCGAGGTTATATATATATATATATATATATATATATATATATATATATATATTACACCTTGAAAGAAGAAGAGAAAAATGTATCCATATTAAGTCATTTGATGAAATAAATTTTAAGAATAAAAGACATTTTGTCACCCTTCAGCATTCCACCACATTTTTCTCATTTTAGAATGAATAGGGCAGAATTTGCTAGGAATACATTTAGGGGCATTTCTTTTTAATGGCTATATGGCTGTTTTAAAAGTGTAGGTTGAAATTGGTACAGATTTTGTTTTAGTAAAATCACTCCTCTTGAATGTCATTACTGGGATGACAGCTCTCTCAGCCCAACCTTTTAACCCACAGGCTGCCTTGATGTGGGAATTGTAGGACTATAATTAATCCTCAAGCAAATTGAAATACCATGATCATTAAATGCAATGTTTTTTAGCTGTATAATTCCTCCCACGCACGTGCTCAATCTGTGCATTTTCCAAATATGGTTACCAAAGAAGAAACACTGATGAAAATCAGCTTGAAATAGACAAAGGAAAGGGAAAGTAAATGAATTTAAACGTTTAATCTGAACCAGAAGAAGTTAATGGGGTTAGGAGTTTGTTTGCCTGTTTTTGGCCATTTGCAATTAATCAAGCCAGCTGTTACGAAGACTCAGAAGGGGATTTTCCTCTCTTACATATCTTTTAGGCCACACAAACACTGAAATTTTTTTTAGAATTGTAGACTGTTAAAACTAAAAGAAAATGATATTAAATAGTCAAACTAGTCAAAGTAGACAACAAATATTAAAAGTTAGAGCTGTGAAGTAATTTCCCTAACATCCCCTACACATTATCAGTAAAATCAGGACTGAACGCAGATTGAATGTTCTATTCAGTAGTCCACATCATATACTGTGTACCAGATATACACGTACTGTCCTATTTTAGCCCAGCTTAATATTTATTATGCTGACTTCAAAGTGCATGACTAAATTAACTTCAAAAAGTGGAGTTGAGGCAGGGAAAGCCTTATTGATAAATGCAGTAGGAAGGATGGAGGTAGTAAGGTCACCATTTAGCAACTATAATAGCAATAGTTGATCTACACAAGAGTAATTAATGATTGCTGAAGCCATTTGGTATAAGTTTGTTGGGAACAGGATATTTAACAGCCTCTAGGTATTTCCCCAGAGATTCACAACAAAGGAGAATAACTTTACAGTGGAGAAAGCTGGCAGAAACCACCACAGCCTAGTGACTAGTGGTGACATTCCACAAATGGAACAGACATGTGTCTCCCAGCGTGGTTAGCTAAGAGTGCACAACTCAGGGAGCCTCTCTGTCAACAAGCAAACACACACAACACACACCTGAGTCTAGTCATGGGAACAATCAGAAATCTACAGATCAGGGGACAGTTTGAAAATATTCCTCAAAAAATGTAAATGTCATAAAAGGCAAAGACTGAGCAGTTGTTCCAGAAAAAAATAAAAAGTCATGGCAGCTAAATGAAGTGATCAATACCAGATTGCATGTTGACTTAAAAAAAAAATGCTGAAAAAGAACTTGAATGAAACAATTAGTGAAATATGAATATGGGGTCTATAATACACACTGGTATGATATCTTGATACATTTTCTGAATTTCATAATTGTACTGTAGCTATGTACGGTGATGGCTTTGTTCTTAGGAGATAGATGAGGAAGTTTTCAGGGTTGAAGGATTAAGATGTCTGAAACTTACTCTTTATTGATTTGGCAATAATCATAATGAGTGTTACTATGAAGGAGAAGAAGGGAGAGATGATGAAAACCGCACCCGTACATTCAGAAAGAGAGAGAAATAGAGGAATTCACAACCAGTGGATCTAAATGAAGGATGCACTTCTGTTCATTGCACAATTTTTGCAATTAGTCTGTAGGTTTGAAATTTATTTCAAAAGCATAAAAATATTTTCATGATTATAATGAAAATTTAACTCACAAATTTCAATTTATGTTACTATGCATCGTAATATGTAGATGATTTCTGTTTCTTGTGTGTCACACCCCACTGGCCACTGGAAGTATTCATAGAAATAGAAAAGGAAAGAATACTGCCATTATTAATCTGTGTTGCATTGACAGTTGGAATATACTTTTGTTCTAGACCCTCAAAAGTTGGAATGACCATATACTTGGGCAATTTAACCTAAATGTCTGATTAGCTATTGTGATAGATTTATGTGTCAACTTGGCTGGCCTTCAGTGGTCAAACATTATTCTGAATGTTTCTAGGACGGTGTTTTTGGATGAGATTTGCACTTAAATTTGTGCACTTTTGAGTAAAGCAGTAAAATATAACAATGTGGGTGGGCCTCACACAACAGTTGAAGAATAGAACAAAAGGCTGACACCCCCAACCCCCAACCCTGAGCAAGTGGTGTTCTCCCACATACAGTCTTCAGACATCTCTCGCTCCTCCAGGAAATGGCCCTTGGACTTGAGCTGTAACTCCTCCTGGTCTCCAACCTGCTGGCCTCCTCCATCAGATTTTGGACTTACCAAGCTTCCACAATCATGTGGGTCATAAATTCCTTAAAATAAATCTCTTTCCACAAATATACACATCCTACTGGTTCTATTTCTCTGGAGAACTCTGACTAATATGGCTGCCTAAATCCCCGAGTCAGGGCCAGATCTATGTATCATGATTAAATTTTAAAATGCGTGAAAACTATAAAAAGAAAAAAGACAAGTAGAATAAAGAAATGACCAACAAAAGAGGGGATAAAATTCAGCGTTTTTATAATACCTTTTGACTGCATCGAATCATGCCAATACACTGTTTGAATTAGTCATAACCTTCCCAAGACTATCTGCTTTTTTAATTCATATAAAAGCACATGTCCTAATTTTCATTTCTTCAAATAGAACAAACTTGACCTCAAATAGAGAAAATGACTTATTTATTTATTCAGCCACCTTTTCGCGAACACTCGCTTTGTATCAAGTGGTAAGCTACATGCTGGTATCAAAAATGGATGTGATCTGTGCTTTAATCAAAAGTTCAGTCCGGTGGGAGACAGGACGTTTGAATAAGCATAGATTAGACAGGATAAGAATTGGGAGAAGAAAAAATCAGGCAGAATAAAGAACATGGGACAAGATCCTACAGAAAGGGAGAGCATTATGTGATCAAGAAAATAAAACAGGCCATCATGTTTGGAACTATGAGATAACTGACTCAAGTGATTTTGGAGAAGTCAGTTCCAATCATCAAGATTCCAGCTACAATACCAGAGCATGATATCAAAATACATCTTACGTGCAATGAGAAGCCGTTCAAGGATTTGGGGTAGGCTGGTGAGCCGAGTATATTTTAACAGGAAGTGTGACACTATGTGAGGAATGAATCAGTGGGTGTTCCTCTGTGGAAAAGAGGGGGACTACTGCTGGACACAGAGATGGAACGGGGTGGGGGAGGGAAGACAGGGAGATGCTGAGACGACATATGTTTTGGAGATTAATAAAGAGAACTTGGTAAGGTGGGAGATTTTAGAAAAAGATATTCCAGGGTGAAAAGTTAACCAACTTTGAAAGACAGGGTGTAAATGGGTAGGTACTTTGGGTCATTGCATTTCTAAAGGTACATTTATGCTCTCCTCAGTGGTAGATTTAATGAGCATGAACTTCTAGGATGAAAATTATTTCCTTTCAGAACTGGAAGGGTATATTCCTCTGTGTTCCTGGCTACCAGTGTTTTTGAGGTGTGAAAGGAATTGATTTTAATTTCTCTTCCAGTATACGTTAAAGTGGAGATTTCTGCTTCTCTGTAGGAAACCTGATCTTTCTTTCTGTAAGCTATTAGTCTTTTCTTCATATCTACTACTTTTACATTTCACAAAAGGAGGCTTTGTTTATAACATTGCATTCACTTTATCAGGTACTGGGTACAATTTCAATATGGCAACTTTAAGTTCCTCCATTCTAGCAATTTTTTGTACTATTTTCTTTAAAAAAATGTCTCTGTCATTATACACACACAGATGACTACACATACACACACATAAGTAGGGTTTTGAACATGATTGGTTGATGTACTTATTTTATTATATCCATATATTTCTAAACTGTTTTTCTCCTCTTTTAACTCTTATACTAACTCAGAGAGAGTTTCCTGACTTTATCTACCCACCCTTGTATTGAGCCTTCCATTTTACACCTTATTTTTCACATGTCATGATTTCTCCTTATTCTTGATACTCCATTTTTGTTTGGTGGGCACAATGTGTCTTCTCAATCTTCGGGGCTCATGAAGTGTTGATCCTTTACTCCTATGGTCTCGCTTCCAGCCCTGAGCGTGGAGGTCTGGCACCTTTAAGTAATAAGGCTGTGGTTTGCCCCACCATGTGTTTGCAGTTTCACAGCAGGATGAGCAGTTTGACCTAGGAAGTCACAACTCTCAGTTCTTACTTCCTCCAATTTCATTTTTCAGGTCTCGATACGCCCCATTTCTCTACTTTGGATGATTCCCAGCATCTTCAAATCCATTTTTTAAAAACTGATTTATTTAGTAACTTTTCACAGGAGCACTTCACCCTTCTCCCTTAAACAGAAGAAGCCTGATGGGGTTCTGAAAACAGATGATACAATTGTTTGGTTTGGTTTTCTAGGAGTCTTCTTTAAATAAATTACACTAAAAATAAAGTTTAAAAGTCTACAATGATTTGTGCTATAACGTCTTTGAAAGGATGAAAGTTAAGAAGGGAACATGGGTCCCTATTCAATTCAATTTTTGCCTAGAGTCATTTTCTAGAAAATAAATTAAGGTTAAATTAAGTAGCATTTAAAGGGTAAATTGTTATTGAACATCAGTAAGAGGATTGAGCAAGTTAAAAGTAAAATTGATCCTTTTCCACAAAGATTGAAAGAGTTTTCATATTTTATATTTGTGTCATGCTAGCAGAGAAATGACTGGCAGTCCATTGTGTGCTTAAGCCATTGATACTGGGGTTTGTCAGATGCAGAAGTCAATGTTTTATGTTTACTGAGACAATCAGGTTAGGAAACCTTTTCCAGAATAGATTTTGCTCACATTATTCATCATACTACTCAAGTGTTCCCATGGAAACACTAGCTCTCTTTTATGACCAGTTTTCCATTTTGTAGCTATGAAGTATCATAAGTTGATATTTACTTGTATTTTGAGAATTTATAGAGAATGTGTAATTCCCCAAAGAAAACGAACCACTTTCGTGATCTCTTACTTTAGTCTGTGTGTTTAGTCCTAGTATTCAAATTTCAGACAATGTTTTAAGGCTGTATCATTTCATTTTTCCTTTATCAGAATAAAGAAAACTAAGCCCCATTTCTATAATTAAAAATAAAACCAGTTTAATATGTCTATTTTATTCTAGACTAATCAGAGACATAATCATCCAAGCTGATATGATCAGGATTTCTTTTCTAACGAAATGTTTCAAAATAATTACAATCTTTTCTAATTTTATATAATGTTATTAAGTGAATAGCACAAATGTTTAAAAGCTGTTTAACTTGTTGGTACGGGGGACAAATCTATCATTTCTGATTTCAACATCTCTCCCTGTGCAAACCATGGCATCCCTACCTGTAATCTTAGATTCCTGTAATTTAAAGCTTTATATTCATTTGCTGATCATGGACATTGTCCGGTCATGTATTTGGCTCATATACGCTGAGATATTCCTGGTTTATTTGTTTGTTTGTTTTTCTTTAATGTATATTTCTTTATTTCCCAATTTTACTTTTGTTTTTAATGTTATTTTTGTTTTAGATGTATTTTTTCAGATTTTGTTTCAGATTATTTGTGTTTTTAATTTCTAGGTCCAATCTAACCTATTAGAAGCATCTAATTTATTAACTTGTGTTCATCTTTTTAAAGTGCTACTCTCTTGAATCACTTCTATTTTCTTCTACTATTTTTAGAATCATAGGATTTTAAGAGTCTCATGCTCTACCGACTGAGCTAGCCGGGCACCTAGAATCATAGGATTTTAAAATTCAAGGTCATCTGAATCTTTTTCTTAACTGCCCATTATTGCAGAAAAAATATTGTTGGACTGGCGGCCATCATAAAGCACGACACTACTGGCTACATATTTCTCATTTTATTCCTTTCAATTGAATGTTTGAAGCCACGGTCTCCAAACCGTGTTCTTGGGGGGAAATTAAAGCATGGCTTGTTCCTATTTAATTATTAGAACAAAATTTTCTTCTTTGAATTGACTAAGTTTTATTCTTGGGTTATAATAAATTTTACACAAAATACTTGGGAGAATCTAAGCTTTAAGTAGTATATATCCTTAACAATGTAAATTCCTAGTGAATAACATGTACATACCTATAATCTCCTCGGTCAAGTAGTTTGCCCTTTGAGAACGTGGTGGTGTAAGTTTCTGTATTGTTCTTATTTTGTTCTGCATTATTGCACATCACTTTCTCTTTCTCTTCCCAGTCCCCCCAACTTGATCTATATTTCTTTTTATGAAACACTGGAACAATATCATTTACTGCCAGTTTGAATGCCAACCACATTTTGAAATAATAACTTTTTGTATGAAAGCAATACTTTTCCATGGCTAGATAGAAAAATTTCAGTGAAAGGTTAATGACATCTTATTTTGCCCACTTTTTATAAGAACACATCCGTATGAGTACTAATTTGTACCAGGAAAAAAATGGAATCAAATGTAGAAATAAAAGGGATAATGCAAGTTCACCTCGGGCACATTTTCTTTGCCTATACAAACTCCTGAGGTTTAGATACACATTTTAGCTACCTCTGATCAAGCTAATCCACCTGACAAGCAAAACCCGATGTGTGAGATGAAATCGTGCTCACTTGCTTGGTATAGCCTGTCTTAATTATCATTAACTTTTTTACATGTCAAGTATGAAAATTGCATTTAATAAAAAACACACAAAGGAAACAAACTCAGTTCAGAGATGGCTGGAATCATCAGGACAGATACTAATAAGCATGTTGTTGATGACAACTCTAGTAAGGCTTTTCAATCACACCCGCTGCTTCTACCACACACACCTTTCCTCACACAACCTCTTAATTTATGACTTCAATTTATTTGCTAGCCTGCTTTATTTGTAGGCTCAGTCTAATTTTCACACTGTCAAGAATAATTCAGAGAGTACTGGGTAAGTCTGCTTAGATGAGAGAACATACGTTAATCTTTTCTGACATTAATAGAATTAGCCCTTATTTACTGTGACAGGATTTATTTCATATTGTGTAAATACTAAGTGTGAGTATCATGTTCTCATTGAAACAAGTGTTGGACATGCTTCATATACTGCAATTTAAAACAGGAATTGAAAGTGAGCCTTGAAAACAGTTTGAAATGACTTAAATCTTGTCAAACTTAGAAATGTGATTACTGCCAAATGGGAAATCCTAAATGCTGACAAACAGTGCTCATGGAAGTAACTGAGGGAAAAATGAAGGTCGCGGCCCCTTATAAAGACAGAGCAGGCGCTCAAAATGCTGTTGGCTCCACGATACCATTCAAGCACCTCCTCTTCTTGGATAAAGAGATCTTTTAGATATAACAACATGTGTACAGTGCATACATATTTGTTTTCTTTTTATACCAGGAGAACTGAAACTCAGATAAGTGAATGTCTAGGTTTGGTTTTGTTTTACCGTTTTTCAGCCAGGGAGGACAGTTTGGGGTATCATTGTCAGTGTTGAAACAAACTGGGTGTGCCTGGGAGGATAGGAAGGGTTAAGATATCAGGATAGGAAATTTACCTGCCTTACAACCTTTACCTCTGTTTACCTGAGCTACTGTGTCATACATCCTGGCATGCTTTGTTAATTTTCATTAAAGCAGCGGGGCTTAAGACTGTTTGCCTGTATTTCACATTGCTTAGGAGAACTACTTAAAGAAATGATTGAGGAATTGGTGGGGGTGTCCCCACTTATGTTCTACTTGTGATTAAACAGCAAAGTCATATTGTTTCTCTTTCCATTGAGTTGACCTGATGTCACCAGCTGATTAGCCAGCTGATTTAGGCCAAACAGTTATTTGACAGTCCTTTGGAGAAGTTTTAAAACATGAGAGTCTTACAATCACATCTTTAGAGGATGGGTGTGTACATCTCAGTTGGAACTACCGTGAAAGCACTATAAGGTGAAAAGGAAATACTAATCTTGGCTTCCTTCAAATGTAAGTGATTGACCTATGACTTGAAAACAAAATTAAGTAGAAAGGAACACTGGATCTTTGTTCTTTTGAAATGAGAGCAGAGATAACATTTCTTTGAAACCTCAGTCATCTATTTGCCAGAAACATATGGGGGGATTATTAGACAAAGATGTCATATTTCTCAAACAGTTTATTTTGTAGCTGTCATTGGGGTGTGAATTACACAGCTTGATATGGTATGCAAATGACTGAAAGCAAGTGAAGAGATTTGCTTCATTTGTTGCATAATATCCATTGTTAACTTGAATTAATATACCTTATCCAAAATCTTAAAGAATATATA
The DNA here is from genome assembly GCF_004115265.2 of Rhinolophus ferrumequinum. Classification (NCBI taxonomy): domain Eukaryota; kingdom Metazoa; phylum Chordata; class Mammalia; order Chiroptera; family Rhinolophidae; genus Rhinolophus; species Rhinolophus ferrumequinum. Next base: position 3,905,025 of record NW_022680364.1, read on the forward strand.
CCAAATTAGAGTTTCTTTATTTTGGGGAATCATTCAGGACTACTTTATAAAGCATTTATGTACTTAAAATTGCCTTTTAAAAGTATGTCTTTAAACAGCCATTCCATACATCAGTGACAACTCCAATTTTCCTTAATTTGGTGGGAGCAATGATGTTATGATATAGGAACACCACCAGTGACAGGAACATTTCATTCCTTAGAAACATGATATCCAAAAAGTTAGGTTCTACAAATTAGAGATGTAGTTCATTGGAAAATCAGTGTTTTAGAGCTAGAAGACGCTCTAGGGCTCATACAAGCCTAATACCCAACCAAATGCTAGGGAGGTCAAGTGGCTTACCCAAAGTCACACCTGGACCTAAGGCCCAGACCTCGTTTTGTCATCTAATTCTTCCTCTACTGTAGCATATTGTCCCCCTTGAAATGTATCTGAAAACTAACCTTGACTATATTATGACTATTGAGTGAAATAAAGCTGTGTGTTTAATTTATTTATCTTAGAATTATTTTATTGGTTGGTGTGTTTATTAGTATATATCTTGCTCGCATTTGTTTTTTAGTGCTGGATCGTGTCTTTCAGTTTTGTTTCTATGTTCCTGGATCACTTCTTTCCTTTACACCATCGTTTCTAATGGCCTTGGGTTCCACTATGTTGTAGAAAATAACTCTTGGTCATGAAGTAGACCTAAGTTGTTCTCTGCTACAGAATTTTAAACGACCCTTTTTAAGGACTGGTCTGTATTGTGAAGCTCCAATCACTCTTTGAGATATTGGTTTCTATAGACTGAGCTTGGTTTATTTTCTTTCAACTTAAGTTCTAGAAGTCTTAGTATGCACATATGCTTTCATTTCTCTTGGGTAAACGCCTAGGTAGATTTATGTTTAACTTCTAAGAAACTGCCAACTGTTTCCCAAGGCAGATAAACCATTTTACATGCCCACCAGCAGCACAGGAGATCTCCAAAAAAAAAAAAAAAAAAAAAATTAATTGACAAAAATATTGTGTATTTACTAATAAATGCAGTTCTGCAGTCAACTTTGTGAAGCAAAGTATAATTTGTAAGCCACAGAGACTGAACAATTGTGCCAGGGGAATGATAGTGTGCAAACGGAAATGGGAAACAACAAAGCACATTATCCTAGAAGAATTACCACTTTCTAGATGAGTGATCACAGCAGTTAAATGCCAAATATGACTGTGACCTGGAGGGATTCTGGAGGCTTTCGAGGAGCAGGTGAGACCTGAGCAAGGCCATACAGCCCTAGAGGCAGGGAGCAGTCTTTCCCATAGAACACAATGGGTAATGAGCACCCAGTATTCCAGAACTGATGGCAGAGAACACAGATGTGGGTTAAAGAATGACGTTTTGATTTCTGAGTGGCAGATAACAGTGTCTAGAGCTGATGGAATTTGAGACATCAATGGATTAACATTTTAACTTAAATGCTAATCTTTTAAATTCTGTCTCCGTTCTTTGGACTGCAAACCAGACCATGTTATATTTATACAGAGAGAGACCGCTGGCTGTCTGATCTTGACCATAGCTGACCGTGTGCAGTCATAGAACTACTGTAGCATGAGGTACGAGCTGGAAAAAAGCCTGGCATACAAGCCAAAAGCCAGCTTACATGTTACAAAATCCTGTTTCAAAATGGAAATTTCTTAGTTAAATTCCTGTTATATAATCACATACCTCCATTGCCAAATGTAAATATATTATCTACTCTGTACACAGGCTGGCCTGAAGCTTGAAGTGACAAAACCTATGGATTCTTGAAAATATGCTCACAATTTACTAAATGCCTTATAAGAAGGCAAAAGAAAACGAAAAACAACAACAACAAAAAAAACAAAGAATTAACAAATCATAATCAGGTGTTAGGAAAAGGCAATGAAGATTCAATATCAATTCCTCCTTTCCGGCTAAGAGTAATCCTAAATCATTCTTCGACTGATAGGGGTTTCCACTCCAAAAAGAAGGAAAAAAATGTCCACTGGGTAATATATATTGGCTTTAGCAGCTATTTTGCCAGACATGTTGTAACTTGCTTTGCCCCCGGTGAGGAGGTAAGTGCCGTGCCGGGCGGAGACCCCATTTGTTCTAGATGTTTGGCAGAGAGTGAAGGCATCAGCCACCGCGCCTGGCGCCCAGTGTCAGTCAGCAATTCACACATATGCATGAGCAGCACGGACAGAGACTGAGCAAAAGTCCTGCACACAATGCATTTGGTAGATGTCAGCGAATAGGGGAGGCCATGTTTCTTTACTTAAAAAAAAAAAAAAAAAAAAAAAAAAAGTCCCGTAAAAGTCAGGTATGGGCTACAGTAAATACGAATGATAGTAGATCTAGCAGAGAAATGGCAGCTTTGTGTGACTTACCCTGTACACTGCCAGCCCTCACCTCCCCCCACTTTAGAACAAAAGCTGATAAAAGGAAGTGAAACCTCTGAAGATCATTGCAGAGACACAAAATAATCCAACTGTTCATTTAGTATTTGTGTTTGAGAGTGGCCTTTCATTTCTGAATGTTTTTTAGTGCCTCCTGAATCTTCTGGAAATTGTGGCTTCAGAGAGAGAACTGTGTGACATTTGTGATATTTGGAATAGACAAGTTAATTTTAGTGAATTCATGTCTGTTTAATGTCAGTTGAGGTGACCTCAGAAAACAGTTTACTATTTTAGAGATGCAAAGTTTGGCTTGAAAAAAGGGAAATTCACCGCATATATACTGCGTTTTCATATAGTTTTATTCATTGAGGGGCCTATGAAAATGGGTCTTCTTATTGAAGACAAAATCAAAGAAACACAAAGCAAACATTTCATAAAATGTCTTTCCTACTGAGGAAATGGATCTCCTGTGTCACGGGAAGAAGGAAGGCACACAGCTGACTTGGAGCCTCCTTGCTTTTGTCCCTGACTTGCTCTCCGCTGTCTCCTGCAGGCTCTTAGGAATAGTGGTTCCATTTTCTATTTCAAGAGTGATTTTACTTTCATTACTATAATACTACCAGCAGCTCTTCCAGCAGCTCAAGGAATCATGGAAGTCCTTCTCATGTTTATAGATGTGGAAGCCACATTCGACAGAGGGCGAGTGACTTGTTGAGGTCACCATGCTAACATGTTGGCATTAGAATCCAGGTCTTCCGACAACTTATCTCATGTTCTTCTCTCCTTTCATAGAGACCATTGGACCAGAGATACATGGAAGTTAGCAGATGGAACCAACGACCCATGGTAAGTAGAGAACATTGGACATTCAGTGTAGCCCTTTGTAAAGTGTATCTCATTGTTGTACTTTAGACACTGTTTTAAGTTGGGTTGCACCAGAAGCTGATAGAAGGATTCGAATGCCAATAGTTATGCATATTAAAGTTTGCGAAGCACTGTTACAGGTAATTCATGAGAACACTAAGGTCAGTGACTCTGTGTGGCAGAAGATTGGCCAAAGGGAAGGAAAAATAATCTCCAAACAACTTATTACCCTTTGCTATCCTAGCACTCTGCTGAATTATACCATTTGCATTCTACTTCTTGACTTCTGATTACTTTTTTCTCCTTTGTGACAGCAGTTCCAGAAAAAACCTAAAATATAATATTTTATATAGTATAAATATCTCTATGTACACATATATAAATAGCTCTATTTCAGCTCAATGGAAAATATACAGCATTGCAGATGAAATTGATGTAATTAACAATAATTTATGTGGAACCTTTTATGTTTTAATATATCAAAATAAATTAGTTGCTTGTAGGAAGTTAATAATTAATTTGAGATGTTTATGGTAAGATGTTGACTCAATAATGTATTCTGTTTTTTTCTAGATTTTAATATTTATATAACTTAGAAATAGGTTTTAAAAAAGGGAGTATTTTAAACTCTTATAATTGGATCTATTTCTATTAATTTATAGTCAAGAGGAGTACATTTATTTAAGATAGAAAAATACAATTTGCATTACATTAACATTTTACTAAGAGAGACAAAATGTTGGTTCTTATTAGTATAAAGGAGCTCATTAGACTTTAAGTGCGTGGCTTTGACTTGGTTTTTGTATAAGCAAAACATCTCATTTTTTTAAATTATGACTATTTGGATACTTAGCCACTTTCCTTACTTGCTGACTTTGTAGTTATTTTTTTTTCACTGTTCTTTTTCTTTCTTTTTTTTTCTTGCTTGTGATTTTCATAACTTATTCATGTTTTCCTCCTTTGTTATGCCTTAGGGACCATCCTATAGCTCTTACTAGTACTTAATGACTAAAAATACCTAGATGCCTTACAGTTAATGCTGAGCTTAGTCTCTAAATGCTGCAGAAACCTTGTCTAAACTTGGACAGAAACCCGGGCCTCCTGTGGGATGTGGTATGGCCACAAATCCTCTTGGAAACAAGATGGGATACAAATAAGCATAGGAATAAATATCTGTGGTGTCATGAAAAAAAATTACAGGCAGGGTGCTTCATGTCAAATTATAGGCACGACTCTCTGACATTCCAACAGTATGGAGGCGTTTCTTAAAAAAGACTGCATCCTTAGATGCAGTCTCTTGAGAGGGATGTGCTCTTGAGAGGGACACACTTTAAGTTTTTCTGAGTGATAGTCCTTAGATTTCAGAGAGTAGGCCAATAGGCCTTACTGAGAAAGGACAAGGAGCCAGACCAGGGAGCCAGGAGCATCCAACACAGATTCTGCTACTGATTACATTTTCTAACTCAGACTTTTTAAAACTAAAGACAAATGAAGGCCTCTTATTAACAGAGAAATTTGCCTTCATATGGAGGGAAAAGCCCTGCAGGTTTATTTGTTTTCAGACTAAAGGACCATAAAGATCAGTTAATACTGAATTTGGGAAGAGATGAGGATGTGGGCTGGACGCAGGCCTCACTTTAGACCGGGGATTCACTCTTCCTGTTGAGTGTCTGCTCTCTCTGGGGTGACTTGCTTTCTCTCTCTAAGCACCAGTTTGCTCATCTCTAAAGTAAACTGGACTAAATGACCCCTAAGGTCCCCTCATTGCCTTTGTTTTCCAAAGAACAATAACAAGTGAAAAAGAAAATGAGTGATTTTTTAAAATTTTACTTGTTTTAAAATTACCACCTTAGGCTTACAGATCTGGAGTTATTTTCTATGATTTAGTGAATTAAAAAAATATAATAGAACTATTGGAGAAAAGGGAAAAATTATTTCGGTAAAGCAATAAAATCATTACTTACTGTTGAAGCTCCAGGCTTTATGGGTTTTGACTGGAATCTAAAGGTGGATGAGTATTTTATGTCTTACCACGTATTAACCCATTCTTTAAAAGAAGTAACTTCCTATCTTGCAAAAGACTGCAGTAATTTCTGACATCTTTCAGACATTGTACTAATTACATTATGAACTGCACATGAATTCACTTTTAAAAGTAGGAAATGAAATAATTAAGTTCTTGCCTGAAGACTTGAGAACATCCTACATAAATTAATGAATCCCATTAGAGTGAATTTCACTATGAATGCACACATGAATGATAATTGTTGTTAGAAATAAAATAAATTCACCTAGTTTAAAAGTGCCAAGTGGTAATAATGAGTGAGTACAGTTACACCTGGATAAAATTAGCTAGAAATATGATTATAAATTGTTTATAAATGTAGATTGTAGAAGGAATTTCATATTTCAAATAATTTTCTCTGAATTAAACCATATTTCTTAGAACATGCTCAATATCAATATTTTGTCCTTTTACTACCTAAGACTCAAAGATGACAATGGTGTTTGGTGTTTGGTTATATATAGGGTGCATGAATAGTACTTTATGAGATAAAAGCAAAATATTTAAGAAATGAGATGATAAAAACTGCATTTGTAAGAGACAACCAAGATGGCACAGTAGGTAAACCACATCAAAATTACAAGTAATCTACAAAATAAATTATTGAGAATCGCCTAAAACCAAGCTGAACTGAAGCCTTTCAACTAAGGATGTGCAGAAGAAACCACCTCCAGACGGGTAGGAAGGTCAGAGACGCACGCAGAACAGGCTGGTCCCACACCCATGTATGACCATTAAAGATCTGGAGGGATATTTCAGTTGTGGGGTCCCCCAACCCCTAGAGGAATGAGAGAAGTCCCAGACCCACCCCAGCCCAGGGATCCAGTGCTGGGGAAAGAATTCCCCTTAATTTCTGGTTGTGAAAACCAGCGCAGATTGTGCCTGAGTGAGACTGAGTGCGGCTACACTCTCAGGTGCTCCTCTTAAAAGGACCGCGCATGGACTTACCCACCAATGAAATCACTCACTCTGAGCTCCAGCACTGGGGCAGCAGCTGGAAAGGTGGCAGGGACAAATGGTGGGGAAATGAGTTGTCTGGCTTGAGACGGGGCCTGGAGAGGTAGCTTTTTCCTGGACCGGGGAGCTGGTGGAGGCCATTGTTTCTTTGTTGAGCCCTCCCCCTTCCTGGTGTGTGAACAAAGGTGGCTGTCACTCGGTCTCTGCCTTTCGCTGGCCCCGCCCTGGTGATTTCAGACATGGCCCCATCCAACTTTTGGGTACACCCAGGCTGCTTTCAGTGGCTTTTTCATGCAGACCACCTGCCTTGGTTCAAACTGCAAATTTTCCTAGGGTCTCTGAAAGGTTTGTGGAACCCAGACAAGCAACATCTGGCTTGAGCGTGTCTTGTGCCCCTGGCTGAGCAGCCCTAAGCCACCACTAGTGGCAGCTGGCCTTTGTTCGTGGCTCAGCCTCTCAAGGCACTTCCAAGCACAACAGGGCAACAGCCATCTGTGGATTTCTTTCTGGCTCCCACTAGGTGGCCCCGGGTGGGGCACAGGCTGTGGCTGAAGTAGACCTACAGCAGATCCCCTCCAAGGTGATCCTAGGGCTGGCGCCCTAGTAGCCAGCTTCAAAACAAGCTGGAGCATCACTTAGCCACCTCCAAGTACAACACACCCAAGGGGCTGATTGGGCAGGCATCAGAGTCCTGCTGAGGCAGATCCTGCTCCATGGAATCAACCCCTGCACAACAGCTCTTCCACTGTAGTCATTGCCAGTCCTCACAACCAGTGAGCCCAAGGGTCAGTCCCTTACATTAATGTGAAATTATCAACAAAAGCTCAACTGCAAGAGGAGGGCACACACAACCCACACAAGGTACACACCTGGAGTTTGACATGGCTCAGGTGACAAGAAAGACTGTACCATTGAACCCCACAACACACCTATTACATAAGGCTACTCTACTAAAACTGAAAGACATAGTTGCCCTACCTAATACATAGAAACAAACACAAGGAGGCACCCAAAATGGGGAGACAAAGGAACATATCCCAAGTAAAATCAGAACAAAGTTCCAGAAAAAGAGCACAGTGAAATGGAAATAAGCAATCTATCAGATGCAGAATTCCAAACAGTGGTTATAAGAATGCTCAGTGATCTCAAGGAGAACTTCAACAGAGAGATAGGAAGCATAAAAATGGAGACGGAACTCATGCAAAAGAACCAGTCAGAAATAAAGGATACAATAACAGAAATAAAGAATATATTACAAAAAATCAACAGTAGATTAGATGAAGCAGAGGATACAACCAGTGATAAAGAAATAAGGTAGCAGAAAACACCCAACCAGAACAGCAGTACCATGTGTACTAACATTCGCATTATAGGGGTACCAGAAGGAGAAGAGAGAGCAAGGAATTGAAAACCTATTTAAAGAAATAATGACAGAAAACTTCCCTAACTTGGTAAAGGAAATAAACATATAAGCTCAGGAAGCACAGATAGTCACAAACAAGATAAACCCAAAGAAGCCAACAGCAAGACACATCGTTATTAAAATGCCAAAGATTAAAGACAAAAGAGAATCTTAAAAGCAGAAAGAAAAAAGCAGTTATTTACCTAAAAGAGAGCTCCCATAAGACTGGCAGCTGATTTCACAACAGAAACTTTGCAGGCCAAAAGGGAGTGGCAGGAAATATTCCAAGTGATGTAAAGCAAGAGCATACAACCAAGATTACTCTACCCAGCAAAGCTGTCATTTACAATTGAAGGACCGATAAGGAGCTTCCCAGACAAGAAAAAGCTGAAGGAGTTCATCACCACCAAACCAGTATTACAAGGAATCTTAGATGAACTTCTTTAAGATAGGAGGGGGTTAAGGATGGGTAAAGGGGAAGGGATTAATAAGTATAGATTGGTTGTTACACAGTAGTCATGGGGATGTAGGGTACAGCATAAGGAATATGGTCAATAATATTGTAATAACTAGGTATGGTGCTAGGTAGGTATCAGTTCTATCAGAGTGACAAAAAGGAATGAAGTTGAGGGCAGGGTGAAAAAGGCGAAGGTATTAAGAAATACAAACTGGTAGTTAATACAGTACAGGGAATATAATTAACAATGATGTAAAGATCATGTAAACTGCCAGGTGGGCACTGGACTTCTCAGGGGGATCACCTCATAGACTGTGTCCAATGCACCATAAAACTGAAACTGAAGTAGCATAATATTGAATGTCAACTTTAACTAAATATATAGATATATATAGTCACGGGACATGGAATACAACATAGGGAAGATAGTCAATGGTATTGTTACAGTTATATAAGATGTCAGAGGGGTAGTAGCTCAGGGGGTGAGTTATCACTTTATGAGGGATTTAAATGTCTAACTATTATGTTGCTTTGTACACCTGAAACTAATACAAAATAAATGTTAAAAGAAACACAAAAAACAACTGCATTTGTACATACGGTGGGGCCACCGAAGAGGTACTTTACGTATCAGCATTAGAGCATTCTTTATCTGTTTAGCCAATCAATAGTTCATTGTGATACTATAGTAATGCAAGACTTTAAATGGTTTTATAGGTTCACTATTTTAGGGTTTGGCGAAGTTAGGAATCTTCCTGACCAACTGACTAGGAGTTTCTTTGAGAAGGACATTTCAGGATACCAAAGAGACAGAGACTCACTTCACTGGTTTGTTCAATGGTGCCTTTACAAGGCAGTTTTAGTAACGTCCATGTGTTATCCCAATGCTCCCTCTCCTCTGCTCAGGAGAGCTGTCCCTTGCTCCACCCACAAGCTGGCCCTATTCCTTTGGTCAATAGGGGTCGGGGGTGGGGGAATGTTGCCACGCAGCAGCCTACCTATGTGTCTCCTTGTACCTGCCCCTAAAGAAAGGAGAGTCTGTGAGACGGATCCTTTCAGGGACTTTCCTTCACCTTTATGCTTGCCCCTTATGTCTCCCTGTTTAGCCCCCCAAAAATGGCTGGTCAGCCAATGATGAGTAAGACTTCCTACAGGGGGGACAACCGAGTGGGGACCAGCAGGAGAATCCACGGGGTTCATAGAGGTGGGCACAGCCCCCCACCTTCCTCAGGCTAAGGAGAGCCTCTGCCTCTGTGGCTGCATTCCTTCCCACAACCTGCAGGGAAGAGATTCAATGGTGTGTTCTCCATCTATTCATATGCATAAAGGTTTTGTCTGGTGAGGAAGTACATACATCCTGAGACTTAAGGTTCTGCTGCCTGCAGGCAAGGGTGATTGGCTTGAATCAGTTTCCTATTATGATGTATGGGATTCACAGATCTTGAGATTGACAAGCTTTATCTCCTTTACTTCCCCACCTACCTAATAAAAGCTATGCGTAGGCCCAATTCAGGGCTCAGTCCTTGAGACTGGGGTCCGTTGGCCCCGCTTGCACTCTATTCTTGGCTACTGTCTTTTCTTAACCCTGTGCTGCCCTCCTCGCTCCCCACAACTCTCGTCGTGTGGGACGCGACAGGGTAAGGCACACAGGAATTTGCTCACACTCACAGCTCAGCTTTATGAAAGAACCAGATTACTTCTCATAGTTGTGTGCTGGGGAAGGGACCCATTTAATACCATTAATCACACTGATCAGTCATAGGGGCCACCCATTCATAATTCTCTTATTCAATATGAAGCAAGTACATAGGTGATGTTCAACCAACACTCTCTTGGCTTCATGAGGCACCAAGAGACTCGATATTTCCCTGTTCTCTACTAAAAACCTGAAGTAGTAGCTCATATCATCTCCTGAGAAAGAGATTCTATGGGTCTTACATTCCTTTCTGTCTCTTGAAAAAGCATAGAAAGTCTCTGGGAAAGAGCTACATCGTGTCCAGAATAATTTGAGGCAATCCTCAAAACCTATTAATCCTGACTTTGCATTTTAGAAAAAGGACCATTATAACATGACAAATGTCAGGTTTGTTTTATTATCATTTTAGTGACAGCAAAAGGTATTTGGCCAGGCTTCATAACACTATCTTAGAATATAAACATATTATAGTGAGAGCTTATATTTTATATATGTGATATAAGAAATATATTTGCATAATTAAATGTTTATTCAAAATTTCTGGCCAATTTCCCCCATTCTGACATATTGGAAGAACAGAAAGTATGGCTGATGATTAAAAAGCATTTTTTCCAGGCCATTCCTAACTCAGACATGAACAACTGTGACATACTGGTTGGCTCGATTGTTCTCTTTTATATGACATTGGATGATTATTTGTGAGAATATCTAACTCATGGTTTGGAACCAGTGACTTACTAGAAATTTGAATCTCTCACCCTGACTTTCTAATTTTTACAGTGAAATTTCCAGAAACAGCCCCAGATGGCCAAAAGAACAGATTTGCAGATCAAGTCAAATTGTGGGCCATTATTTTTCCAGTGGGGGAAGGAAAAAATGAAAAATGCTGTATATTAACCTTATTGTACACAGCAGCTGGACTATTAGGAAGTAACCTCTGAACTTAATTTATTGACAAGGAAATTCTCTTGGGTTTAAAGTATTTAGAGATATAGAATGGATACAGATATCAGGGTTAAAAGAAACTTGCAATCTGATAAAATTGAACACATTTCTTCTGCTGAATTGGCAGAATCATAAATGAGTTGGTTGAGGTGTCTATAATCAGACTTTTTTTTTTAGCAGGAGGCTTCTGGAGGTTGGGATGACAGTTAATAAAATTTGATGTGCAGATGAGACCTAGAGATTGTAAAAGTCAGATAGGTTCCTTGGCAGATTCCACAGTGATGAAAAATGCTATTGTTCCTCCTGGCTGCCTCCCCTGGCACGGCTTATGAGCCTCTCAGCTTGTGGGCAGGGGTAGTTGGGGCAGGGATAGCTGTGTCTGCCTGATTATTTCCTGGGGTATCTGGTTCTTTCCGCTTAGCTTCCTGCTGTCACTTTCTGAAACCGCTTTCACAGATGCATTAGCCTGTGGACAGCTGTTTACTGCTGAGCTATTCTCTGCTAAAAGCAATCAGCAGTCCTTTTCAACTGAGTCTAAGGCAGGTTACCACAGATTACTTTCACTCTAGGCGAAGTTGGAGACCATGGATTTAGGACCATATTGGCGGGCATGTTCTCAAGGGTGTTCCCTTTGGAAACACACTAAGAACCTCAGAGCAGGTGCTCCTAAAATTTTTGGTCACTGATGGCAGTTGACTGTGTTGACTTCTGTAAAGGACTCTTGTACCTTGAACCCTCCTGGACCACATGTTTAAAGTTCAAATTACTTCCAAGTTATGTAGAACTAATAGATCACAATAATATGAAAAAACAATTTCTTTAAAGTTACATAGCCATCTTCTAATTGCAAAATGCTTTCAACCCATTTGCTCCCTTACTTATCAGAGTGTGAAAGATATTGGTTATTGTGTAATAGAAGTAACACAATTTGTTGTGTTTTAATACTGCCAGGCAGTCATGATACCCATGGAAGTCCCAGAATTCATGGGAACAGTGTACACTTTCTCAAAACTCATGAAGACATAGAGGAATGATTAAGAATCCATTATTGGTGAATGATTACATAACAAGTTTATAAAAATGCATAGCACCTGTTTTTGACCTGAGACCAGTAATCCATGGAATCGCATTCTAAAAATATTCTACTTACTGTGCTCTGAAAAAAAAGTCACTAAATTAACATACTACTGTGGGTATTTGGCCCTTCCACCTTTCTTTGCAGCTTCGAGAAACAATTTTAAATAAAGAAAAAAGAACATTCATAATAACTCTTTTCTTTATCTAATAAGCTTTTGTATACATTGGAAATTAAGGAATTTCTTATAATATAGTCCTACTAGTAAAATGACTCTCAAATTAATATTACATTTGTGTAACTTTATTCAGAAGAATGTAATCTGGCTTGTTTTTTTAACTATTGTTGGTATTTGGGTATAAATATGGACAGGACAAAATGCATACAATATACTAAAATTTAGTCATGTAAATATCTCATTTCATCGTATAGGAAAGATAGAATTGTTAGTCATTCATGGAATAGCAAAATAAAGCATAAAATACTCTTAAGTTGGATACCCGTCAGCATCTTTAGACAAATTACATAGATAATTTAAACAAGCTGATCTTTTTATACTTCATATTTTAGTAAAGCTACGTACTTTCTCACAATCTTTAAAATTTAGTTTGCAGTTTCCTGTACAGAAACTTACAGAAGCTATGACTAATGTAATGTAAAAATTAGAATTAAATAAAAACTCAAAAAAAGTTTTGATTGGGTTTCCTAAGCTCCTTGAAATCAAGTACCTTACCAATTTAATAAGACAAAGAAATTTCAGCATGTTAAATGGACTTGTATGTGCCTATTCAGAGAGAAGGTTTAGGATGCTTGATTTACTAAATCCTACTAGTTGGGTTGTGCCCTAACTGCCTAGTCTATTAATTTAAAGTGCACGTGGATAATCTCACAGGATTATCTCACAGGAAATTCTCACAGGGGCAAAAGTATTGTCATCTCACAAACCACGTGTTTGATATGCAGTTTTGTTACCAACAGTGCCAGTGTCTTTCCTGATGCGTCCCAAGGAACGGGACATAGATGTTTTAGATGCCGAGGGCAGTGTCACATCCTCTGTTACTGCTCCGTTATTTTCCACAGATCCTCAGCAGCCTTTGCACATCCTCAGCTGCCCACTGCCTCACATTATCCAAAGTCAGAAATGCGTACGGCTTTATAAAGCCCAAAGAGTGGAGTCAGAAACCCCACATTTTTAAAGTAAAGACCCCACTCCATGTATTTTAGCATCAAACGCATATGGTGCACACTCACTGAGAAAATTTATTTGGTGAAGTGAACCTAACAATGTGTCTTTAGGGTAGAAAGGACAAGCCCATCTTCCAGTGGGAAAGTGGTAGAGTAGAGACATCAAGGGAAAGAAATTAAGAAACTGGATAAGTGAGTCTCCACATGATAGGGATGAGTGAAAGCAGATAAATTAAATGAAAAATTAATAGTCAGCCTCTGAGGTCATTCTTTGTACTGAAATGCAGTTGTTTTAGAGAGTCTTTATTACTAAGGACATGATTTCCTCATAGCTGAGGGGGAAAGTTCAATTACTGTACCCATATAATTGTCCATTTTAAATCGTTTTAGGTAAAGGTTGAGTATTGAATGGATTTGTCATACTCAGAATGAAACTGGCGCAAATGAAATTCCTGTAAAGGGGCATTAAATTTACTGTTTTCTCATTTGCTATAAAAGCCTTGTAAGTACCAAGATTTGGGATAGGTGGGGTTATTATTAACCAAGTAAGGATGGAGGAGCTTCCTGATGGGTTAAAAGCAATTCCTTTTTTAGTTTATAGTTTAGGGGGGGAAAACATTCAGTCTCCTTCTTGTTTTCTAGGGGTAATTAGATACCACTCTTCTGCTGTTATAATTCGTTTCCTAGATCCCACTGTCCAATGTATTTTAATGGGTCTCTTTATGTCAACCCCATTTTTCCAGTCATTACCATCCATGTGCTAATCAAATAATTATCTTGTCATTCATTTTATAATACATTCTGTAAAAAAAAACATAAATCCTTTCAGAATTAAGGGATACAATTATATTCAGATCATAAACATTATTTTATTGAACACCTGATGGATCATTTGAGTAAAACAAAAGCCAAAATAGTAAATATCATTCTATGTAAATAAAGGGAGTACTTAAAAATTATTGAAATGTTAAAAATTCACATGTGTTGCTTTTATAGCTTCTAGAGATTCTTGATAAAGTGAGCTGTGAGCAATTTTAAGTGATGTATTTCAACAGCTGCCCAATATTAGTTCCTTAGTTTCTGATCAGTAAATTATCAATTCTTTATTATGTAATGTGATCATTCAACATTATTGATACCTAAACTTAACATTCAATTTGAAAGAAACTTTACCCTCTTTTTAATTGTGAATGCCTATGGCAAAATTTTAAAGAATCTAATTATGAAGGTTAAGAGACTAGGGATTCACACACTAACAGCCAGTTTTTGATTCCCACCCGCTCTGAGGAAACCCTTAGCTGCCTCATCAACCATTCTGACACAGGACAATGTGAGCACTCAGGGACAAAGTCTCCCCCCACCGGGAGCAGCAACATGTGCTCTGCAGAACAGAGTCAAAGACCAGAGTACTGTCTACACTGTCTCAGCCATATCCATTTAACATTTGTATTGAAATATAGCTAACATGCAATATTATATTAGTTTCAGGTGTGCATCATAGTTGTTCAACAGTGCCCACCTAGCACTATACAGAGTTATCATATTATTGATTACATTCCCTATGCTAAAGAAGTGATCCACCATAATAAGTCAGCAGCCATCTGACACCATACTACGCTATCACAATACTATTGACTACTCGTATATACAATGGAATATTACTCAACCATAAAAAAGAAGGAAATCTTGCTATCTGCGACAACATGGATGGACCTAGAGGGTATTGTGCTGAGTGTAAGCCAGACAGTGAAAGACAAATATCATATGATTTCATTTATAAGTGGAATCTAAAGAACAAAACAAACAAAATAGAATCAAATTCCACCTCTTTTTTACCCATTCATCCATTCAGGGACACCCAGGTTTCCTTCATATCTTGGTTTATGTAAATAATGCTGCAGTGAACATATGGATGAGCATATCCCCTCAAAGTAGCATTTTAGGTTTTTTTGGATAAGTGCCCAGAAGTGGGAAGAACTTGAATTTGTCTCTTGTAAAGTCTTTGTTTTAAAGTCTGTTTTGTCTGCTATAAGTATTGCTACCCCATATTTTTGTTTGTTTGCTTGTTTCCATTTTCATGAGATATCTTTTTCCATCCCTTTATTTTCAGTCTATGTGTGTCTTTTGATCTGCAGTGAGTTTCTTGTAGGCAGCATATGTAAGAATCTTGTTTTCTTATTCATTCAGCCTCCTATCTTTTGATTGGAGCATTTAATCCATTTACATTGAAAGTAATTGTTGATAGGTTTGAGTTATTGCCATTTTATCATTCTTTTTTATTTATTTATTTATTTATTTATTTATTTATTTATTTATTTATTTATTTATTTATTTATCATCTTAAAGCAGTCCCTCTAAGATTCCTTGTAATACTGGTTTGGTGGTGATGAACTCCTTCAGCTTTTTCTCGTCTGGGAAGCTCCTTATCTGTCCATCGATTCTATTATAAATGATGGCTTTGCTGGGTAGAGTGATCTTGATTGTAGGTCCTTGCTTTTCATCACTCTGAATATTACCAGCCAATCCCTCTGGCCTGCAAAGTTTCTGTTGAGAAATCAGCTGACAGTCTTTTGGGAGATCCCTTGTAGGTAACTAACTGCTTTTCTCTTGCTGCTTTTAAGATTCTCTTTTTGTCTTTAACCTTTGGCATTTTAATTATGATGTGTCTTAATTGGTGTTGCCTCTTTGGGTTTATCTTGTTTGGGACTCTCTACACTTCCTGGACTTGTATATCTATTTCCCTCAACAGCTTAGGGAAGTTTTCTGTCATTATTTCTTCAAGTGAGTTCAATTTCTTGCTCTCTCTTTTCTCCTCATGGTACCCCGATAATGCAAATGTTGGTAATTGATGTTATCCCTTAGACCCCTTAAACTTTCCTCATCGTTTGTATTCTTTTTTCTTTTTTCTGTTCTGATTGGATGTTTTATTCTACCTTATCCTCTAAATCACTGATTTGATCCTCTGTTTCATCTAACCTACTGTTGGTTCCCTGTAATGTGTTCTTCATTTCTGTTATTATATTCTTTATTTCTGACTAGTTTTTTTTAATGTTTTCTATCGCTATTTTTATGTTTCCCATCTTTTAATGGTCACATGCGGGTGTGGGACCAGCCTGTTCAGCATCTCTGCCCAGTCTAAAGTGGCTTCTTCTGTATGTTTGTAGTTGTAGGGCTTCAGTTCAGCAAGATTTCAGGTGATTCTCAATGATGGTTGTTTTGAGTTTAGTTGTAATTTTGATGTGGTCATGAAAGAAGATAAACACAGCATTTACCTACTGCATCATCTTGACTGGAACTCAGCCAGGGGTCAGCCATATTTATTTTAAAACATGGCTTCTGTTGCTGCCAGTCTGCCAAAAGGGAACATGCCAAAGTGGTCCATCTGTAGCATTTCTTATAATCATGTTCTGTCTTGGCTTCATTGACATCAGCACATACTATATTTCCTTAATTTGTCTGAAATTCACCTCACAGTCTCTTTCCCAGTTTCTTCCTCCCTTGACCTATTTTTTAGGGTTCTTCTTGCCTTCTATTCTTATCACTCAACTCTTATGTCCTCTGGTGACTTCAAATGTGACTTCAGGAACATATCTTCAATCTGTGTCTTCTGCCAGTCTCACTGCTGGGCAGTAGGTAGTTATCTAAATGCTAGCCAGCCATCTTCACTTGTATTCACATCTTGGGCATCTCAAATTCACTGTGTTCAAAACAAAACTCATGATTTTAACCTCATCAAAACTGTGTCTCCTTTTGGGTCTCCCATGTCCCACTTAAGGAAACCATCACTTATTAAGTTGCCAGAAACACTTCTCCTCTGCTATTCCTTCAGTAATATGATAAATTATAAGTAAAATGGGACAACCAGTTCGATAATTTCTAAAAAACTAGTTTGATAGTTTCTAGAAAACAAAATAAGCAACTACCATACCAACTTGCAGTTGCATTCCTAGACATTTACGGCAGAGAGGTGAAAATTAGGTTCACACAAAACCATATACACAAGTATTTATAGAAACTTTATTCTTGATAGTCAAAAACTGGAAACAAACCAGATGCCCTTCAATGGGTGAATGGTTGAACTGTAGCAAATACGTACCATGGAATATTAGTTAGCAAACAAAAGAAGAAACTATTGATACATACAGCAACTTGGAAGAATCTTGATTAAATGATGCTGAATGAAAAACAATAAAGCTAATCCCCAAAAGTTATATACTCTGTGGTTCCATTTACATAACATTCTTGAAATGAAAAGGTATAGAAATGGAGAATAGACTGGTGTATGTCAGGGAGAAGGGGGAGTGGTGTCGCCATGAAAGGGGACATGAGGGATCCTTGTGATGGAAATATTCTGTAACTTGACAATATCAGTGTGAACATCCTGACTGTTATTTTGCTATAATTTATAATAGGTTATCACTGAGGGAAACTAGGTAAAGGGCACTCGGCTTCTCTTTCTTTGTATTATTTATTTTAACTGGAAGTGAATCTTTTGTTATCTCAAAATAAAATAATTTTAAAATTAAGAAATAAAACATTTTTGTCCAACTACTTCATGAGTCAGGAGCCATCCAAAGGAAAAAAAAATTACAGTAAATATCTTTTCTTTCTTCTTGTTATTTTCTTTGATTCTTACAAAATGTAATATACTTTCTATATATTTTAAAATCAACTTAGAGTGCAGCTGGGATACCTAAGCTCCAACTTTGTCACATGAAAACTGGAGTGTATTTGAAGTCTTCATTCAGAAAAATTGCAAAATTATTATCCATACTTGTCAGAAGACATAACTATTTGTGCCAGAAATGTTAACAATCAAGTCCACTTCTTTGCAAACAACAATTTTAATATAATTACAAATAAATTGAATTTGCAAACAATTGTTTTGTGTTATGCTTGAAACCTAACCATACAAGGTGGCTGGCTGCCCATGTCTCAGGGAGTAAGGGCATATCTTCATTTTTTTAGATTATTTCAATACCCCAACTTTGGTGTGCCAGGTGCAGTTTTAGCCAACAAAAGCTTCTTTGAGGCTGATAAAGTTACAATGCTAGGGAGTGAAAAAGCTACCACTGTGTTGTAACAGTGCAGATGTGGACAAGACAAGAACTTCCCACTATGGGGCAAAGCTGCACAGAAATGGAGGAAA
Source organism: Rhinolophus ferrumequinum (assembly GCF_004115265.2). Lineage (NCBI taxonomy): Eukaryota > Metazoa > Chordata > Mammalia > Chiroptera > Rhinolophidae > Rhinolophus > Rhinolophus ferrumequinum. Next base: position 3,923,211 of record NW_022680364.1, read on the forward strand.
CACTGTAGTCCAATTACCAAAAAATGGCTCCTTTATGGTGTAGTTCAGACCTCTAGTTCTACTAGTTCTAGTTCTAGTTTTGTGCTGTTAGGGTTTTACACTTGCCCAGTATGATTCTGTATTTGACTTTGGAACTGGCTGTCATAATGCAGCCTGTGACAGCCTTCATGGACACATGGTACTACTACTAGCTGAATTCCGACATCTGAGGAGCCCAAGGAAGTGTGAGAGGTTACAACTACAAAAGTTATTTCTGAATCTGTGGCCTCTTATTCATCTTATTTTCCTTGGTGCCCAGATGTCGAGTGCATTTTAACAGCCATGTGTCCTCCCATGTGTTAACACTGGGTACAAGACTTGGCATTAACCAGGCTCTGTCTTGCACAAGTATGATGTGCCATCAAACAGAAATATGGCAGGTTTCTTGGCAGCCATTTTTGGATAGACTATTTCCAGCAAAAACAATAATTTACCGAGCAGTTCCAAGTGAAGTCCCCAGTGAAGAACATGAAGCTGCAACCACTGACAACACCCCGTTTTAAGAAATAAACCCATTTGAAACTGTGTGAGGGGAGCCACCCAGAATATGAAACCACAACCAGGAAAGCACTATCAAAACAGCCTTGAAAAATGAGAGGTAGCATGAGGCTAAGACAGCTGCTGGGCAGAAGTGAGAGGTGGCCCAGGCTTGCCCACGGAGCACCCCATGGTAGGCAGCCTCAGTCACCTTCTGGAGACCCTGAGACAGACAAATTGATCCAGAACCTAAAGAAGAAGCTGAGAGTAGTCAACACCTGAGAGGCAAGCAGCAGCTGGAGACAACTGGGAAAACATCGACTGGAGAAAATGCAGCAGGAGAGCCTTTCTCCAGGAGCCAGAAGACGTAGGATCTGAAGATTCACAGAAACCAGAGTGAACACATCTTATCTTAAATCCACTGGCATGTATGGAACACCATGTGCCCACCACTAATGTTAATCTATAACTTTAACCATGTATCCAAGATGTTTTTAATAGCGCGAGAACACATAAGATAAGTGAGAGTAAGTCTAACAAGTGATGTCCAAGAATGCTACACTGAAAAAACTGTACAAAATATTGCTGAGGGAAATTAAAGGCCAAAAGTACATCATGTTCCTAAAAGTTCAGTATTTCCCCCAAAATGTATATATATGGTCTATGCAATTAAACAAAAGTCAGCGCTGCTTTTGTTACAACTGACAAGTCGTATCTAAACTTGATATGAAATGTAAAGAACCTAGAATAGCCTAGAAGTGATTTTCTTTAAAGCTGAAGGATTTCCCATAGCTGATTTCAGAAAAAACTTTAAAGCTACAGAAAACAATGCTGCGTGATATTGGTGAGAAGGCAGATCTCTGGAACTTAAGAGAAAGCCTAGAAAATAGTTTTTCAGCTTTGTCACTGTTGACATTTGGGGACAGATAACTCTGTGGTGGGGCAGTCCTGTGCCTTGTAGGATGGTCAGAAGCATCTCTGGCCTCCGTCCACTAGGTGGCAGTAACAGCATCGAATCATGACAACCAGAAATATCTCCAGACATTGCCAAAGATTCCCTAGGGAGTAAAATTGCCTATCAATTCAGAACATCAGTTTAAAATTTTCCCTACACATATATGGTAAATTTATTTTTTGGCAAATAAATTTAAACAAATTATTTTGGCAAATAAATTTCCACAATTCTATGAGAAGTGGAAAGTCATTCCAACAAATGATATCAGAAAATTAGACACTTTACTCATAGCATACATTTAAAAACTTGAAATGGATCATAGATATTAATATAAAACCTAAAATGAAAATAGCTAGAAGAAAATGAAAAAAAAAAAACTATGATTTTTAAACACACACACACACACCATGAATCCTAAAAGAAAAAAAAAATTGGTAACTTGATCTTCATTAAAATTAGCACTATTAAACAAATAGTCTTTCACAAAATAAGATACACCAATCCTATCTTCCTCCAAAAAAGAAAAAAAAAAATTAAAAACCCACAAAATGATGGTTAAATCAAATCAGCCAGCAGAGAAATGCAAATTCAAACCACAGTCCGATACCACCACACACCTTGTAGAATGGCTACAAAGACAGATGTGAGGATACAGAACCTGTCATACACCCTGAATGAAAATGATATAACTGTTTTGGAAACAATTTGGCAATGTTTTTAAACAAGTTAAACATACATTTACCATAAGAAGCACCCCTTCCACTACTGAGTATTTACCTGAGAGAGAAGGAAACATATGCTCATAAAGAACTTCTAAACAAGTGTTCATAACAGCTTTGTTTGTAATAGTCAGACACTGCAAACATCACAACTGTCCATTAATAGACTTCCAGGTAAACAAAATACAGCCTATTCATTCCACTGAAAATTACTCAGTCAGAAAATCAACAACCTTCTGACACATACAACAATGTGGATGGGTTACAGAGCAATCAGGTTAAGTAAAAGCAGACAGGCAAAACACCACAGCTGCTCTGATTCCATTTGTATGCGATTCTAGAAAATGCAGTCTACTCCGGAGCGAGAGAGAGCACATCTGTGGTTGCTGGACAGGATTGGAGGGAGGGACGGATGGCCCAGAGGCATAAAGAAACTTTTCAGGGAATTGGAAAGTTTAGTATTTTGATTATGGCAATGGTTTCTCCTTGCATACATATGTCAAAATCCTTCAAATTATTCAATTTGAATATGCGTAGTTTACTGTAAATGAATTATATGGCAATATAGTAGAAAAACATTTAATTTACATACAATTTAACCCACTGAAGCAAATTATGGTTTTAGTCTGTAACTTTCTTTTCACTTTTTGAACAAAGCTCAGATCATGAAATTATCTCAAGAATAAGATGATCCCGGAATGTCATACATTTCTTGGGATTACTTTCAGAATTCTTTCCCGTCACATAGCACCGTTTAGGATTCTAATAGTTGCTGCTCACTCAGGTAATGTGGTTTTCCAAAATTCCTATCACAGTTTCTGTAATCAAAATATCAGGTTCGAAAAATATCATTTGGAATGTCACTAGCAGGCTTTTAAAATAAATGCTAAAAGAGAAATATAAGAATAGGCACATTTTCAATTTTAAAAAGTTCAGAGACCGTAGGTGCTAAATGTAGAAATCTAACTAGGAATTAATTGATTGCCATTTGGTATTTGACATTGTTCTTCACTCCACAGTAAGAGATTTCTTTAAGCTGAAGATAATTTACTCCTGTAAGATATTAGCTAAGTTGATTAATATTAAAATGAATGAAATCAGGATTATTTTTAAAAGTATGGTAATATTTGTTGTACATGAACTGAAACATGAAAAATGGAAATGAATTCTCAGAGCCTTATTTTTTTTTTACAAAAACTTGGGAGGCAATAGGTGTACAGATTCCATATTTCAAAACGAAATTATTGACTATGATGAATGCATATGTCAAATGCCATCTTGTGGAAACTTCTTTGTAAGATAAATATCATTTTCATTGCATAAATTTGAGGCAATTTGATAAGAAATCAGGAATGTGGTGGGGAAAACAAATCATGCTAACATCTAGAAGATTTTACTGGTATCCAATTATTTATGCATAATATCCTGTGCAAGTCATATCTGATATCTGGGATCTTGGATCAGCATTAGCTCCATTCATTACTAGAAAAATTGACTGCTGAGCTATCAAAGGAAAAAAAAATCAAAATCCATAATATGAATTACTAAGCTTTCCAACCAACTAAAACACATACACACACACACACACACACACACACACACACACAAACACACACACACCTCAATAATGCTAATAACTTTAAATTAAATGAGAAATTTTGAGATAGATTAATTATAAGTACATCAGTTATCTACTACAAAATAATGCTGCATTAACAAGCTACCTCAAAAACAAGCCTTAACACAGTAAGCTTTTATTCAGCTCCCAGTTTTGCCAAAAGACTGGCCTCAGCAGAGCTGTTTTCTCAGTGGACCTCAGTCACAGGGCTGCCAGTTAGCTGGCTCTGGGATAGGGCACCGGAATGTCTTACACTGTGTCATTGTCCTCTGTCAAGCTAGAGTGGCCGTGTTCTCTTGGTCATGACAGAAGTGCAAGAGTTACTCTGACCCTACGGAATTGAGAATGGTGACAAGCCCAGTCGAGTCTCAGATGAGGCCACAGCTCCTGCTGATTGCCAGATTGTAATCCTGTGAGAAGTTCGAGCAGATGAGCGAGTCCCCCTACCAAGGGAGGACCAGGACTCCAATGGCTGGTCTTTATTTCTGAGACCCTCACAGCAGTGCTCGGAAGCATCACGAATCTTACAGCCCATTTCTTTTCCTTGAAAAAAGAAGAGAACACATCATTTTTAGTGATTTAATGTTTTCCTGCTGTTTTTTTCCAGGATTTCCTTTACATTAGTGGATCAGTTGCCTAAATTGATTGATTATTTTTGCCATCACTTCTGCCACTCGTGCCTTTGGCATTTGTCTTTTCTCGTTGCTTGTGTGTTTGCTGATGCTCAGGGCCCCACACTGGTTTTTGTCATATAAATATAAACACGAGGTGTGATCAAAATATACGGTGATGCTGCTGCCAAGTGCCATCCGTCAGTAAGGTAGGCATAGTCAACACGGGAAGCTGCACGTGGAATCTTAGAAACAGTGTGTGCAAGTTTCAACTTGTTCAGTGCTGTCTATTGGGTGTGAGCTATGGTTGAGAGAAGGTGTGTTTTAAAGCTGTAAATCATCCTCCATCATGACAATGCTCTGTGTCACAAATCACTTCTGGTATACAGCAATTTCCTTCAAATAAAAACATTATGGTGTTCTCATCCACCTTATTCACCGGATCTGGCACCGTGCAACTTCTGGCTCTTCCCCAAAGTCAAAATGATTCAGGACATTGAGGCAGCCACAACAGCACAACTGAAAACACTCACAAAAGAGGACTTCCAGAACTGCCACAGAAAGTGGCAAGAGCGATGGGATAAGTGTGTTCAAAGTGAGGGGGAGTATTTTGAGGGGGATTAATGGCAGTGTGTCTTTTACTGTAATGAAGTTTTTAAAATTTAAACATTTACCTCTCTCTCTCTTTCTCTCTCTCTCTATATATATAGATATAGATATAGATATAGATATAGATATAGATATAGATATAGATATAGAGATATATACACACATATACATATATGCATATATATGTATGTATTTACTTATCAGGCTGGCAAGAAGTAGCCTGGATCTTTCAATTCTTCTGGACCCCTCCTGAAGAATCAGGTTCAATCACATCTGAGTGTCCTTAGATACTACCACACATAAAATGTTCTTTTTTACTCAAAATAAAGTTTAAAAAAAAACACAATCACAAAAGGGTAGGCCAAAAGAAAGTTATTGTTTGCTTTTTCCACTTTTCAATTTCCCAGAAGTTTCCCTCACAAGTTAGATCTTTACATTGGAGAGTAGAGCAGACTTGTCTCTTTTTTCCCAAAATTTCAGTCCCGATATTGTGAATCCCTAGTAGTAGTGCCAAGAGCTAACTCTCCATTTCTCTGGCGACTAATGATGCCAACGGCATGGACTTCCAGGGGCCAGCCATGGCCCTCTCAAGTGTTCAGGGTGAGCTGATAGGCTCTTTTACTCCAGGGTTTACTGTACATGAAATAAGATTAACTTTTAGTATAGATTTTGAGGTACCATTACTTTTATAAATATGAAGATAAATATTTATTGAATTATTTGGCAGTATCTTTTACACCAAACATTTCATTAAAAAAAAAAAAAAAAGAAAGAAAGAAAGAAAAAAAGAAATCTGACGCTAGGGTTTGGCAACCTTTTGAGTCTGGGTTTTGAACTCCCATCCTCCTGCAACATTGGAAACAGGATGAGGGGATGGCCGGTGCTCATGATCCGGGGCCGGGTAGCTGGTTTACTAGCACTTATTAACCACAGTAACAGCAGCCATCCCAGCGGCGATAGAAGTGATCGATGACCTGCCTGCAGGCACAGTGCCACTGATAATTGATCCCCAGTCATCACTGAGGAGGGATGTGGGTTTCTGCAATATGCCCTTTTGAAGGTCACGTTATGAAACTTTTACAATCTGTTTTTTGTGGTCTTAACATTAAGCATTTTATGCTTCCAAGCAATGCCGGCTTTTCAGTTAGTGTTGACAGGAATCCTTTCTCTGTCATATCAGAAGACACAGGCATAGATGCAGAAAGGTGCTGTTCAGACGCACAAAATCTAATTCTAACTCTGGCTGGAACAGCTTAGACCAGCCTTCGGCATTTCACCATCTTCCCTTCCACGGCACCAGTCGCGTAGGAAGATTAATGACACCTGTACAGCATCATTCTCACGGCTGTACAACATCTACATCTTACTCAAAGAAACCCCTCTCTTACCATTTATTGAGGTTAATTTTCCCTCCTTTCCTCCTTAATTACTTTCATAGGTTGTCTCCCTCATTAATTTAATGATGGGAGTCCTTTGGTTTAATATAGCAGAGTCAATAAAGTGAGAATTAGTCCGTGTCTGATCAATGCCTACCAAAAACATGCTAGAAGTAGTATTGCTATAAATCCTAGTGCTGTTTATTTCAGCAGACCTGCACCTCTTTTAAATTTTCCTTTTTTTCCTATTTTTAATTACATAGTAATTGAGAAAAAATAATAGCAATGAAACAAATGTGCTTCCAATCAGAATCGTTGTAAGAAAGAGTCTGACGAATCTTATCCTTATATCTTTTTACAGAGATGCTACTGAGAGTTTGGTTGGTTCATTGTGTCACGATGTGTCCTCCTCTGACCAGCTCCCCCTGCCCCTCCCAGGGAAAAATCTACTTAGGTCTAGGAGCACGGTATTGTACTTATCCTGAACACTGGCTTCTTTTTAACCTTGTAGACATTATTAAGGGGCTTGGTTTGGCCAGAAGCTGAGAGAGAGAGACAACTTTGTGGTTCAACGAAAGCAGTGGTTCTCCTGCCTGCTCTATACAACCTCTGACAATCAAGTTTGCAAACTTGCCACCATGCACTTACATTGGCAGCACTGTACAAAGAGTCTGGTAAGGTTTCATAACCTGGGTATTCAGAGTCTCACAGCTGCGTTTGTGTCAATGTGTGGTGCTGTCTTGCTGAGTGGTGTTCATCATTGTTGTTGTGTGTTTTTGTGTGCCAGCGTGAGAACGTCTGAGCTTGAATTAGAGCAATGAACAAACATTAGATTTCTTGTTAAACTTGGCAAGAGTGGAAGTGAAATCAGGGACATTTTAATCCAAGTTTATGGGGATAATGCCATGAAGAAAACAGCAGTGTACAAATGGATTAAACATTTTTCTGAGGGGAGAGAACACATCACTGATGAAGAAAGTTCAGGGCAGCCAGAAGCAAGCAGAACTGACGAAAATATTGCAAAAAACCATCAAATTGTGCGTTGAAATCGTTGGCTGACTGTGAGAAGCATAGCAGACAAAGAAACATTGATAGACAGTTAGGAAAATCTGAACTGAAAATCTAGGCATGAGAAAGGTGTGTGCAAAAATGGTCTCAAAGGAGCTCACTGATGAATAAAAGCAAAGGAGAGTCAAAGTGTGCTAAGACCTTTTGGAGAGGCAAGACAATGTTTTGGGCCGTGTTATCCCTGGTGATGAAATGTTATCACTGGTGCATCAATACGACCCTGAAATAAAAAGTCCAAGTGCACTTTTGGAAGTCAGCCAATTCTCCATGACCAAAAAAGTTCTGTCAGTCCAAATAAAGAGTCAGAACGATGCTTCTAACCTTTTTTGGTACCAGAGGGATTATTTATTATAAATTTGTACCAACTGGACAAACAGTTAACCAAGTTTACTATTTGGAAGTGCTGAAAAGGCTGCTTGAAAAAGTTAGACGACCTGAACTTTTCACCAACAATTCATGGCTCTTGCATCACGACAATGCACCAGCTCAAACGGCACTGTCTGTGAGAGAGTGTTTAGCCAGTAAACAAATAACTGTATTGGAACACCCTCCCTACTCACCTGATCTGGACCCCAATGACTTCTTCTTTTCCCGAAGATAAAGGAAATATTGAAAGGAAGATATTTTGATGACATTCAGGACATCAAGGGTAATATGAAGACAGCTCTGATGGCCATTCCAGAAAGAGTTCCAAAATTGCTTTGAAGGGTAGACTAGGCGCTGGCATGGGTGCATTGCTTCCCAAGGGGAGTACTTCGAAGGTGACCGTAGTGATATTCAGCAACGAGTTATGTAGCACTTTTCCTAGTATGAGATCCCGAATGTAATTGTCAGATCTCATAGATTAGATTTTAAATTCTTAAACATTTAACTTTGTGAGGTCCCCACCTCAGAGAACCAATCAAATCGGACTTTAAGGGTGAAGAGTTCTGGTAATCTGTATTTTTAACCTACCTAAATCATTTCAATCTGCAACTGTAGTTGAGAAGCAGACAACAATTAAATATATTCATTATCATGCATTTTAGTCACATACTTATGCCCCGAATGTGTCTCCACTTTTGTTTTATCATCAATTTTAACATGTTATCTGGTTGTGGTGTATACATTTTTACAAGCTGCCTTATGTAATTTTCAAAATCAAATAAACAGTGCAGGTGGTTGCCATGAACAGGGACAATCGTGCTCAAGAAGAAAGTTGGCTTTGGACCCTGAACTAGGGATACAAGATACAAAATTCCCTACACTAACTTACCTGTTATTAAATTAATTTAGAAGACAAATAATTATAGAGTTATTTAAGTTTTGTGTCATTTCCGATGCTCGGTAATATTTATTAAAGTCTACAATATGAATAATAAAATGCCATAGACTATACGTATAAAATATAACAAAATGGAATTGATTGAGATAAAAATATCTTGCACCTAATAATTGATACAAATGAAACAATAGAACTCAGAAAAAAAAATGTCAATTATTTATTCTTCCCCCATAACAATATTTTCAATACTGCAAAAAAAGCCATAAATATACTCACTTTACCCCAAATAGTAATGATAAATCAAGAATGCTTCAACTGACAATATAAAGTTCATGAGGGCAGAAGTTTGGCCTAACTTTTACTAAAATGTCCTCCAAATGTAGAAGAGTGCTTGGGTACTCAATAAACATTTGTTAAATGTGAAAATGTATAAGAACCCTACATGAGCACATGTAAACACAATAAGTGACTTATTTTTACCCATATATTCATAGGTATATGCATATAAATATTTATGCTTAGCTGTAACATACATATAAGCACATATATATTTATACTCAGTTATACATATAAATATTAAAATCTAAAATATGTAAACAAAAAATAAAATATATAAAATCTAACCATGTAAATATTTGAGCTTAGATATAATTTTAATGTAAAATATAAGAATCTACAGGTACACATAGACACACAGAATTAAAAATGTTTATCCAAATTGGAAAGAAATGTAATATATTTAAAGGTGATTAATTATACAACTTAGAGAAAAAGGGAGAAATGTCTTTCCATCTTTTCATAGGTTTCAAAGTTACCATTCTGCTTTCAAATAATGGAAAAAATTCTCTATGACAGAGTCAGAATTATGCTGCGTAACTTAAAATGTTACCATGAAAAAGTATACTAGTCATGTTAAAATAGTTAAAGAATTATATCCATCATTCACTGATGATGTTTTTTAAAAAAATATTTGCATGAAAGGAGGTAGAGAAATATGAGATTCTATTTCAGGCTAAAAGCCTATTTTCTATTCAGCTGCCACTTGATAGAGTGGTTTTGCATCAGTAAAGCAAAAAACATCGGCATTTGGTCACATTTCACTCCTTAATGGACCTGGGTGCCAAGCATTCTGTACTTGGGAGGTTTCCAACAGGATGATTTAGGCCAGCTTCAATTCAAATGAAAGTCTGCCCTGGTTTACCTCAGCTGCTCAGAGTTTTAAAGAACATGCTCCCAAAACAGAAAAAGAAAAGAAACGAGAAAAGCAGAAATGATGTTATTTGTGTAGTCTTTAATTAATGGCTTCTTTTTGGAAAACATTGATTTTAGTTTTGTATTTGATGGAGAGGCCCAGAACATGACATCTAAAACAAGGAAAACTTACTGGGGGTTGTTATCAACCCAAACACATCAACCTCTTCACATTTTATCTGTCATCTGAGAGTCTCATGCATGTCTTCAGATAATATGGAATTCATGTGAAAGCTTGTAATAAATAGTGAAGTGCACTGTTGGGTAACATGCTAACTCTGCTTTTGTCCTAAATAGAGGACTGGGCCCACCCCCTTTCTTCCAAGTCTAAGTGGATGAGTCAATCTATAGACCTGACACTTCAGAGCCACATGAGAAAAACAGGGTCCAGACATGGGGGTTCCTGGCCAGGGACTGCACACTGGGCACAGATTCTCCCTCTTTTCTTCCATCAACACCTCAGGCTTTTATACTATCCTCTGCACTGTGGCCCTGGCTGGGGTGAGGCAGACTGTCCCCCAGGTGGAATGTGAGGCTCTGAGTTTCAATCCCCATTCTAGGCAAACTAAAGCAATTTGTTGCTGAGTTCGTTCAGTAAGAAAAAAGCTGACCTAGCCAGACATGGGAAGGTCATGGGAAACTATAATTAGAATTTGTATTTCCACAAGAGATTTTGTTCCGATAAAGACTGAGAGCCACACCATATATCCAGTTGATACATAGAAGGTAAGCATCTTAGAGATGTCAGGAAACTTACATTGGCTGTCTTTGCCAGTACATGGTATATTTTGTGTTTTGGCCGGTGGGATAGAAGTCCTGATATGGGAAATGACCTTCACACAGGTCCTAAATGTATTTTTAGGATGGAGCCAGGACTAGAACTCGCATCATTAAAGAAGTAGTTCACTGCCTCTCTGTCCATGGGAACGTGCTGCAGTGTTAAAACCTCACCAACTCCATTCCAGCAAAACCGACATTTTAATTTAACTAGAACCATACACCATTTTTATTTTGTGTATTATCTCTATAAGAGCTATTGATAGACTTGGAAAAAAATACAAACTCATCTTCAGGAGATGGACTGTATATTTTAAATCTTTCCAGATAAGGCATTAACATAATAAAAAATAAACAAGGACATAAAGCTGCTGAAATACATCTTAGCCCTCATAAGCTAACGTAACTCACCCAAAGAAGGTTATGAAACACACACACACACAACACACACAAACAATCTTTCCAGGAAGTAGTGTCTGTCTAATGATCAGAATTAAAGATGCCAACTATGGAACATAGAGTTGGAAATGCCAAGGTCTGCCTTTACAGGATGACTGGAAAATACTCTAAAGTTAGGAAGAATGTCTCATCCTAGTTCAGTAAGCAACATTCATCGATGCCTTATAAACAGATGAAAGGTGGTTGGTAATGTACAGTTAGTAATGTACATTTCTAAATCAGAGCTCGATCACAATAAGACACTGCAATACGTAATCTAGTGCTGGTGTGAAAGAGGTGTGATTTACATCTTCTTAAAAAACAAGAACTAAACAGTTTCTCAATTGCATTAAGGCACTTGTAGCATGAAGCAGTGATGGAAATATCTTTTTGTTACAACTAGCGGGAAATTGCTTTTGAAATCTGTCATAAGCACAGTGTGGGAACATTTGAAAGACATCTTTTCACTGGCATCATTATTCACAAAGCCTGCCCAGTAAAGCCACAGAGTCTCATTTATTCTGACAAGCAATAAGAAGAGTCTAGAATAGACAGTGTATCGAGCAGGACAGCAGAAGCTAAACCACTAATATCACAGAGGACATGTTGATGATATAGGCTGGAAATGAAGATAGCTGTTGAATGAACTATTTACTCGATATTCTGTTTAACTTTAAAATTTTAAATAAAAATATGAGATTCGGGATATAGTTTGCGAAAGCTTAAGAAAGTCAACTATCACCTCGTTTGAACTGCATTGTTTTGTTTTTGCTGTGTACCTAGCAGTCTATCACTGGATCTACCAACAGGCCATCTGTGGACTGAGCTCAGTGCCAAATCTGGCTGACAGCAGCCCCAGTGCACAGTGTTCTGGAGCTTTGAACAAAGTCATCTTATCAGGAAGACCAAGTGGACATTCTGAATGTCAGTGTAGGTCGAGTCCCAGAGCCTCCTACGTCTTACCTGGTGTCAGAGCTGCCCTTAGTCCAGTGTTTCGTCTTCAGCAAGCCTTGTTCATTTGTCCTATTCCTCAGCCTCCTATGTTAGAACTGCCCCTTAGACTAGGGCTGTGCTCCAAACTCCAAAACGCCATCATACCCATTTAGTTCTAAATATTTCCTTCCTCAAAGGGTAAGGTTACTTCCCCATCCATCCTGGTACCATCTAGAACCTACTCTGAACAAATTGCTCTCCTTTAAACACAAATTGACTCTGCCTGACCACCACTTGAAATTTATTTGCATTGCATGTTATTGGATACACTTTCTGAGAACTACACTTGTCTGTATAATTTCTCGGGTTGACACTGTAGCTATCTGCCATTTCTTGGAGCTGGCTTCTTAGTGAGTTAGTTTTTCTCAAATGTTAGTGTGCATCAGAATGACAAGATGGGGGGTGGGGTTAAACATGCAGACTTCTGGGAATTGCTACAGCATTTTCTGACCAGTAGGCCAGCTATGTGGCTCAGAAATCTGCATTTATAACTAACATTCCAGGTGTTTCTTATGTATGTACCTACATTATTAAATATGACACTAGAGAATTATGTGCTCTGTACACCGAGTTCATTTGCCTTATCTGAGAGTATGTTTTGATACCAGGTATGAATGTGCCAATTTTCAGAAATGGAACTCATTGTCTAAGGGAGACACTGGGTCTCCATGAGGAAAGAGTCTGCCATGCTAGAGCAAATGCAGTTATGATTCCTCCAGTACTTCTTCAGAGGAACACACACACATTTACATGAGTAACCATACACTGGGGAATAGCCAGGCATGTTGCAAACCGTTGCATAGTATCCAAATTGCCCTCAGACCTGAGGACCTGAAGCACTGTCAGAGACCCCTCTTAGAGTGAGGGTGCACTGGAGACAGGCCCGTCTCCTACTGGGTCCAGTGAGTCCCTGAAACCATGCAGTGATCATTTCTCTATCCCCAGGTATGTACTGGAATCAACATACTTGACATGTTAACATAGAGTCTTCCAATCCATGAACATGGTATACGTTTCAGTTTTTATAGCTCTTTATCTCTATAGTTTACAGTATAGAGGTCTTGTATACCTTTTGTTAAATTTGCCCCACACACTTTATGATTTTTATGTTACTCTAAATGACATTTTGTTGTAAATCCCTTCTATATCTGCATTTATTTTTTCAAGTCTTTGCTACTGTAGTATAGAAATACAATTGCTTTTGTTTCTTGACCAGACACCCTGCCACCATACTATTTTCACTTATTAGCTCTGATAGTTGTTTTGTACATTTCTAAGGATTGTATAAATAAATGCTAATGACAACTGAGAATCAAGACAATTTTACGTCTTCATTTTTGATTGCCATTTTTTTTCTCTATGTTGCTTCCTTGCATTGCCTAGATCGTCCAGAACAATTGTGAATAGAAGAGATGAGAGCCCACATCCTGGCCTTGTATCTGATTTTAAGTAATATGCTAGTGGAATGTTTTTAGTGGTACACTTTATCAGTTGAGAATGTGTCCTTCTACTCCTAGTTTGCTGAGGGTGTGTATCATGAATATTTGTTGAATTTGGCAAATGATTTTCCTGTACCCCTAACATCATCATGTGGATCTTCTCTTTTCTTCTATCAAAATAATGAATGTCATACAGCGTTACATTCCTGAGATAAAAGCCATTTGGTCATAATGTCTTTTGTTTTTACTTATTGCTGGATTTGATTTGCCAATGTCTTAAGATTTTGTTATATGTGTTCATAAGGGATGTTAGCCTGTAATTTATTTTTTTAATGTTTTTGTTAGAGTTTGATATCAGATTTGTACTAGACCCATAACACGAGTGGGAACTGTCCTCTATTCCTCTATTATCTTAAAGAGCTTGAGTCGCATTGGTATTACTTCTTTCTTAAACGTTTGATAAAATTCATCACTGAAATCATTTGAACATAAAGGTTTATTTGCGGGAAGATTTCTATTTAAAATTTTATTTTTTTATATAAACATGGTGCTATTAAATGCAATTACTTACCTCCAGTGTCCTGCCCCACTAATTTTGACCACTTCAACAACCTTGAATCCCAGTTTCTGTCTCTAAGTTCAGTGAGAATGCTAAGTCTCCCTGGGCTCCATCCCCTTGAACATCTCAGTTTCAAAGTCATCTCCTTTTTTCAAAGGCCTCCCACTATCATCCAAAATTACAAAGTGCCCCAGCCAAGTGATTTCATATCCAATGGAAATAAATTAATAAATTGCCTGTTTTCTTCTCTAATGCCTCATGGACAAACTCATTAAAAGAAAGACTGTGCCCAATTTATCACCACTTATGAGAATTTAGCATCAAGTATAGTATAATACTTAGTAGTTTCTCAGTAAACATTTATAGATGTAAAAAGAGGAAGAGAAACAGAGAAGGCAATAGAGAGTAAGAAGGTGGAGAGAGAGAAAGAGTGAGAGAGATGGAGGGAAGGGGGCGAGGTTAGATAAAAGTAGGGAGACAAAGGAAGAAGAAAACAAATTTTAATTGTGAGGCGGCAAAAATATTTACCAATATGATGAAAAGAATAAAAACATTTATAGTTTTGAAAATTCAAAACATTACTAAAGATGTAATCTTTCTAAAAGTACAATTCTTTTAAGTGCTAGGAAAATCTGTGTAAGCTCTATCAGTCTCAGTTTTGCCCTCTGTGAAGTACATTAATTGGTCTTTGATAATGATATTCCCATAAAGAATTTTATTTTATAATGTGTTTGCATGTATTTTTCTATAGTTGCTTCCAGTTTAAAATAATTAGTTTGAACCATATAAGCTTGCTGACATTTGATCACTGTTGACCTACAAAAAGAGTAATTTTGTATGGTTCATCTTAACGCATTAATTCCAAGATTTTATTTTGGAAAAATCTCTTCCTTGACAATAGAAGGTAATTTTATGGACATTTTGTTTTTCATCTGAGCCAGAGTAAAACTGTGGTAGAATATAAACTGACTTGTAATCTAGTGCCTGTTACAGTATAAGGGTCAGTTTCTTTGTCTAGAAAATGTGAATAGAAAGAGTATCTGCTTTGTGGATTGTTTTGAGAATGTGAAGTGCTCAGCATGGCGCTTTACACATCCACTCACAGTGAGTGTTAACTGTTAGGAACATTGTCACTGCCATTAGGAAGTGATTTTGTCCTCGAAAATATCTTGCAGGAAATGGTTAAAAGTGGGTTATGTGTTCATTTTTTAAGTGTATTTCAAGGACAAGGATTTTTTTTTCAAATGAAATAATCTTTACTTTTTTTAAAATTTTCTGTTAAATTTATAGGGGTGACATTGATAGTAAAATTATATCGGTTTCAAGTGTATGTTTCTATAACACATCATCTCTCTATTGTATCGTGTGCTCTCTCGCAAATAGACTCTATCAACTATCAATTTCCTGACCTTTGGTATATGCATTTGTCCCTGAATTAATGCTCACGATGTGTGCAAAGGTTAATAATATAAAAGAAGTCTAAAGTGCACACAGTACAACATGTCAGTATTATTTATTTAACTCCCATGTAAGTCAATGAGAAAAATGTCAACTCTACAATAGAAAACTGAGCAAAGTACGGACAAACAATACATAGAAGAAAGAGCAAATGACAGTAAACACATAAAAATATTCTGTTGTTTTAGCAATAGCAAGTGCAAATTAAAATAGCAGTAAAACATGATTTTCACAGCCAAACCAATGGGATTAAAAAGAGTAATACCCATGTTAGTAAGAACGCAGGAACATGGCAACTATCAACAACGGCAAGGCTGAGAAGTATTATTATTATTTTTTTAATGGATGGTAGTTGTCAATACATATTGAAACAATGAATATTCAAACATTTTGATCCAGAAATACTATCAGGAATGCACCCTAAGGCAGTAATAAGAAATAAGTATAATGATTTATATCTAAAGAAGTTTATCACCACATTTTATAATGTGAGTTAAAAATAAACAATAACCTTAATGTCTAACAGTAGAAAATTGGTCATATACATTATGATAAAGTCAGAAAATTGAGGATTTAGAGGACTATATAATATGCATAATTAGTAAGGACAAATGTTCAGGTAATAATAATATGACATGGTAGAGGTCCTCGTTTTAAAGTTGGTATATAGGTGTTCATTTTATTAACGCTGTCTCTGGGTGGTGTAGTTACAGTATGCCTTCCTGTCCCTCATTCTTTTAAGCATTTCATGATAAAAATACATTATTTTAATAACTGAAGAACTCATGCATGCACATTTATTTTGAGAAGTGGGTTACTATAATAAGAGATCTGGAGGCTTTTGGATTCTCTTTCAAGCCTAACAATTATTTTAATATAAAATCGTGAAGGAACTTCTGTAGTATTAAATACTTATAAGGAAAGATGTTTAAGAAGACCAGCACCTCTAGCTTTCATCTAACTGGGAAGAGGAAACGGTGCCCCTGGAGGACAGTGCAGTATACAGCATCAGAAAGTGCTTTGCTAGCCCGGGGGAGTGGTTATTAGGTGCTCATCACTGGCAGCTGCTGCGGGCGAGTCGTAGCCTCTGATGCAGACGTAGTCTCGCACAGATGTCCTTCTGTTGCAAAACTGGGTGTGACTCGCTGCATGAGGAAACTGTTTAATAGAGTTCTACAGAAGCTCTTCTAGAGCTCATAGAATTAATCTTCTGGCCTTGAGTATCTGATAAGGAAAAGGATCTGTGTCCCTGGCATGTTCACAGTTTGTGCTGTTTAATTTTGATGCTGAGTTTCATGGTATATCACTAATAACATAGAACAAGAGATTGATAATAATAGACATGTACCTTTGAATTATATTATTCTTCTGAGATATGATTTGAATACTTCATATATATTTGTATATATTTCATATATATTATTTGCTTATTCTAAAAATTTTCAGATTTTCCAAAAAAATTGTGTACCTTCATAAAATCAGACAGTGCTTTCTTTGCAAGTAATAGGTGTTAGAACACGTAACTTCTTAATTTCCCTATGTATATATACATATATGTATATATAAAACTGTTAGTATAATTTATGTCAACCAGTTTTACAAGAATTTTCAACTCTTTGAAGTCATTTAATTGGCATTTTATAACATTGGATTATACTTTTCAATCTTTAAAATTACCCAATGAAAATTAGTAAAATTTATCATTATGCAAAATTTGAGTCTCAATGCTTATAACAGAATGGACTTTCATAACTTAAAGGATGACTCCATAAAGGTGGGAGTCTCTCTCTCTGTGTCTGTCTCTCTCTTTTCTATCTTTCTCTCTGTGAATCCTCTTGTCAGCATGAAGTATAGTATGTTGGCACACTCTAGGATTCATACAGTATACATCTTTATTTGCATAAACCTTTGTCTGGAAATCTTTGAATGTACCTACTGGAGATTGAAATATCACATACCGTACTTTGCTATGTATAATGCACACCCATGTTTTTGGCTCAAACTTTCAGGGAAAAAGTCTTTCATTTTAATTTTTTAATTTAAATTTTTATTTGTATTTGTTACATTTAGGTACTCGCTTTTAGTATTATAAAGGGATTTTAACACTTATTTTTTAACACATTATGGTACATGAAATTTTATGTAACAAATAATTACAAAACACAAAAACAGATATGAGGTACAAGAAATTCTATGTACTGGTAACACATTTACGATATTTACACATCATAGAAGGGGAAGAACTCTTGGTCACTGCAAGTTCATCGTAAGTTCAACAAAACCTATTATCATATTCCAGGGTATTATTATGCATATGGATATCAGTATTGATTTCTACAGTTACACTTTTAACTCATAAGCATAAATAAAAGAATTAAAACATTTATATAAATACAGAATTAGCACTACCCATGTATAATGTGTGTCTTTATTTTTCCCTCACAAATTTGGGCAAAAAAGTGCACACTACACACAGCAAAATAGGTAAATCTGTATCCCATAAGGAATAGACCCAATTCTGTGTTCAGATTTTGGTCTTAGATGTGAATGCTTAAGAGAAAGGGGCCATTTATGTAGTTTTCTCTCTTCTAGTTTCTAACCTTGTCATGTGTAAGTAATCATGAAAAAAATTTAAAATCCAGGCAACCAGAAATCATTTATTAAACATGTATTGCAGAAGTTTTCGAGCTTTTGCAAGCCTTATAGTTATGAGGTGAGTTTATTTGAATACCAGAGCCAATATACATTGATTGCGGTCGTTACAGAACAATGTTTCAAACATTATCTACTGTATCACATGGAATCCCCACTATAATTTTCCATAGGAAAGATGTGTCTCATAACTAAATGCCAGCACGTTTTCTTTTCCTTCTTGAAGGGGTGATTTCTCCCCTGTGGGATGTGATCCACAAGGATCTTCAAAGCGGCTGCTAGGAGAGAATCAGCAGTATCACCGCAGTCACCTGCAGTCTAGAGAAAGAGCTGCCATGAGTTCCAGGAATTCCAAGTCCATCGCTCCTGACAGTGGAGCTGATGGAGAAGCAAGGGACTTGCTTCATTTGTGGTAATACTGTTTGCCCACGCGCAGTGGGATGTGGGAAGTAAGGCAAGAGGAGGGCCGAGGGCCAGTGTACACATCTGAGTGTCAGCCTTCATTCTTAGCACAAATGACGCAAGTCCCCTTTTGGAACTGTGTGCCCCATAGACCATATTGTAATACTCTCGTCAACAAAAAATCATACTTCTACCTAAGTAGAAAAATTCAAATTTTCATTTAATAATAAGGCACGAAACATGATCATTGCTTTGAGAAAATTATGGTGCATTTTTTAAATTATTATTTTTGTAGCCTACCAGTCTCTTTGATTCATGAAGCAATTACAAAAGCAGAAAAGAAAGTTGCCATGGTTTTGAGTGTGAGTGAATGGTATTATATCTAACAATTTAAATAGTAGGACCAAGTGCAATAGTCAGAGGAATAGCTATTATTAGTTCCCAGGTTTCTGTGTATTTTCCGTCAGGAGCAAGTAGCTGAAGTGAGTGTAATTTTATCAGAAAATGATTGGCAGGCAGGTAAGGGCAACACTTTTAAAACCGCCATGTCCTGATGTGCAGGTTATACACCATAAAAGCAAACTTTGTTGCTTGAATAGAACATTCCTGTTTTGGTGAGTTGTTTCTATTTTGACCTAGAAGCATGTATTTTAAGTATACAGTTATGTAATGCTAACCTTGTCATGTGTAACATGACATTAGAGTGAAGTAGGTTTCGTTCAAGTGGAATGCCATGCTTCTCAAAACATGTAGAGTGACATCGTGAATTTTAATTCTTTGTGAGGAAAACATCGCACCCAGTGCACTAGGTTTTAATCTGCGGCATGAACAACCTCACGGAACCTCGGTAACCCAGGCCAAGGTATTTACATAGCCTTCCTTTAATCCTGACCAGTTTTTGTCATTTCTTCCTAAAATCCTCAGTAACATGAAACTAGAATGGCCCAGAGTCCATCTCTCTAAAACAGTCAGGTTATAATACAAATTCTGAAAACTAAGTCTTTTTACCCTTCTACATGTGTCACCTTGTAGAGGAAGAGAGTGTGTGTGTGTGTGTGTGGTGTGTTTGAGAGACAGAGAGAGAGGTGGGGGAATCATTAGCTTCAGACGTGACCTTTAACTTGAAAACCTATGAACTTAATACATAATTAATTCATGTCTCCACCAACACATTCTTCACAAGTAAATTTAAGAGTTTACTACAGTCCATGACTAGATCTTGAAGCTTCATTCAGGCTTCTTTAACTCACTGGGCACCTTCAGTCCTTCATTCTTGACCCTATGGGCAATTCATTTGTGAATTATCTGAAATACAGAACCAAAATATTTCCTACAGGGTACACAGAGAAAAAAGAAAGTGTAAGCTAGCAATGCATCTTTGTCTTTTCTTTCTTTCTTTTCTTTCTTTCTTCTTTCCTGCCTCCCTCGCTCCCTCCTTTCCTTCCTTCCTTCCTTTTTTCTTTCTTTCTTTTCTGCTCTCATATAAAAACACTTGTTACCTTAAACAAAGTAAGACTTTGCAATAAATAAACACATTTTGTAGTCTTGCGATAATACAGTGATTCCAAATCTTACTGAATGTTCGTCAGGTTGAGTGACCATTGCTAGTGGTTCACTGCAGAGATGATCTCCCCCCACCACAGTAAAACAGGTTCAACATGGCTGATCTTACCTCATCACACCACAGGGCACTTCAGTGGGTCCAGGAAGCTGCTTTAATGTCTTCTTCTTTAGCCATGTTGTTTATACTGAAGAGCATGCTCTTTCTAAGTAAATTTCCAAAGACACATCGGAAACCAGAAACCCACCTACAATTAAAATATTAAGAAGCAATTTCAAATAGTTCTTCCTGGATTTTTATTTCATGAACATTCTTCTCACAGTTATGGCTTAGCAGATGGACTGTGTAGTCATATATTTTCCCAGGCCTATATAAAATCTAATCTTCAAAGTTAAAAGTAAAAACAAACAACCCAGATATAAATTATTGAAACTATAAATTCCCATTCCCCTGTTTACTCTAGAGCCCCAAACAGATACTTTTGTACTTGGCCTTGGTTGCTTTTTCATTCTGTACTCACTTTAAATGCTTCATTATACATTAACTCCTTTGCCAAATGTATCATTATTGTCCATATTGCTATACCATACTTGACTAATGTAATGCTAGCATTTCATTGAGTATTATTTGGTATTGAGTATCGCTGGGTATGGTTTACAAAACTTCATTTGCCAAATTTAAATATTTTATGTTAATTCTTATGACAATAGCAAGAAAAATATTTAGTTCGAAATAATATTCTAAAGCAGTTTTCAAATGTAATAATATTGGGGAAATAAAAAAGAGGAATTAAATAAGTATGTTTTCTCCCTGCTTTGTCCCTTTGTCCTAAAGGAGAAAGTCAGTGAAAGAGATTGAATGTTTCAAACTCGCTTAGAGCTAAGATCTCCTATGAGAGATAACTTGCCATTAAAAGTGATTGATCAGCTTGTCTTAAGAGTTAAATGGAAGGATAATTTCAAATAGCCCCTTGGAATGGATTATGGATAGTACCTAGTTTTCTGACAGACTCAGTTCCCTATTTGGGTATTAAAAGGGCTATGCAACTCTTGCGTGATCTAAAATGAGGATGACCAAACAGGCATTCAGAGTAGGGCTCTGCAGAGTAAAAGAAAGACTCACTTACAATTACACTGAGATACTAGGCATAAATGCAGGTTGCCTCAATCTGAGATAACTGAGATATGTCCCTCTAGCTGCAGAACATAGGTATTTCTTTGTATGTAAATTATAATAATCCAAATGTTTAGGAGGAAATAAAGAAAATAAATACAAATTACCCAGACTAGTCAAACCAGTATTGAAAAGGAAGAACAGGACGATGTAGATGTCTGACCACTGCACTGTACACCTGCAGCTAAAGCTGAATAATATTGTATGTTAACTGTAACTTAATATATATATATATATATTCAATATATTATATATAATATATACACATATGTATATATAAATATATATAATATTACATGTAATATAATAGCATATATATTATATATATAGTCACAGCATTTGGAGTATGGCATAGGGAATAGAGTCAATGGAATTGTAACAAGTATACCATGTTCCCCCAAAAATAAGGCCAGGTCTTATATTAAGGTTTGCTCTGAAAGTTGCATTAGGGCTTATGTTCAGGGGACGTCATCCTGAAAAATCATGCTAGGGCTTATGTTCCAGTTAGGTCTTATTTGCAGGGAACACGGTATATAATGTCAGAGGGGCAATAGATTGGGGGAGGGGAGTTATCACTTTGTGAGGGAAGAAATGTCTAACTATTGCATTGTTTTGTACACCTGAAACTGATTTAAAAAAAAAAAAGAGGAAGAAGAAGAAGAAGAACAAAGTTGGCAGGTTCGCTTTCCGACTTCAAACAAACCATAGCCATCAAGACAATGAGGTACTGGCATAAAGATATCCATATACACCAGTGGGGTAAATTCGAGAGTCCATGAATAAGTCCGCACATTTATGATTAACTCATTTCTGCCACGGTGCCAAGACAGTTCACTGGGAAAACAATAATCTTTGCAGCAAACGGTGCTGGAACAAACGGGCATCCACATGTAAAATAATGAAACTGGACCTCTGCCTCACACCATATTAAAAAATTAACACAAAATGGATCAAAGACCTAAATGTAAGAGCTACACTAGAAAACTCTTAAAAGAAAGCTAAGAAGTACATTTTTGTGGCTTTGAATTACTCAGTGGTTTCTTAGAACACTTTCAGAAGAAAGCAACCCTGCCAACACCTGGATCTCACACTTGCAGCCTCCAGAAGTGAGACAATAATTTCCGTTGTTGAAGCCCTCCGATCCGTGGTGCTATAGTATGGCGACCTTAGCAAACTAAAACAACCACTTTCTAATTCCAGAACATTTCACCACCTCGAAAGAAACTACATACCACTGGCTATCACTCTCCATTCCCCATCACTCCCAGCCCAGCGAGACCCCTTTTGAACTTCTCACCTTCAGAACTATAAGGTAGTCAGTTGTGTTCTTTGGAGCCACTGAATATGTGGTAAGTTGTTACAGAAGCAGAAGCAAGCTAATACAATAGGTATTCCTTGTATACTATGAATAATAAACTTTTCTCCAATAGGGAAATATTAAATACACCTTTTTATCTGTTGCTTCTTTTAACTTTATAAAACCATTTGAATTTTATATTTTCAATCTTTTAAAATAACTCCTTTTCATCCTTCTCTACCACAAAGCTATCAGGATCCTGTATATTTTTACTCTAATAGATTTAGTGGATTTTTTTACTTACGGGTTTTAATTCTAAATTACTGTTAAAGACTTAAGGCTGAGTTCTTGCCTCCTTTCTATCGACTCTTCCACCCTTTTCCTATTTATCAGGTCCCTGCTAAAAATTAACTTTATGATAATAATTAATTATGTATAATAATAATAATAATAATAATAGTGCAAAACTTAAAATCCCCACAGTTGAGTAATTTGTCCACCCCTACCCTCTGGCTTTACTTTGCATTATATTTTTGTTCTGTTTAGTGCAAGCAACTAGATTTATTTAAGTGTATATTCATCCTATATTGAATCCTATATTCAATAAATGTGTTAGGGGAACTGTCTCATCAATTCATTAAAAAAAACATACAATTGGATTTCTAATTCATTTCTTATATAAAAATAAAGTCCAGGAGACTCAAAAATGCAAACTAAAAAATGAACCCACAAAAGTTTTAGAAAAAAACATGGAAACATTTATCTGTAAGCATGGAGTGGAGAAGTTCTTCCTCAGAGGTACATAAATATACACGCCATCAGCAAAATAAATAATTACACAGATATTTAATTACACAAATATTTTAGCTTAAAAACACCACAAAGTCATAAGAAAAACACAAATTACACACACACACACACACACACACACAAAGGAGTGGGAGCAACATAATTTTGGGGCAAATAGCTAATGCTCTTATTTAAAAGTTAAACAAGAAAGAGAAAACAAACTAGTAGGAAAATGGGTCATGGACATGATCCAGAATTCCCAAAAAGATCTATACAGTTGGATTTTACAGAAAAGTCATGAAATGTCCACTCTACATTATGCTTAAAACAGTAGGGTAGTGCAGTGAAGGTATTGACGCACCAGAAAAAACTGTGAACTTTGTGTACCATGGTCTGCCACAGTCGGAGATGCAGTGGGGTTGGTGCGTTCTTTGTGCAGTTAACTTCCTCTAACTTCTTCATTTTACTACAAAGACGTTCACGGTCTGAACCAGACCAGGCTACAGAATCTAGCATGGAATTTAAAACCAGTGAAAATGAGAATGCAGGTTCCTTATCATTTCATTTGTACTTCAGGTATAACAACAACAACAAAAAAAAAACAAAACAATAACAACAACAAAACAGAGGCACAAGAAACATAAACCAGTGTTCCGGTAAATGGATGCAGCTCTCCAGCGCTGTTCCAGCTCCTTGTGGCACACAGCCATCATTTGGACCCTCGTGGGAAGAGCCTGCAGAGTCAGGGACCTCAGATCCTGGTCTGGCCGCCCTTGACACAATTAGGTCCCTGCAGGGGCCACCTCAAAACAGAAAGGTCCATTTGCTATTACATAATTGAGTATTCTTTCACGACACATTGTATTCCGGCCTGTGGTCTGAGGCCTTTGTGGCTTGGCTCTGACCGGGACAGCATCCTCACCTGCCTGGGGGAGCAGTGGTCCACTGAGCCTGCACAGGCAGCGAGGCCTGCCGGGAAACAGCAGCCGTGAGTGGGGCCAGTGGGACCAGTGTGGCCCAGGCCACGTCTAAGACAGGCACCTGCCCTCTGGGAGTGAAGGCTCCCAGGGAATCCCGAACTCCACCCATACCCGCAGCCAAATCTCTTTATCTCCCTCTCTAGACCCAAAGGAATTTTTCTCCCCCCCCCACTTCCATGAATAGAGGAAAATGGCATTCCATCCCTTGTTCGCAGGCAGTATTTTGCGCGATGGGGGCCTGAAGTCTGCTGATTGAGCAGTGGGTTGCTTGAGCCTAAAACCACAGAAAAAAATCGACCAGGACCATTTCGTGACCTCACCAGCAGCCTCGGACTCAGCTTCTGGCCTGTATTAGAACTGTCTTGTGGGCAAAACTCCACTCAGAACCTTTTTATTACATCAGCACATACCAAACAAGAAATTTTAACGCAGAAGTCAACTAGAAGTGTGGCTTCAATCTAGGATATTCTCTTGGCGGCTTGTGATTTGGCAGTACTGAAGAAGGATTGAAGAAAACTATGGTGGTTTTCTGTGAGAGATGCCAAGGTGCTGCTCTAGCCATCTTCTAAAGCCATCTTCTTGGATTGGTGGATATCTGGAGCTTATAAGCACTAGATTTATAAGGAGAATACTGAGTATTAGCTCTGGGTTCCTATTGTTTATTCCTAAATCAATACCCATAAAGCATTAAAATAGTTTTTACATTTTGCTGCCCTTGATTTGACAGTGTTGTTCTCAGCTCTGTGAAAACATGGCACTTTTTGACATTTGTGGAAATAGCAATTACCCACAGTAAGGAATACAAAAAGGCCCCGTCAGCCTGTCTTACTTTAACTGTGTCCAATGACATGATCAAAATTGCTTCAGAAGCACAGTTACTCAAGTGAATAACTATTAAAGTAATAAACCCGAGGAAGAAAATCCATCTCTGCCGAACCAAGTCAGAGCAAACATTAGGCCAGCACCATTGCAAGGAAGCAGAGCATGCATCTATCTACCTTAAAACGATGCCAAACAACAACAAGGTTTTCAGCATTTGACCTGATTTCTCCATATCGTCCCTTCCTGAGACATAATGTAAGATGAAGAATGTGGCCATGTTACTAGGGAAACAAGTGTGGCGTGTTTGTGTGCCCAAGCCCCAGTATAACCCTGGGTGGGAGGGCTTGCTTTCAGTTCCTGGACATGCTTAGAGCCCAGACATTGGTACCCAAGCCTTAAGCCACCATCCAAGCCCCATAGTTTATGATTTGATGCCAACTTACCACAGTTGAGCCAGTTATCTTACCTGCTCTCAAAGCCACTCTTCTAACCTGCAGAAGGAATCCAAAGAGTTCCCTCCAATTCAACCTAATCTTGAAAAGGGATAAAATATGTCTCAACCTTACAGGCATATGCTAAAAGAATACTGTTCAACTTGAACAAAAGCAAAAGAAATTCAGAGAAAAATCACTGCTGTACCTACACTTTGACTATTACCATCTTCAAGTTCCTCACAGAACTTGAGTTTTGAAAACAGATTAAATTAGGTATTTTATGGGCTGCAGAGTATGCTACCAGTACTGTGTACTTAATTTGTTTCCCTTCTGCCCTCTGTCTGTCTCTAACAGATGATGCTGTGGTTAGTCTCTCTCTCTCGTGCTCCAATGACATCTACCTCCTGGTTAACTCTCTCTCTCTCTCTCTCTCTCTCTCTCTCTCTCTCTCTCTCTCTCTCTCTTTCTCTCTCTCTCTCTCTCTCTCTCTCTCTCTCTCTCTCTCTCTCTCACACACACACACACACACACACAAATTCTTCAGAATTAGTCTGTCAAAAGAATATTATACATATTTTGTTTCTTTTTCTGGCTGAAAATTCAAGGGCCTAATCCCTGGTGTATTTAATTTGTCTACAGTTAGAATTGAAATGTTCCTTTTAGTCACAAAAATACATCTTTTAATCAGTCACTTCTATTACCATTGTTAGGATAATGTGATTTGGCTTAATCATATAAAATTAAAGTTTCGTATCTTCAAGTTTTTTTTTGCCCTTGAATGAAATAAATGCAACAAACAAATCAAATACCCTCAAATTTCACATTTAGCAAAAAGTCCAAACCTATTTTGCCCCATTTGAATGTCTGCATTGATGGTACTAAGAAAAATAAAATGGTATTTTAAGATGGAGATATCATTTTTTTAATTGATGGAAGCAGGTACCAGATTGATGTAGTATGATATCCTCTTAACAGATGGTGATAATACAGGACAGAGAAAAAATGAAACAAAACAAAATAAATTGTGAAACATACCAACAGGAATTTAAATTGCCTTAACTTCTAACAATTAAGTACTTGGAATATTTCAGTGACTACCTGATTATATTTAAGAATTGAAATCTGAATGCAAATTCTCACGGAACACATTGTCTTGCCATCTCCCACGTCCCCAGTGTTTATTCTGAGAGCTAAGCTGGTCACATGCCGAGTGTATTGCCTGGGTTAATGATAGATTTGTCAGAGAAGACGACCCCTTCACTCTCAAAGTCTCATGAAGTTGATTTAATTTAGCTCTGTAAACTGCCTCATATTGTGACTCTCAGTGGGCCATGTGTAACAGCTTTCTGTCTAGTGATTTTTTCTTCTCAAAGTCATGGTGGCCATTGCATGTGGGGGTATTTGCTCTTCACTTTTCATTCCCAGAGGTACTGAATTCACGCTCACTTATAATTAAATGAGTAATGACACTCTTAGCCACATGACAAAATTCAAAAAGAGTAAGCACAAACCACTTAACTAAAACAAATAAGACTTTTTTTGTTAATTTAACAGCAACATATAAAGGTCATATGCAGTGCTATTCCTAATCACCCTTTATTTTTATCTGGCTTAAAATTCATTTTATGTGTTTATTATTAAGGAAATTAAACACACATGCACACAAAACCACACACATAATTCTCTTTTATTGGGAGCTCATAATTTGGGATTTATGGACTGTCGTGCGAGGGACTCTGCTCGCTGGACCAGTTGTCACGCGGGGCGGCCTGCGGGGTCTCTTGTCCCGCTCCCCACATAAGAACACAGGATATGGCTAGGCCAAAAAGGAACACCCACGGAGCCATAGGTAGGGGAGTCACACCACTATGGTCTCTCTGGAGGCTGGGTTTACACGACGTGCGACCCGCTGTCCGCTTTGCTGCCAACCGACCGACTCTCCTCCACTCTCCTCCACTCCTTCAGTCTCCTCCTCTCCTCCTCTCTCCTTGATTTCCCTCCGTAGCCGCGGCAGTTATATTAGTGGCCAATGGCTCAATGGTTACAGCTGACGGCCAACCAGTCACAGTTGATGGCCATCTACTACCTGAGCCAGCACCTTTCCACGTGAGGCCGAGAGCCTGGAAACTGCTTTTTGGGGCTCTGTCCCCACATGGACACTGAGTAAAAAATGTATTTTTGTAATCATTATACAACACAATTCAATAGCCACAACATTCCCTTTCCTTATAAAAATAGAATCCCATGCTGTTTCAAAAGACATATTTTATTTGTTCTTAACAATTACAGGTAGTTTCCTATTATTCTAGGTCCCCAGAATCTTCACAGAGCCCCCAAAGCCTAGACACTGGTGATGATACGTGCAGGGGCACATTTGCATAAGTTCTGCCTCAACTGCATGTTCAGTCTTTGAATTTTTTAAATTCCTGGGTGGTCAGAAGAAAATTAAGATCTTATTTTTTATTTGTTTACAATTAAATTATCCAAGTGTATTTTTATGAGCACTATCTGATGTTCAGAAAAATCTCATAAACCCCTAATAGATGGTTTTCTCTGAAAAAGCAAGTTGTCTTTTGCCAAGCGCAAAGTTCAAACCCCAACAGCTTTTAAGTTTAGTTTGAAACTGATCAGAACATTATAATGAATTCCTCTAAAATGTTTTTATTTACGCTTCATATGAAGATGACTCTACAGTAGAGTGTTTGGGCATTTTTTTCTTCAAATGGAGAAAACGTCATCTGCATCCTTTGTAATTAATTATCAGAAAGATGTGAAATCTAGAAAAGGACTATAGAGAGAAGTAGCATCTGTGGTATTTTTCAAACATCAAGAAACAAAATCTCCGCTTTTTCATTGTGCAAAATACTCAGGTCTGCTTTGTTTTCACTTTCCTCTGTTTCTCCGTGTTCTAAACCCAGAAGTTTGTCAGATAAAAGTAAGGAACTGAAAAAAATCCTCTTCATATTCTAGTCTCCATTTCACTCAACACGATCTCGTGGGAAATGTACAACACAAACATAGTAGTGGAATTCTAACAGTAGTTATTTTATATTAGTCAATTTTCAGTTATTTTTACTATTAATTTACTTATTTTGAGGCAAAACTCATATACTGTACAATTCATCCTTTTAAGCTTACAAGTCAGTGGATTTTACTGTATTTACAAAGTTGTACAATCACCACCACTATCTAATTCCAAAACATTTCACCACCTGTAAGAGAAACTATATGCCTGTTGGCAGTTAGTCACTTCCCATTCACCTCTCCTCCCAGTCCCTGGCAATCAGTAATTTACTTTTATCTTTATGGATGTGCCTATTCTGGTTATTTCATATAAATGGAATCATACAAGTACACTGTATAACTATTTGTGTCTGGATTCTTTCACTCAGCGTAACATTTTCAAGGCCCATCCATGACGCAGCAGGTATCAGAACTTCATTCCTTCTTGTAGTTGCATAATATTCCATTATAAGGATATACCACAATCTGTCCTTCCAATCATCCATTGACGAATATTAGTGTTGTCTTTACTTTTTGGCTCTTATGAATAATGCTGTAGTGAACATGTATGTATGTATGAGGCAAAATTTGTGTGTGGGCACGTTTTCAGTTCTCTGGGTATACACCTAGGAGAGAAGTCGTTGAGTCATATAATGACTCTACGTTTAACATTTTGTTCAACTGCCAAAGTATTCTCCAGTATGATTACAATTTAAGGTTTTAATGTACAATAGCAATTTTATATCTTTATAAACATACTGATGCCATATTTTGTCTATATATTCTAGAGGCAGATTTTTCATGTAAAATATTTTAGAGCTTCCCTTCCACCTTTTCAAATGTTGTTGATAGCAGCCGCTTTAAAAAGTAAGAACTTTCTTGAATTAAACTAGACTGTAAAAATTATCTTTATTTTCTGAGACAGTAACTGAGGGGGTGAGTCTCAGAGAATACGGTGACTATGTTATTTGTATTCACTGTGTATCAAGTACTGTAAAATTGTATTCCCTCCAAACTATTTCTTTAGAAATATACATGCTTTTGCAAAAGTATCTTCTTGACAACATTTACAAAATGGATTATTTCAATGTAATCATTCATTCAGAATAAACCAATAAAAATTCAGCTCATTTTCCACAATGAGCACAATTCATGAGGACCATAAAAAAGTATGTGTCAAGAAATTAGCGTTGTGTCTTTGACACCAGTGTAAAATAGCATATAACTAATGAAACAAGAGACAAAAAACTAATGAAATATCAAGGAGCATTAATATGATGCCATTCCTATTTCTAAAAGCTTTTAGGGAAAAAGGCCCAAATACTAATAGATCATACAAGGTGATTATCTCCAGCTTGTAATTTTAAAACAATCATTGATCATGTGCAAGAGATTTGCTGAAAGCCATACCTTTACTGAAGTTAAGAACGTATCTCCCCACAGTGACTTTGAAATATGTGACATGTCACATGCCAGTTATGCTAATTTCAGAGCAGAAACCAAACAACGTAAGTTACTGAACTGCCTTCCAATTTTAGTTCCATACCGCATCATCGGTTTTTCAGCCTTCCTTCTGATTTCTGGTTAATGACAAACACTAAGCCCCTTCTCTCTCTCTCTCTCTCTCTCTCTCTCTCTCTCTCCCCCCTCCCTTTCTCCTTCTCTGACTCTCTCCATAACATGTTATTATGAAATTAATGCATTAACCTCTCAAAAGAAATAGATATTCCTGACAATTTCATAACTGTTCTTTTATAAAAACTATTTTTGCATCATTATTGTATAAGAATGAATACATTTAATAAGTGAGTTTTAGGTTGAAGTAAGTAGCATATGCTTTGGAGTAGAATACACTTTAGGAATCAAACTAGTCTCTGAAATGCAAAAAGAATGTCTTTGGCACCTTGGTTTTGATATGAAGACTAAACTGGTTTTCTTACTTCTACATTTTTTAATTAAAAAATTATCACTTTTCTTATAATCGTAGACTTTTCTAACTAAAAACAATTCTATTTATCCCCATGTAAAAAGGAGTCTATCTACCACTTTTTTATTCACCTACTTTAACCTTTCTTTTCTTTTTCATTTTATGTATTTTTAGTTCTGCACAGAAAAGACCTCTATTATTGCTTTATTTGTGACCTATTTGCCAAATAGAAGTTGAGTTCTTTTCCCCTTTTCAGTTTTTGTGTCATTCTGTCTTCTCACTACTCTTAGATCACGGTAGGTTTCAACAGTAATCAGGTAATCCAGTTTATGAAATAACTATCAGTTAATTATTAACCTTTCATTGCCACAAGAAATATCTAGCAACAAATTTCTAGGACAAGTGAGGTAAATGTGATTATTCTCATTTTACAATTGATAAAACAGTGACTCATAGAAGCTGACACAACCATTGACAGGCAAGGTTGGGAATAAAAGATGGCTGTTTTGAATTCCTGGTCGTTGCCCTTTGGATGGCATTATATGCCAAATTTAAACTTCAGAAACTTACAATAATATTTGGCAAGAGAATATTGATTTTACTTTTTCTAGACTAGTAGATATACATATGATAGTGATAAGAATATAAAAACACATTATACTTTGAAGCCACAACTCGTTACTGCTAGTAAGAATATAAAATACAGGAAAATATCAAAGAGAAGAGATGCAATATTGGACTTCTTTGGAGCCGCTGAAAGAAGACTAAAGATGATACTTGGATGTGTAAAGGATAGCAAAAAAGAGAGAAGGTAAACAACAGGACATCACAATTTAAAAATAAAGTGTAATATGATAAAGGTGGTTACATAACACCAAGGCAGTCACGTCCCCTTCTCATCACAAACGTAATGTACCTGTGTCATGACTGTAAACGTGAGGTCACAGCACTACGCACCCAAAGTGCCTGCACTCACTCACCCCTCCCATCTTTGGGCATCTTCTGCCAAGCGATGGACATTTGCACAAATGGAGAACTTTCACCACAGGGAGAACAGGCTGACACCCTTATTGAACCCACTTAATTCAGCATATTATTAAAAAATATCTTTTATATTAATACAGTTTGTTACAGTTGCTATTAATATATGTTGGGAGGATGAACATGACACAATAGCAATCCCTCGCGAAGGCAGTCACCTGAGGGCTTGGTTGTCGACATCATTCTTAGAAACTGTTCCTGCGGGCTATCGCAGAACTCAGAATCACATGTCACACTTACTGCTCAGCCCTCACGATCTCTCTCTCCCTCTACTGCTGATAATGTAACAAATAAGGAAGCTGTTGCTATTGCCCTTTCGCTGGAAATTAGTGTCGCTATTAACAGAACAATACACTGGGAATGTTGTTTGGCCCTGGGAGAGGGTGATGGAGAGTGTCAGTGTGGATGTCTGTAGCCATTGCCCTGCAGTGGCTTGAAGAGTTCCTTCATGAATGCGTCCTCATCAAACACGTGTAACCTGGATGAAGCCAGATCTCCGCAGGGCCACCCTCAGCCCAACGTCACACTCAAAAGAAATCGCATTCTAAACCGACATCCTTGGAAAATCACCTGTTTACTGTAGATCTTCCTGGAGTCGTGAATCAGGGGTGTCACAGTCATTCACATACCCAAAATTTCAGAAATTATGCTTCAGGCCTCTCCCATTCTCCCCCATGTTTCACACTGGGGGTAAAATTTAACACCAGCTGTTAAAATTCTCTCCCGCTACTTCTTCTGGCTTCTTTACTTTAAAAAATGCGTATATTTTCTTGTCCTTGCTCCACACTCCTGCCCCCACACTGCGCGTAACAGCTCCTGCTCTGACAAGTGACTTCTCATCTCACTAGTGTTTGGGAACTGTCTTCTGCTCTGGCTTAGATGGATTTTCTCATGAGCACAGCTTTGCTAGAAATTTGTGAACCCGCCATCACATCAATTTTCCCCAAATAAAACTGTAAAATTCTCTCTCAGAAAGTTGAGTGAGAAGAAGACAAAAGACAAGGTTGCATGTGATAATGGAGACTCTTCTAGCAACTCCTGTATCCTTTCTTTTCCTGCTCCTGTCACTTGCTCACTGTCCCACAGCCGCAGGGCCTGGAAGCTTTGCGTCCAGTGCTCCTAGAAGCTGCTTTTCTGTAACCGCTCTGGGTGCAAACGCCTTCGAGTGCTCTCTGCCTCCGACACCTCCCATCCTGCGCCTTTCATTCTACAATGAACCAAGTGTTGGTTTTGTCTCGTTTAACTGATTGTTGCATGTCACTTCCTATCAATCAGACTTCTCCAGATCCTGCTGACAAGCAGACAATGCCCAGGACCAGGAGACTGGCGGAGCAGGGGGCAGCTGGCCACATGCTTCCCTGCTCTGTCCGGGAAGACCTTGAATGTTTAAAGGAACCTGACAGCTCAGGCTTTGGTATTAACAACTAATTTCCTGACTATGACTTCAGGGAGAGGTTTGTTAGATGTGCTCAGCCAGGGAATAACGGGATGCCTGAATTCCATTGCCAATGCGGTGTATCTGGTTCATGACTGTGCATTGTCCCCAAAGGTGCAATTGCAATCTCAGGTAGTCCACATGACCCCTTTCTTCCTTGGATGCTATTTCAAGACTCCTGAAACACACGGTCACATTGCTGTCCCAAACTCCCCCTTCTTGTACAGTGATCAGCAGATTACCTAATCCCACTGGTCTTCCTTCCACGTAGAACAAGGCTGTTCACCTGGAGCCTAATCACCGAGTTGTTAAGGTTTATTAAAAGGAAACATTCCTGAACTAAAATTAGCACATTTCTGAAATTTATAGAGGATTTTGATTAATGGCTCTACTGGAGAGTCTGGCCACCTCACCAACAGCGGAGAACTAACTCAGTGCTTCCTGATCAAAGATCAGAGGGATGCATACAGGTCTCAGAAAGCACACTGGTCTGTTTGTGTTATTAATGCCTCATGGTGGAGGTTTTTTTTTTTTTTTTCATTATAAGTAACATACATTTATCATTTTCAAGTTAATTGCTGTGACTTGGTTAATCCAAGATATATGGCATAATCTTGCACATTTTCATCACATATTTTATCAATTTCCATTAAATGCTCCTTAAACATGCATGTGTAAGGGAGAAATTATTCATTGTCCTTATCTCATTATTGAAGCTGTTTTAACATTATAGGAGACACTGAAACAATGTAAAGAAACTGATAGGCTATATCGCTTACGCAGGTGCCTGATTCGGGAAAACCTAGTTGATGGTCACTAAGTTTCACTTTCTTGAATTTGAGCTTCACATTCTTGAATCTGGCTTAGGTTTGCTTACATAGGCAACCAAGGTTTTAGAGCGACCTCGGTCTAACGGTCCCCTTTAATTACTTTAATGATAGTCACAGTGATGGTGGTGGCAGTAGTAAAAATACCAGCAGATAGAGTACTCCAAATAAGCTTAGAAGAATTTCTTAATTCTTTCTTAGGTCCACTTATTTGCACAATAAAAGTTATCTATGTAACAGTTTCTACAGTTAGAAATAGTCGAGTCTGTGCCCTTTAATTTGGTAAATTGGAGGATGGATGATTTCTCTCTCTCTCTCTCTCTCTCTCTCTCTCTCTCTCTCTCTTGCCATCTCGCCATCTCGCCATATTTGATTGGGAGACACTACTACAAAACTGCCTCTTGTGGAGGTACCAAAGCACTCATTTTGAGATTGCATAATTGATTTTTATTTCACCATTCCAGTTGGGCATACAATGTCAACAAGTGGATCTGGAGAGAGATTTCCCAAAGTTTTAGTGACCACAAGGGGGAAAGTGACTCTTAAGCTCTGGTAAACAAGAAAATATGTTTTCAAAACTTTAACATAAAGCAGGATCACAGGTCACTCGCCTGGAAAACGAAACACAATATTACCTTTTCTTAATCTAACTGGACATTACTACATCTTCACTTAGCACTAGATACAGACAGTAGAAACTGCACTTCCCTCCAAGCACTCGTACATTTTCTTTGAAAGGGAAGCAGTTGAGTTTGAGTTTTCATTGTGTCAGCACATCTGGAGTCAAAGCTAAGCTCCTGCTGAATGTGATTTTGTTCCGCATGGTGATAATTTGTGAAACAGGAGTACCGCATGGGGCTTTGGAAAAGGTGGAAGGACGCAGCAGAAACATGTGTGGCCTTGAGAACTAATACTGGCTCTAGGTCACTTTATCGACGTGACTGGTTTTGAGGATGAAGCCACATGCGAAGTGTGGTCAGGAACATGGTATGATGGAGATTGTTAAGAATTTTTACAAAGCCTCATTCAACGAAGCAAATTCTTGAAATCATCATACTGGGTAATACATGGTTTTGATGAAACCAGCAGCTGTACTGAACAGACTTTGAAAGCTGACTCCTTCATGCTCTGGTTGAGGTCTTCCTGTTTCCATTTGTCACCTCTCTGACCTTCAGCTTTCCTATGCAGCATAGATAAATTTACATCTAAGTCTGTACCCATAACATATAATGGTCTTAAGGGTTTGACAATTAAGTTCACAAACTTGCCACTGTGCGCTTACAGAGGCAGCACTGTACAAACAGCTCGGTAAGGTTTCATAACCTTGGTATATCAGTGTCTCACAGCTGTGTTTGTGTCTACATGCAGTGGGGTCTTGCTGGGTGGCGTTCATTATTGTGCTGCGTGTTTTTGTGTGCCATCGCGAGAATGTCTGAGCTTGAATTAGAGCAACGAACAAATATTAAATTTCTTGTTAAACTTGGCAAGAGTGGAATGAAATCAGGGACATATTAGTCCAAGTTTATGGGGATAATGCCATGAAGAAAACGGCAGTGTACAAATGGATTAAATGTTTTTCTGAGGGGAGAGAACACATCACTGATGAAGAGAAGTCAGAGCAGCCAGTAATGAGCAGAACTGACGAAAACATTGCAAAAATTAATCAAATTGTGTGTCAAAATTGTCGGCTGACTGTGAGAAGCACAGCAGACCAAGTAAACATCGTAGAGAAACAGGAAAATCTGAACTGAAAATCTTGGCATGAGAGAGGTGTGTGCAAAAATGGTCCCAAAGGAGCTCTTGCATCACGACAATGCACCAGCTCACACAGCACTGTCTGTGAGGGAGTTTTTAACCAGTAAACAAATAACTGTATTGAAACACCCTCCCTACTCACCTGATCTGGCCCCCAGTGACTTCTTTCTTTACCTGAAGATAAGGAAATATTGAAAGGAAGACATTTTGGTGACATTCAGGACATCAAGGGTAATATGACAACAGCTCTGATGGCCATTCCAGAAAAATGGTTCCAAAATTGCTTTGAAGGGTGGACTAGGTGCTGGTGTTGGTGCATAGCTTCCCAAGGGGAGTACTTTGAAGTTGACTGTAGTGATATTCAGCAGTGAGGTATGTAGCACTTTTTCTAGGATGAGTTCGCGAATCTAATTGTCAGACCTTGTACATTGTTAGTTCGATAAATATACAAATGGGTTCCTAGCATCAAGACTGGCATTTGATAATTGTTAGTGTAGCTTTAATTCTTACTAGCCAATAAGGTTATTCTTTAGACCAGGTGAAATGATGTGACCAGGCACTTTGACCTCTCAGGCACTGAGACAGTTGCAGATTTTTGGACTCTGACTAAGCTGTAGAGTTCTCAGTAAGGGAGCTGTCCCAAAGCTCCATGTTGTTCCTTACAGACCATTTTTGAGGTCGTTGTAAACAGGAGGCTTCCTGGGAGTTTGTTTTCCTGAGGATATTACCTACTGGAAATGAGGAGTGGGGAGCAGGCAGGGGTTTGCCATCAGCCTGGTGGTGGCATCTAACTGTCAGGGGGCAATAAAAGCAGGTGGCCAGCTCAAAGTCAGTCTCACTCTGCTCCATTCCCTAGAGAGCTGCATTTCCATATCTCTGTCATCTTTTCAGCAGGGCTGGGAGAAGAAGGCTCTCCTTCGCCAGCCTACTGAGGTGGTGGCCCTGCCGTGGCCTCCCCTCCCTGTCCAGCCCTGCTGTATGAGTTGCCAAGATTTTCTGTCATTTTGAAATAGCTGCATTTTTCAGACTTTTAGTAGATGTCATGGCTATTTCTTAACTCTGACATACAACACTGAGTTGGATTTGTCTTCAAAATACTTCCACAATCAACACCTTTCTCCGCCCCCACCACCGCCTGCCCGCACCAGAATCCTAACCCTGGTCCGGTTCATCGGGACCTCTGCCCTGCTTCAGACTCGCCCCTTAAGAGCAGCTGGCTGAAATCGGTGGCTCCCAGCTGCCCTCGGCATGAAATGCAAACTCCTCATCATGGGCTGAAGACAGCCGCAGAGTTTCCCTGGCTCCCTCTCCACCTGGCCTAAGCCCACTCCACCCAGGAGCTCATCATGCCCCAGCCTCCCCACCTCCCAGCTTGAGGTCTGCTACCTGGGCTGCTCCTCCTGCCTCTCAATCCTTCAGGTGTCTGCTCAGCCATCACCTGCTCAGAGGACACTCTGGTGACACTCTTTTCATGGGGCACCACCTGTTCTCTGCCCCCTAGCTGTACATCATCCTGTTGATTTCCTTCATCACTCTCCACTATGAAAGTTTGAATTCTTTAATGGCCTCTTTCCCACACACATGTATGCTCCATGAGGGCCAGGAGCAACTTCTGCTTCTGCTCACCTTCCTTTCTCTAGGATCTAGAATGCTAGCTGGCAGAGAATGACTCTCAAATATTGAATAACCTTGCAAAGCCCTCCGATTCTTTTCACTCCAGAATCCTCGATCCTGCCGCGCACTATAAATGTAGGTAAGTGGGACCAGAGCAGGAGTCCTCTCAAGGACAGTGGTCCTTTCGTGGTTCCGACTGATTCTCACACCAGGTGGATCTTATGGAGGCTTCCTAGTGAGACATAAGAAATGGAGCAGTCATCTCTCTGATGAAGTAGATGGTCCAGTAAGTGAATGTTCGCATGACTTCTCTTCCTGAGCCTCTCAGAAGTAAATGAAAGGATCACAATGAAAAGAGGAGCAGCATTTGCAGTGAAGTTTGGGATTGCCACAGTCACAGGAGCACCAACTAAATAAAATTAGAATCAATAGAATCATCTAGATATGGGACTGCTACGTGTCTGAGGCATGGTGGGTTCTCTTAAGGTAGGTCAACCAGATGGAGGGGCTGGGTTTGTATTTCATGTGTATGAGTGCACATGCATGTGTTTGTAAGTGCGTGTGTGTGTGTGTGTGTGTGTGTGTGTGTGTTGTGGGGAGGGGGTGAACTTTTTGTTGACTCCCCTCTTAGAGGCTGGTCCAGCCCTGCAGGGGGTGGGGGCTTCCCTACCAGTGAAAGAAGCTGGGTTGATTCCAGGCATATATTATTGATTTAATATTTGAAAATATATTATTTAGTTGTAATACTAATACATAGAAGAAAAAACACATATGAAAAAAAGTTGCCAAAAAGTCATAATATTCAGTTTCCATTCCTAAGGAACAAAAATAAATTATTGATAGTTGGTAAAAACATATCTCAAACTAACATCCAGTATCATGCTTAATTGTATACATCTGGAAGGACCCCCGTGAAATTAGGAATACATCACGGATGCCTGCAATCATCTTTATGATTAAACATATTTTTGGCAATATCAACTAGAAAAGTTAGGGAAAAGGAGCAGAATAAAATGAAATATTGGAGAAATAGGCACGTCTGTACATGCAACTTTCATTTTTAGGTAATGTCAAATGTTCACCTACTCCATGAGCAAACCCACAGTGCCGGCACTGTTGCAGGGGTCAGCAGGTAAAGTATCAGAGCAGAACAGAGAGCCGCAGTCTGGAGGCAAGAGAAACATTCATCAACATGAAGACAAGTCAGTGCAAATCACAGCTGAGGTGAGGGCTGCAAAGAAGAGTCCCAGTTGCCAGCAAGGCAATTATGGGAATTGTCAGACCTGATTATGAAGACAGTAGCCAAAGCGAAAAAATGGGGAACAAACAGCGTACCTGGATCTAATCATCCTGTCTCTATTCTCTGGTCCTTCTGGCCTTAGGAGAAACTGAGGAAGTGGAGAGAAGGAAGGTGGGGTGAGCATGAGTACTGAGAGAGAGAAACACCGCCACACTAGCCTTTAAGGCAAAGAAGAGTGCTCTGGGTAGAAAGATGACAGAGAAGTTGATTGGCTGGTCCATATTCACTCAGCGGAAGGGAATATTATCATATCAGCCACATTTTCTGCCAGTCACCGGGAGTGTGGGGAAGGTCCGACCTGGGCTTGGAAGTGAGACACACTCAGACATCCATGCGACGCTACAGCTTAATAACTGTGTGCCTTCAACACACACGATTTCCAGGCTTCGGGTTCTTCATCTTGCAAGCTGATTCTGTGGATCAAAGGAGGCAATCAATGTTTACAAAACAAACAAAGCCATACAAGAAATACTTAGTGCAACTGTATCAGAACAGGTGCTCAGAAGATGCACAGAAGTTTTCTACTCTCTCACAGAAGCTGTGCTGACAAAAGAGATGATGTTACAAATAACTTTCATTCTAATAAGTATTGAGCAGACTTAAGTCAGGAACATAACCAAAATATGTAAATAACCATCTCAGCATGAGAAAGTCAGAGATAATTACAAAGTAGGGAAGGATGCTTGTCCCTGGGAAGGGTCATAAAGCTCTCTTGTCATCTATCCTCTGATATGCCCAGAGGTCTGGGTAGGAGACAACCCTTAGCCCCGGTCCCCTGAATCAGAGCACCCTCTAGTCAATCCTTCCATGTTGGATTAATTTGGTTAATTGATCACCTGAGCATTAACAAAAATATTTTTAGATAATTTTTGCTAATTTTTATGTGCTAGTCTTTTCTGTTCTATAATTTTTAGCTAATTAAATATATAATATACATTATATATAATATATTCAACAGTATATAAATATATCTAATATACAAAGGCCTGACAATTAGGTTTGCGAACTCATCCTAGAAAAAAGTGCTACATACCTCATTGCTGAATATCACTACAGTCACCTTTGAAGTACTCCCCTTGGGAAGCTATGCACCGACACCAGCGCCTAGTCCACTCTTCAAAACAAAGTTGGAACTCTTTTTCTGGAATGGCCATCAGATCTGTAGTCATTTTACCCTTGATATCCTGCATGTCATCAAAATATCTTCCTTTCAATATTTCCTTCATCTTTGGGTAAAGAAAGAAGTCATTGGGGGCCAGATCAGGAGAGTAGGGAGGGTGTTCCAATACAGCTATTTGTTTACTGGCTAAAATCTCCCTCACAGACAGTGCCGTGTGAGCTGGTGCATTGTCGTGATGCAAGAGCCGTGAATTGTTGGCGAAAAGTTCAGGTCGTCTAACTTTTTCATGCAGCCTTTTCAGCACTTCCAAATAGTAAACTTGGTTAATGTTTGTCCAGTTGGTACAAATTCATAATGGATAATACCTCTGATATCAAAATAAGGTTAGCAGCATGGTTGCAACAAGTTTGCGAAGTTAATTGTCAGACCTCATATATATCTTATAGTTCTTCAGAGTTCTTATTCTGAACATGAGCTTTTTAAGTTTTATTATCATAAGGAAAGATGTAGAAGTTATGGGTTTGGGAACATTTAACAGCATTTATATTGACTCCAGAAGCTAGCCTTTTCTCATCACACCCCTTGCTCCCACTTGTATCCAAGGCACACGCGTCCTTGCCTACCCATCACAATTAATCCTCCTAACTATCACATTACTTCTGTTGTAGCCCCTAGATTCTATTCTCAACACAACATCCAGCGTGGTCTTGTTAGCATGTTAGTCTTTTCTAAAAGCCTTGCAACCGCTTCCCATCTCCCCTGGAGATGGGCCAAGGCCTACAGCCGCCCAGGCCTGAGTCCCGTGTGCCCTTCTGTCATCCTCTGACCTCCTTACCACCTCAGCCTTTACATGCCTCCCCCGGGGCATTGTGCCCCAGCCTCTGGCCTCCTGTTCTTCTTGGAAAACACCAGCTACACTCCACCCCCCCCCATCCTTCTCTTTTTGGTCCTTTATTGCATCTCCAGCTTTAGAACAGTGGCTAGTGCAGAAACTTAATCAGTATTTGTTAAAGGGAAAAACTGAAATATGAATGAATGTCCTTAGTTTTCTAAGCATCGATCTCTAACTCTTTTTAAACTCTTCAGTATAAATGCAAAACACCTCTTAATAAGGTCAAATACATTAGGCAATCTATCAATTTCATATTTTCCCTCTCAGGAGGGAGTGAAGATAAATACAAATGCAAAAGTACCCAGGTTTATCTAGAAGTCCCTTTTCTTCATCACTATTTCAACTTCAATAGATGCTATCATTTTATAGAGAAGATATAAAAATAAGTGAGTAATGACAGGTACAAACAATGTTCTGAAAGGCTTTCTCTCAGTTTGTATAAGTCTATCAGAGAGGATTCATGGCACTTGAGTGTCCTACCCCCACGCAAATGACAGCTCAAACTGTACTTACAATCTCAGTCATCCCAGGTACCATATTGGGAGCACCTGGTTCCAATAATCAGAATAAGCACTTTTTTCTTCCACTTCATATCACATTACAACTTCTGGATTTTTGATTATTTGTTTGTTTTGCACATTATATTTAGAAAATATTTTATATACTTCACAGGGTCTCAAATTAGGTACAGAGCCTTGGCAATTTATTCACACTATCTGGGTCTCACACTATCTGGGTCTCACTGTCAGCCTCCCATTTAATGAAATGGTTTGGACTATGATAGTCTAATTTTTTTTCCATATATAGAAATCGTAGATTCTATATCATTCCATTTTCACATCTACCCTGACTGAGTTAATACAACAGATTTTTTTTTTTTTTTTAGTATCGATTTAAATAATAACACATCTGAGCTTGAGTAAGTATTAAAAGTCACAAGGCTATGTGAAAGGTTATGTTTAGAACCCAGGCTTCTAGATAACAAACTCTATTTAAAACTAAAAAAATAAATAAATAAACAGTAACAAGCTTGAGGAGAGCCAATTTTTAACACTTAAATATTTGAATTATTTCCTTCTAGTAAGCAGATGTTTATGTTCAAATGCAGGAAATACTGTGTAACACAAAATTATGAAAAGATTACTTAGAATTAGAGAAATAGATAAACAGAAAGGAGATGATTGCTTAAACACTGAACTTACACCTTTATAACTGGCTCAGACTGACGAAAAGACCCAACTACAGATAACACTTGCGTAAATTAATCAGGGCTTAGTAGCTAAAGGATAGAGAAAGAAGTCAGCACAGCCATCATGCACAACAGATAAAATAATAAGTATTTATCTAGAACAGAAGTCTAAGCTTCCAGACTCCAAAATCATCACCATGAATTACACAATTACACATAATAACAACCTCTAAGTAAGCAAATAACACATCAGATGTTCTAGAAGGTCAATTTTCTTCTTTCAAACCCAGATATAGTATATATGAGGTATGATAATTAAGTTTGCAAACTTGTTGGAATGATGTTGCTAACTTTTTTTTGCTATAAGAGGGATTATTCATTATGAATTTGCACCAACTGGACAAATAGTTACCAAGTTTACTACTTAGAAGTGCTGAAAAGGCTGCATGAAAAAATTAGACGACCTGAACTTTTCCCCAACAATTCATGGCTCTCGCATCATGACAATGCACCAGCTCACACAGCACTGTCTGTGAGGAGTTTTTAGCCAGTAAACAACTGTATTGGAACACCCTCCCTACTCACCTGATCTGGCCCCCAATGCCTTCTTTCTTTACCCAAAGATAAAGGAAACATTGAGAGGAAGACATTTTGATGACATTCAGGACATCAAGGGTAATACGATGACAGCTCTGATGACCATTCCAGAAAAGAGTTCCAAAATTGCTTTGAAGGGTAGACTAGGTGCTGGTGTGGGTGCATAGCTTCCCAAGGGGAGTACTTCAAAGGTGACCATAGTGATGGTTAGCAATGAGTTATGTGGCACTTTTTCTAGGATGAGTTTGCTAACTTAATTGACCGACTTTATATATCAAATCTTGTGCTATTGGTTCTTCATGTAGGCTTCTAGTGTGGGGATGTGTTAGGGAGTACTTTATCAATGCCAATTATAGGTCATCAATGTATAATCATGCAGCATGACAGTTGTACAAGGTATAAAAACAGTGCACGGAGCTGGTGCCATATGTGCAATTAAGAATAGACTTGTTGCTTATCACTGTCAGCCTCCCAGACTGATGCAGCATGATCCCAGTAAAGTTCTGAGTTTGGAATTGTACACTGGAATTAGAGCTTGTCTACAGAACTCTCTGGACATCATGCTGGTGGTCTCTGGCCCAACTACAGGATCTATCCTGTTAGAGTTCTCTGCTGGGAAGAAACATAAAGACACATGGTTAACAAGGAAAGACAGAATGCTTTGTAAGTACTTGGCATACCTCAAATAAATGAGAAAAAGTCAAAAGAGACCTCAGAAAGAAAGACAAACAGAACAGCTCTGACAACTACTGGTTGACCCAAAGAAGGTGAAAAATGTCCACACAAAAACTGGCACACAGATATTTATAGCAGCTTTGTTCATATTTGCAAAAACATAGAAGCAACCGAGATGTCCTTCAGCAGATAAGTGGATAACCTGTGTACATCCATACAATAGAATTACTCAGCACTAACAAGAAATGAGCCATCAAGCCATGAAAAGACATGGGGAACCTTAAATACATATGACTAAGTGACAGAAGCCCATATGGAAAGACTACATACAGTAGGATACCAGCTCTATGACATTCTGGTAAAGGCACAACAACGGAAACAGTAAAAAAGATCAGAGGTTGTCAGCAGTTAGGGGAGTAGAGGGATGAATAGGCAGAAGACAGAGGATTTTTAGGAGAGTGAAAATATTCTGCTATTTAATATAGTATTGGAAGTCCTAGCCAGAGCAATCAGGCAAAAGAAATGAATAAAAGGCATCCAAATTGGGAATGAAGAAGTTAAATTGTCACTTTTTGCAGATGACATAATGTTATACATAGAAAATCCTAAGGACTTCACCAAAAAGCTATTAGAAACATTAAACAAATACAATAAAGTTGCTGGCCACAAAAATCAATGTACAAAAGTCTATTGCATTCCTATATACTAACAATGAAATCTAGAAAAAGAAAAAACAAAAAACAATTCCTTTTGCAATTGCAGCAAAAAGAATAAAATACCTAGGAATAAACTTAACCAAGGGTGTGAAGGACCAATACACTGGAAACTGTAAGACTTTTTAAAAGAAATTGAAGAAGACACAAAGAAATGGAAAGACATCCCGTGTTCGTGGATTGAAAGAATCAACATAGTTAAAATGGCCATATTACTCAAAGCAATATACAGATTTAATGTGATCCCCATCAAAATCCCAATGACATTTTTAAGGAAATAGAACCAAAAAATCATCAGATTTGTACAGAACTACAAAAGACCGTGAATAGCCAAAGCAATCCTAAGAAAAAAGAACAATGCTGGAGGTATCACACTCCCTGACTTTAGCTTGTACTACAGAGCAACAATAAGCAAAACAGCATGTTATTGACATAAAAAGAGACACACAGACCAATGGGATAGAATTGAGAACCCAGAAATAAACCTACATAAGTATGGATAGATAATTTTCAACAAAAGAGCCAAAAACATACAACAGAGAAAAGATAGCCTCTTCTATAAATGGCACTGGAAGAATGAAACTAGACTTCTATCTGTCACCGTGTACCAAAATTAACTCAAAAGCGATCAAAGATCTAAAAACATAAGACCTGAAACAATAAACTTCATAGAAGAAAACTTAGGTACTAAACTTATGGACCTTGGGTTCAAAGAGGATTTTATGAATTTGATCTCAAAAGCTAAAATAAATGAATGGGACTATATCAAACTAAAAAGCTTCTGCACAGCAAAAGAAACCATCTACAAAATAAAGAGGTAACCAACTGAATGGGAGAAGACATTTGCAAACAATTCCTCTAATAAGGGGCTAATATCCAAAATATG
The DNA here is from genome assembly GCF_004115265.2 of Rhinolophus ferrumequinum. Lineage (NCBI taxonomy): Eukaryota > Metazoa > Chordata > Mammalia > Chiroptera > Rhinolophidae > Rhinolophus > Rhinolophus ferrumequinum. Next base: position 3,967,946 of record NW_022680364.1, read on the forward strand.
TAAGAAACTCATACAATTCAACAACAACGAAAAAAACAAACAACCCAATTGAAAAATGGGCAGAGGACCTGAAGAAACATTTTTCCAAAGAGGACATACAAATGACAAATAGACATACGAAAAAATGCTCAACATCACTAATCATCAGAGAAATGCAAATAAAAACCACAATGAGATATCACCTCACCCCAGTTAGTATGGCTGTCATCAACAAGACAAATAGTAACAAGTGTTGGAGAGGCTGTGGAGAAAAAGGAACCCTCATACACTGTTGGTGGGAATGCAGACTGGTGCAGCCGCTATGGAAGGCAATCCCTCTCCTGGGTATCTACCCAAAAAATCTGAAAAAAATTATCCATAAAGATATATGTGTTCTGATGTTCATTGCAGATTTATTTATGGTGGCCAAGACATGTAAAAAACCAAAGTGTCCTTCAGTAGACGATTGGATAAAGAAGATATGTTATATATACACAATGCAATTCTACTCTGCCGTAAGGAAAGATGATTTAGTGCCATTTGCAACAACATGGATGGATCTTGAGATGATTAGGGTAAGCAAAATTAGTCAGACAGAAAAAGTCGAAAACCATATGACTTCATTGATATGTGGGATATAAAACTGAAAGCAACAAAGGAACAAGACAAACAAATAAAGAAACAAAAACTCATAGACACAGACAATAGTTTAGTGTTTACCAGAGGGTAAGGGTCAAATATGTGGTGATGGAAAATATATGGTCATGGAAGGAGAACTGACTCTGGATGGTAAATACACATGTGACATACAGATGATGTATTACAGAATTGTATACTTGAAGCCTATGTAATTTTACTAAGCATTGTCACCCCAATAAATTTTAATTAAAAAAACATTCAGAATTATATCACAACAATGGATACATGGCATTATACGTTTGTTTGAATCCATAGGATGTATAACACCAAAAGTAAATCCTTATGTAAACTATGGACTTTGGATGGTAAGGATGAGTCGATGTAGGTTCATCAATTGTAACAAATGTATCACCTGGTGGTGGAGGCTGTAGTGGTCGGGGGTGGAGCAGGGACACATGGGAAATCTCTGTACATTCCCTCAATTTTACTGTAAACCTAAAACTACTCTAAGAAAATTAAGTAATTTTTTTAAATACACATAATTATAAATACTAAGCACAGAATAATTTGAAGAGTGGACGTATTCTCCTTGGGTAAATCAGAGTTGTTAGATGTAAAAGACTGAAATCACTCAGTCAGGATACAAAGGAACAAAGAACATGTCTATATAAATATAAAATGGGACATATGTATATCTATTTATGAAGTCCCTGCGTGTGTGCACAACACTATGGTAGGTCCTGAATTTCTAATACACTTGAACCTCTGTGTTGATAATACTAACTGTCCAAGAGCTTCAGACACATGACCCCATGAAAAGCAGGCCTTACAGAGAAAGGGAGAAAAAATCCAAAGGGTATGTATATTACAATAAAACTTGGTAGCTATCCCCTCACAGAGTTTTTCAAGATCTCTTTGTCTCAGTGGAAATTCTATTTTATACCCTGTTATCCTTTCACAGACAATAATCCTGTTGAGATCAATACGCTAACCGCACAGAGAATTATAGATAAGAACTTTACGTTCACCACATGACAGAACGAATTTGCTTTCAGTCTTTGTATAGCCTGTTTCTAGGCATTTCTACCAATTGTTGAAATGGTTATGAGAGTTGTAATGGTAATGTAGTGAAGCTAAAATTTGTCTAAAGTTTATGTGCTTTGATTTTACTGTCATTTAAATATTTGGCTTAACATTTTTTTAAAAAAACTCGAAAATATATACTTGGTGTTCGCTGAAAAAATGACTGTTCAAAATGAGCCCCCATTTTTTTGTCAAGTGCATGTGACTGAGTCTAAGTGAAGAATGAGCCAGTCTGGACAGACCAAGGTATTTCCAAATTAGGCTAATACACGGATAATATAGGATAGTAAGGATGTGCTTGTCAGGATAGCAGGCAGAATGCAGATACAGATGGTGCAGCTCAGCTTGTAACAGAACCCCAATGGGCCTGACAGAAATAACCAAATGAGTAAGGTAAATTATTTAGCTAATGCAAACAAGTTAAATTAAAGAAGGAAGAAATGCATGTGCATACACATAACACGAGGCTTTTAGAATTGTGTTCATATGTTACCATTTTCACAGCCGTTGGCTTGGAATGAGAGAGGAGAGTCAGCCTTATGACAAGGCCGTGTTAAGCACTACTGGATATCCAGCAGTAAACAATATGCAATCTCACTTTCAAGCTGTTTGATAAAGCAAATGAGTACACACTCTTATAATTAAGTTATTCTGAAAACAAACTTTAGGAGAGACAGAAAAACAACATTTTGTCAAGGTGGAGACAGTGAAAACTTACCATCTAACCGGGACCTGAAAGCCAGGTGTGCCAGGCGAGGTGGGGCCAGCAGGAGGACAAAGAGGCCCCGCACAGCATCCAAGGCCATGTTCTCTCCAGCCTCTCAGTACATTGGGTGCTTTTTACCTAGGGTTCTTCTAAATGGTTTTTCTTACATCTTTCCTCAGTTTCCCTTCTATGTTCATACCCTAGGCTTGTTTTAGCAGACTAGCTGTGTCACCTCCCAAATGTAAATTTCAATTCTGATTCTTTGACTGCGTCCCGCATGTCTTTCCAACCATCCTTTTTATTCCGATAATGCCCACAATCCTGGGCCCTGCTCTGAGTTTTCTGTTGCTGTGTAACAAAGGATTAAACTTAAGGGCAGCTTTACCGAGATAGCTTTGACATATAAGACTTGTATGTCGAGAAAGAGAAGGCTCAGGACTGAGCACGGTAAGGAATGAGAACAGTTAGATAAGTGGGAGGAGCTGGAAAAGGAGATTGCCAAGGAGCCGGAAGCAAGACAGAAGAATGGAAAATGAGTTTTACGTAGTTTTAACAGGGAGTTAAATAGGATGAAAACTAATAATTGACTGTTGGATGTGGCAAAATGGAGGTCGAAGATATGCCAAGAAGAAGGTTCTGTGGAGTGGTGGGTGATTGTCAGGCGCGTTAAGGAAAGAATGGGGAGGAAGAAAGCGGCTCACTCAGCAGGAACTTGCGCTGTGAAGGAGGGCAGGCGCATGGGGCATTGGCTAGAGGGAAATCAGAGGCCTCCAGAAGGACACACTTTTGTTTTGAATTTGAGATGAGCTGATGTCCATGGGCCGATGTGAAGGAGGTCCTGGGAGGGTAAGGGTGATACACGCTTCCTCCCCTAAGCAAGACCTCTCCACGCACCTTCAGAGACCATTAGCTTACCTTGAACACCACCAGTGTTCACAGTTCACTACTCACCAAGACTTCCCAATTCACTATTTTGCTAGAACAGTTACTTAAAAAAAAAAACTTTTATTCAAATTCCTTAATTTTAATGATTCCTCTTAAATATTCTCCTATAGAAACACCAAAAAAAAGCTACCAGCCTCTATCATCTTCTCCATCTCAGTATTCAAATATTTCGGACACTTATTATTCCCTGTCACCACTTTTCTCTTCCCTTAATCGAACGTATCTCAGTTTCCTTTTCCTACAGTGTATCTTTCTAAATCTCTTTACATTAGTTTTTGTTTGTTTGTTTATTTGTTTTGTGTTTGTATTTTATGTTGTGTTTTTGTTTTGGGGTTTTTTTTTGGCAGGCACTACATTTTATTAGTCATCCAAATTTAAAACCTTGTAGTTATTTTTAACTTCTGTTGTCAGAATTGACATACTCGTACATTATTCTCCAAATTATCTTAATTACATCTCCATCGTGCGCTCACACTCATTCTGTAGAATAGTGGTAGAGATATCCAATAAATTCACTCCATTCTCATTGACTGCTCTCATCAACTTTAGTTTTCTTGCCAGGCACCCTCTTTCTTGCACAGTCTTCATTAATAGCTGACACAGGCCATGCCCACCATTATTAAATGAATACCACTGAGGTATGAACACACAGGGAGAGTCTGTGAGAGAGCTTACCACCCTAGCAGCACAGGGCTTTTCCTCCAGGGCTCAGTGAAGTAGGCCAAACTTTAATTTGAATATGCAAGAGCGGTTAGTATTTGTGGGAGCAGAGCTTGAGGAGAATAAAGGAGATAAAATTTCCAAATCACCTCCCATGACGATATACTAAAATGACATTCTGGCCCAACACTGAAAGGTAAAAAATAAAAAGATGTTTTAAAGATTCATAATCTTGGCCACAACAAAAGGAGCGATACACCCTCAGTTCCTGTTTTTGGAGAGTCAACCAGCAGGGCTCACTCACCCTAACGTGTTGCACTTTTGACCCCGTGGATGGAGAAAGAATACACCCACAGAGGTAAAAGAATTTAGTTCTGTTTCGTAAAAAGTGGCTTTGTTGGCACTTTTCTCTCCAAACAGCAGGATTACTGAAAATAACAGGCTCCAGCCTGTTTCTTTCATGGAGGCACCAAAAATAGATCTTTTGTCATCAGTCTTAATGGAGCTAAAAATTCAGTCCCATAGAAATTAAAAGCTTGTCCAGATTCTGTCCACAGGTATGCAGTGAAGGCTAAGTGTACGGTCTCCACTGTGGATCGCATGGTACATGCAGGATGGGGTGAGGGAGAATTGAAAATAACCAGTTTCTTAGCAAAGACAAAAAAAGGAAGAGCAAAGAAAAAGGAAGAAATTGGAATAAAAGAAAGAAGGCAACACTGGCTCTTTCTTCCATCCTACACAGAAAGAGCTTCCCGCTTGCCTCCATGTCAGAGGTAGAAGGGGAACAATTAAACAATGTCTTCCAGCCTCCAATCAATAGAATTAGTGAATTTTAAATGTTAATGTATTCCATTCCTGGCAATGGAAAGTAGGTCCAATTCTTCAACATTTTTACCCTTGACTTAGATTACCAAAAGATGGAAAACTTGTCTAATATGTAATTTATCTTCTGTATAGACATACAAATGAAAATAAAATAGAAAAAGAAAAATATGCTCATGATGAAAAATCAATTTCCTCAATGGCTGTAAGTGCCCCACATTTGCCCAGCAAACGTACAGTTGTCTCAGAAAATAGGAAGGGTGTGGCCACATGGTACCGGCAGAATAAAAAGGCTCTAGACTTTTTATTCTGACTGCATTTCTAATTTTCATAAATAGACTTTAAGAGTCTAATAATTAAGGGATAAGGAGCCAAGGACTTGCATGTGTTTGCCTGTTACTCTTTCAGAAACCAGACTGATGGAACCACTACCGTCTGATAGCTGCACCATACAAATCCATCCCCGCCTCACCTGTCATTTGCTATAGGAAAAGAAGAAACGGGGTTTTCGTTGTGGTACCGACGGAGGAAATACCCCCGCTACATTTCATTGCCAGGGCTACTCACATAACGGTAGTACAGCGTTAGTGTGATGCTTGGCCACTCCACGTGGCTGCATCTTTCTCAGAATATGGTAGCCAGTCTCCAAGAGCAAGTGTCAGGGGTAAGGTGTGGGGGGAGAGCTGGCCTGGGGGCTTGTAGGGGCGGGGAGCTGGTGTCAGGGGTGGAGCTGCAGGACTTCAGTTGCAATGCTTGCCATCCTTGAGGCCAGACCATATTCAAGGGGAAAGGGATTCGAATATCCACCTCCTAATGGAAAGATGGTCGAAGAGTAGGCAAGAGTTGGCAAAGCGAGAATCTAAACACAAATGTCATCACGCAGACACTTTGCTTAATTTCGTGTCACCAAAGTTGATTCCTGGAGTTCCTTAGTTCGTAGAATCAGGACCATGTGAGACTTGCTAGGATGAATATTTTCTATCCATTTTCAAACTTTCCAGTTGCGATGTATCTTAGTCAAAAGGAGTGACCCAGGCAGCTGTCCATGGAGCAAAGCAACCCTCAGCCGGGGTGAATGACAGCAGGCCTGCACCTTCTCTCTGGTGGGGGCCTCTCTCATGGCCAATCAGCCATGCCTGTGGGTGAGCGGGCAGACAGAAATCAGACCCAGGGACCATCCACCATTTTAAATTGATAAGGAACTCTATAATTTGGATCCCTTACAACAAGTTTGATGGAAGTGCTGCCTATTTTTTTAAATATGGAAAGTCAAAACTACCAATACCTATCCCTGCTGTGAAATACTCTGCCAAATTTCAAAAAGCAGGTGTACACTGGTTTTGTTAGGAAGATAATCTCATAATAATACCACTGATCCACCTCTCTTTACCTCTATGTCGGTGTCTTTGACTCCAGGAAATTATACCACAACCATGTTAATTTCAGTTTTCTGACTCCACACCCAGCCATTTAAGCCATATAATATACAGAGAATACCCTCCCCTGAATGTTACTAGCGATTTGTGTTCTTTTGGATGAATGGTTCAAAGTGGTATGTTGGATTTTATCAAAATGACCACAATTTTGCTAATGACAACTAATGATAATTTTGAAACATTTTATGTCTATAGAAAACCACATGGAAGTAAAATAAATAATAATACTAAAAATTAAGACATAGATTAGAAATAATTAGTGGAGGTCTGAGGGGGGAATCTAATGTAAAAATTATTATGATTTATCTGTCCTGGAATGTAAATGCAATAGGCGTTTTAGGTAATTTACCAGTTTTGTGATTCAAAATTCAACAAATGCATACAACTGCCCAGTGTTGCCAAACACAGTGAAAGTGTCAAAATGGAACAGAATGAGAATAGTAAGACATATAGGACTCAAAAATGATGACATTAACATTTGTATTTGTTAAACATTTTCAAACTGCTGGTCAGGCCCTGGTACCACAGACAGTTTTTCCAGATTTCCTAATAAACATACACAGCTAAGTCTTACAGTGGAGTCTCTTGCTTGAGGTGGAAACCCACAGGTATTCTCACGCCATTGCTTTAGAAAATGGGAATTTCCCTGGAACCTGATTTTTATTTATTTTGGGAACAAGAAGAACACAAATTGATGTTAGGAATGGAGATGTCAATTAATAATAGTCATGGCTTGTAGGGTAGGAGTTTGGTAGTTTTAAATGTATTATCTACATCCTTAGTGTTAAAAAAATAATTAAAATGAAATCAATTTCATGCCACTACGTGCATATCCATATTCACTCCTTCAAGGACTATGTATTGGGCACCACTGTTTGCCAATCCTCGGTCCAACCTTCGAGGCTCTTAGCATCCAGTAATGGAGCCACACTGATGGTGTGATGATGTGTACATGCCTTGTGTGTCAGGGAGCTTAATGTCCGAGCTGGAATGTAGATGAGCAGATGGGAAAGGCACAGCCTGCCCCAGGGACTGCCAGAGGACTGTGTGCTGGGAGCGGGCACCCCTCACCCTTCATGGGGAGTTCCAGCCGTGTTGACAGGCATGTGCTCTCAGCAGATCACTTGTTTTGACCACTGTCTGAACTGTGCTTCATCTCATTGAATGGTGGGGCTTTTAACAACTTGAAATTGCTTACCTTATCATTCGCAAAATTTCCATGAGAGCACACTGGCTCCACCATTAAGTATATTGATTCTGAAACGAAAGAAAGAGGTAGGACTTGTAGTTTTCATTGATATCTAATGTGAAGTTTTGGAAAGTACATGCTTTGCTTAAATGCACAGCACAGAAGTTTTCATCATCTTCCCCATTGGAACATTGGCTTCCTTTTCTTTCTCTTTGTTCCTTTACTTCCAGAGAGGGAGTGACAGGATTCCTAGGGCCCACCTCAAGCTGCCTTTTAACTATAGTGTTTGAGTCTATGAGCGGCACACGGATGAATAACCAGCCCTGGAACTGAGTGACATTTAATAAAAAATACTATTCGTTTAACCTGATGTGATGTTTTCTGAATCATAAAAATACCGAACATTATGTTGGCTGCCAGGCTATATCATCTGCTACTTGTTTAAGTGACATCTGTGGGATTTTTATGTAAATTGATGTTTTTCTTACTTATACAACAAAAAGTAAAAGGATTCAGGTTTTTTGATATCACTGAGTATTCTTAGAATGAAATATGAAATGACTTTAGGAGAAATGTGGCTTTTGTGCTGGAAAGCATGACACATTACAAACCTCTCGGTCACTGTAATCAGTTTCCTGACATGAAAATAATAGTGCTGCACATACAGAGTCTCTTTCCCTCTCAAGCAGAATGCTTTAGGTGAAAATATAATGCAGACGTTTAGTCATTGCAAGGAAAGTAGATGTGTGCATGCTGGAAAGATGTTCATTTCAATATTTGTATTTTCTTTGGGTGTACGGCTCTGCACCCTTTTGTTAATCTTGGGGATGCGTGGGAGAGCCTGTCACCTGAAGTGTGTGACTCATCCTCAGTGTGACCCAAAAGATGCAGAAAGATAACCTTCTCACAGAACCTTCATTTCATGGTGACGAGCTCTCCGGGTCACCGTCCGGTGCTGTATTCCAGTGCTCTGGACACACTGCACACTCTGAGAGCTCCATGTCAGCTTACGTTTTCATTTTCTTTTCTTTTTTGTCTTTCTCTGATTTCCCAGGACTTTAGTCATTCCTTTCTTGAAACTGGAGTGATTGTTCCGTGGTATTTACCCAAAGGAGCTAAAAACTTATGCGCACACAAAAACCTGCACACGGATGTTTCCAGCAGCCTTATTCATAATCGCCACACCTGGAAACAGACAAGATGTCCTTCAGTAGGTGATGGATGTATAAATTTGGTACCTCCAAATAATAGCATATTATTCAGCACTCAAAAGAAATGAGCTATCAAACCATGAAAAAACATGAAGGACCCTTAAATGCGCATTACAAAGTGAAAGAAGTCATTGTGAAAAGGCTCCATTCTGTATGATTTCAGCTCTATGACATTCTGGAAAAGGCACAGCTATGAGGACAGGAATAGATCTGAGGCTGCCAGGAGTTAGGGGGGAGGGATGAACAGGGGGAGCACAGATGGTTTACAGGGCAGTGAAACTGCTCTGTGTGACACTAGAATGGTGGGTACGTGTCATTACACATTTGTCCACACCTATAGAACATACAACATCAAGAGTGACCCTAATGTCAGCTGTGGACTCTGGGTGAAGACGACATGTCCCCGTGGGTTCATCCATCTTAACACACGTCCCATCTGGTGGCAATGGTGATAGTGGGGGAAGCTGTGGGAGGTGGGGAAGGGGGAAAGGAGAAATCTCTGCACCTTCCCCTCAACTTTACTGTGAACCTAAAACTTCTCCAAAAACTACCCCCCGAAACACACACACACACACACACACACACACACACACACACACACACACTGCAGTGACTGGCAAAGCTGACCATATGTCCCTCCGTGGCACTAAAAATGGCGTTCTTCTAGGGTTGAGAATGTAGCTCAGGGCTTGGGGGTTCCAGGGAAAACTTTCAGAGTCTACACAGGTTTCCTTTCAGTATTATTGGTGAGTCGCTGTTGCTGTATGTTGCCTGTTGCCACAAACACACTCCAACATCCACCTCACCACCCACCGTTCCAACTACCAGTCTATTGAGAAGACTATCTTGGGTATGAAAGTAAAGGTCCGGGGTAGTACTAAACCATTTCCATCAATATTCGTTAGTGAACGGTGTGCGAATGGATAACACAAGAGGGAAACCAGTCGCAGTAAGTCCATCACGAGGGAGGAGGCCTTCCCTAGGAGAGCTGAGCACCCTCGTGCCCTCCTGTACACCTCCCTCCAGCTCACCACACTGCTTAGCAATTCTTCCAGTGGACTGCCAGCGTGACCACTTCACCCGACCAGGGCCTCCCGCCCTGCCTTCTGCTGTCTGCTCCTGTTTCTATAGTGAGGTAGACAAGGAAACAAAATAATCGGTTGGGCTTGAGAGTCTGATGGACTCCTCTACAAGTAGAAGGTGACGCTTTGTGCTCGATCTTTGTGACATAACAGACACTGGCTACTCCCCATGGCAGAGATTGCTGGGCAGAAATGAAGGCACAGCTCTCATCAGCTTTTGTTTGTAATTTCCTGTTACTATGCAAAAATGTGGACCTAAGATCGGAGGTTAAGCGTTCTTAATGAAAACTAAATAATGGTCACCCTAATAAATTTAACTTAAGAAAAACTAAATAAGGAATATGAAAGAGAAATTTGCAGCTAGAGAGCGGAGAAATAAGCTTTCTCATACCTTGTTTAATATGTGCATGTATGTGTTCAAACAGGTTTCATAGATTTTACACCTGAGTTTTGTAAAGTATTAGGGCAGCACCTCACTCAAGATAATTTCATAGGTGATGAGATGGATATGATGTTCCATTCTTATACTATTTGTCTATAACATAAAAGCATTTAAAGACAACACAACTGACCACTAAATGTCACCAAGTAATCCTTTTCATGTGGTCAGTGTTATTTAAACAAATGAATAAATAAACTTGATAAAATCATCTTGAAAAGCAACTTCCCTAACATTAACAAATTCTGTGAAGCTACCTGCAGTGGTAAATCAGAAAAGACTGGCTGTTCTTGCAACCAATTTGTTTCACACCCAGTCATTAAAAGACTAGGAAATTCCACCTACTGTTCCTGACCCTGGATGCCTTGCTGGAGGAGGTATTAGGCTTTGCATAACACAGTCACCAACAGGATCCAGGATCCCCAATCTTCTATATGAATTCAGAGTTATTAAAGGGTTTACCTAAGAGTTCATTGCAGAGACTTACTTAAAATTTAAACTAAACCGTAGAGCTGTTGTTGCCGTCTTTTGCCCATGCCACCGCTTGGCCACAGAAGCCACAAAACAGTGTCCTGAGATGAGACGAGGGACAGACTCTTTGGAATGATCGAAGGGAAAGCCTTTGGAATTCAGTGGTAGTGTCTCAAATCCTACCAAATCCTGCTGAAAGAATATGAAACCTATAGGAAACTGGGAGGTTTCAGGAGTTATTGAAGGAATGAGAGCAGGTCCATATTTTTGGAAGCTGGTGCCATCATTAAGTGGCTGTGTTCTTTGTTTTTTGTTTTTTGTTTTCTTTTTTTCTTCTGCGGACTGACTGCTTAGTCACATTCTTCTCTCCACTACAGTTTCTTGGAGCCTTAAACTTGACTGCCCTGCTAATCGTACAAACAGGGCATTGCTATCATTCGGCCGTTCACTGGCTCATGGCTTTGTTCTAGGAATTATCTTTTTTCAGATCCTAATACTCCATGAACCCTCCACTATTATCTGAGATTATCTTTTAATCAAAAACAAATTTACAATTAGAAAGCAACTTTATTTCCATTTAGTTTGCTCTTATTTCAGACAAAGATACCTAACGTTTCAGGTGCATCAAGATATTAAGCAAAAGCAGCCACTTTCCTTTACATAAATTTAGTTCATTTAGTTCAGTTCTTATGTTTTTTTTAAAGCACAGTGCTTTGAGAAGATGTAAACAAAATTATACTTAATCCAATTCTTTCCACTGGCATATAAACTGTAACTTACATGAATAACACCAGCTCCTTTACTGGCTCCTTTAAATTTTTGGAGAGACCAAGACTATTTTAATAAACAATTTCAAGAATATAAAAATCCAGGGAATAATACATTCTAGTTTATAACTGTCCAGAAATATACTCTCCTATTCTAGTAATGGACATTGAGTTCATGTGCATTTTTTCACTATTTTAACACTGCTACATTTCTTTATTGATTATTAAAATTTCATGAATTGCTTATTCTAATCTTTCACTTTTTTTTTTTTTTTGGTCTTTTTCTTGGTGATTTGGTTGAGACCTTTAAATAGTATGATTACTAATTATTTATAGATTATATGCATTGTCAAATTATTTATTCTTCCCATCTCTGGTTTGTTTGTTATCTTTACTGTGGAACATTTGGTCAAATACTTAACATATTAAGTTTTATTTATGTATATATGTATTTATTTTATGACTTTGTGAGGTTTGCTTTTCCCTTATGATTTGGTTTAAGTAATTATTTTCTCTCTTATGTGCATAAAGATACTTTTAAAAATATTTTCATCTACATTAAGTGTTTTTGCTTTTCAAATTTAGTTCTGCACTGTGTTGTCATGCAGCAGCCTAACCGTCTGTCTCCGTGTACCTACCTCTAAAGAAAGAGTCTGTGAGACTGATCCTTTTAGGGACTTTGCTTCACCTTTGTGCTTACACCTTATGTCTCCCTATTTGGCCCTAGGGGATGGCTGGTCAGCCAATGACGAGTAAGATTCCACACGGGGGGAACAACCTAAGCCAGGCGCAACCACGTAGGGACCAACAGGAGAATCCGTGGGATTGATAGAGGTGGACATAGACCCTCACCGTCCCCCAGCTAAGGAGAGCTTCTGCATTTGTGGCTGCATTCCTTCCCACAACCTGCTTGGGAAGAGATTCAATGATGTGATAACATCTGTTCTCCATCTATTTGTATCAGTAAGTTTCAGCATAAAGGTTTTGTCCCTTGGGGAGGTACATCCTGAGACTTACGGTTCTGCTGCTTGCAGTCAAGGGTGATTAGTTTGAATCAGTTTCCTAGTATAATGTATGAAATTCACAGACCGTGGAGAAAAAAATGTTACTTCCCCGTGCATACATCAACAAAAGCCACGAGATAGCCCAATTCGTGGCTTTCAGTCCTTTGAGGATGTGAGACCCTTGGCCCCTGTTTTATAACTTTCTTGATCTCGGTTTCTTTCTTAACCCTTCGCTGCCCCTTCTCGTTCGCTCACTGCCTGCGTTGCGCTAGATGCGACAGCATTAGGTAAATTTTATTTTTTTACATCATCTACTTTTTCCACATGGATATCCAATTTCCAATAACACTTATTGAAAGAGAAGCAAATCTTTTTTTTTTTTTTTTTTAATCCACAAGAGGCTCAAGCAAATTCTCTAGCATAACCTGATGTTGATTGAATTGAGGTGATTTCAATTAATTTAACTCACCCCCAGATGATGGGGATGCCTTATAAGTGATCAATGGGCCCAAGGAGTGAGCTGTGGCCCTGGGACCAGCTGCCTCCCTGCCCCACTGTGGGGCTGCGAATTCTCTAGAGTTTGGTAATGCTCTACGTTTTTCTTAATGTATGTAAAAGTTACAGAGAAAAACTCACTTTTTAGCCATCATTTTCTAAGTGACATGTTAGATTGAGGATGGAAAGTTGGCAGAGTTTGTCTTGTTTACCATTTTTCCATGAATTAGATTGTAATAGAACCTCGTAAAATATGTATTAAGAGAAAGAGTAAATTTGCCTGATTTAATTTCTGACTCTTAGTTCTTGGCTATCTGACAGATTATATTAGTTGAGCTATCAAGTTACACAATAGAGAACTAAAATGACTGAAGGTAAATAATGCAGACAACCTGTCTGAAGAAGGCTAGAAAATCTCAAGATGGAGTGTTCTAAAGCATAAAATATATACCATTTACATGTATATAATGTATAAATGCATAAGTACAACGTATAAATGTAGAAATGTGTAAGGATAGTGTATACATTATAGAATGTATAAAATGAGAGCTTATGGACAATGGAGATATGCTGAGCCTTGAAAATGTGCTTTGACATTCTTAAACAGGTTAAAGCTCTTAGTGACAAAACTTAACAGTGACAGGACACGGTCAAGCGTGATTCTATAATGAACTCACATCTTGGTCCCTGTGACCCAGATGTGCTGAAGAAAATGAGAGACACCCCTTCTCTTTCTTTCACATAACCCACAGTCAGTACAATACCTGCTCTTTTGTAAAGTGCGTAAGCCTGGCATATTTTGTAATGAAGCTTGTCTGTTCACTACCTAAACTCAGAAAAAGTATAATTTAAGTGAGAAAAGAAACAGAATTCATAATTGAATATTTCAAAGTGATCTGGATTTAAGAAAACTATACGTGTATGAATGAATATGATATATACAATATAATGTATGACTGATATATACAAGTTAATTTTGTATGTATTATTGTATGTATAACATACATTCTGTAGTGTAATATAATATTTTTATATATGCATATGCAGGCAAAAACAAGTATGCAGGCAAATCATACTAAATATTATTAAAATATTTATTCCTTGATGATGGGAATTTGAGTGGTTCACTTTTTATTCTGTTTCTGTTATACCTTAGGTATTTTCCAAATTTGTTTAAGGAATTTGTATTACCTCCACAATAATACAATGTTATTTGTTTAGAGGCTGGAAAGTAATAGAACAGTCAAGAAATCTTCATCTGAAAGTTCTAAATGTGTAGTAAATGCCTGAAGTCCAAGGGTTTCCCCAGCCTGGAAGAAGCCGTGCTGACAAATCAGAGAAATGTGGACACTTCTGCCCCCTGCTGTCAGCCTGCAGTAAGTGCGTATCCGGTTATCCACAACCTGTGTGCATCTCCTGGAGAGACAGTTAGTGAAACTAAGAAATCTGGAGCTCCCTCCTCAGATAGCCTGAGAATGGGGATCCTCAGACTACATTCTGAGAAACGTGCATTTAGAATTAAGGGAAATCTTGATCACAGTTAATGAAATAAACCAGGACAAATACGGACATCACACATAGAAACACAAATAGAAAGGAAACTAGATTCCCTTCCGTTTTTTAAAAATGTATTAGCAAGTATTATATTATATATAAAAGAGTATGTATGAAAATAATATATATTAATGTAGCATATATTGATGTAGTATATGGTAAAGTATATTAGTATATATTTAGTATATGTTGTTAATGTTAACATTAATATATTTATATTAATATATTACATATATAAATATATTAATATTACTTTATTAATATATACTTCTTCGTATATATGTCCTTTTATACATTTTTATATATTTAATTCTTTGTACATCTATATACTTTTATTGTATATAGACTTTAATGTGTTTGCATGTGTATTTACATACATGTACTTTTCTACATGTAAAGTACATAGTGTAGCATGTATATATATTATATATAGTATGTATAGGAGGTCTGACAATAAAGTTAGCTAACTCATCCTAGAAAAAGTGCTACATACCTCATTGCTGAATATCACTATGGTCACCTTCAAAGTACTCCCCTTGGGAAGCTATGCACCGATGCCAACACCTAGTCCATCCTTCAAAGCAATTTTGGAACTCTTTCTGGAATGGCCATCAGAGCTGTCGTTGTATTACCTTTGATGTCCTGAATGTCATCAAAATGTCTTCCTTTTAATATTTCCCTTATGTTTGGGTAAAGAAAGAAGACATTGGGGGCCAGATCAGGTGAGGAGAGAGGGTGTTCCAACACAGTTACTTGTTTACTGGCTAAAAACTCCCTTACAGACAGTGCCCTGTGAGCTGGTGCATTGTTGTGATGCAAGAGCTCTTTCAGGACCATTTTTGCACACACCTCTTTCATGCCAAGATTTTCAGTTAAGATTTTCCTAACTGTTTATCTATTGATGTTTACTTGGTCTGCTATGCTTCTCAGTCAGCTGATGATTTTGATGCACAATTCGACAAATTTTGTCAGTTCTCCTCGTTACTGGCTGCTCTCACCTCTCTTCATCAGTGACATGTTCTCTCCCCTCAGAAAAATGTTTAATCCATTTGCACACTGCCATTTTCTTCATGGTATTATCGCCATAAACTTGGACTAACATTCTGATTTCACTTCCTCTCTTGCAAACCTTGAGTTACAAGAAGTTTAATGTTTGTAGTTGCTCTAATTCAAGCTCAGACATTCTAGTGATGGCACACAAAACCATGCAGAAACCATAATGAACACCACTCAGCAAGACACCGCCACACGTCCACACGGACACAGCTGTGAGACACTGATATGCCAAGGTTATGAAACCTTACCGAGCTGTTTGTACAGGCTGCCAATGTAAGTGCACAGTGGCAAGTTCACGAACCTAAATGTCAGACGTCATATATAGACTATTTATTAATAGTATTTATACAATATATGCACACACATATATACTTTTACAAATGATTTTGCGTTTGTCAGGGTTTTTTGTTTGTTTGTTTGTTTGTTTGTTTTTATAAAGAAACTAAACTGTGAGTAACATCTGCGTTTTCACTCTATAGCAGGTAACAGTTTTTCCTCATTTTGAAGTTACTTGAACTTACAATTTTTTTTGAAGTTGACACATGTGAGGGTTTTTTTGTTATTGTTTATGAAATTCAGCATTTCCTCACAGCTAGTTTGATATAATGAAGCCTTCAGATCCACAGCCTCACAAACAATTTATTTAGTCAGTGAGACACTGAAGCCAATTCCTTTCTCAGACCTGGTCTCCACCAGGCCTGCTGAATTCAGTTGCACGTGCATTTGAAGGAAAATGTAGGAGGTGCGGTAAACAGCCTGGCCTTCCCCATAACTGGATTAAAACAGCCACATCGCCAGTGGTAGTCATGGAGCCAGAAAGCCTGAGGAGAAAACAAGGAAAAAGATCCTCACACTTTCCATCTCTCCCCTGCTTTCTCTCCCGCTTCCTCCCTCACTCCCCTTTCACTTCTCTGGGTCTGTGCCACCTCCTTCCCACCCACTCCCTCTGGATCGTGGGTGGACAGCACCTGTAAGCAGACAGGAACGAGCTGGGCCAGATTAGCCATGGTGATCACTGCAAGTCAGTCTAGGAGCCATATCTGGTATCAAATGACAGAGGGGAAAGAATGACCCAGCACAAGTCATGTGACGGTGACTCACCTCCCTTACGTGATGAACAACCGGGTTCTGCTCCTGTTACACATGAGGGAACATGGAGTTTGCAACAAAGTAGGCAAGAATACAATTTGGCAATAGCTCCTCGTCAGTGACTTCACGGAAGGTGAATGCCAGGGAGACGCGTGTCCAGAAGGTCACTATCGTCATTTCAGTGGAACTCCGTCCTGGTGGCAGGGCTCGCTCCTGCTCAGTGCATGAGCACACTGCACTGGGGTGGCTGTGCTGGCTTGTTCCAGTCAAGTTTCTCGGAAAGAAGTCGCCTTGGGCGTACATGTGGAAGAGCTGGGATGTGGGGTCACAGTGCTCCCTGGTACATGGCTATTGGGCTCCCAAAGGCAGCTTCCGGAGCTTCTCCCACATGTCACCTCCTCGAGAGCCCTGTCAGCCACAAACCATGCTGAGTGCACTAAAAGCCACCAGATGACTTGTGTTACTTTCCAGCTCTGAGCTGCAGGCTCCCAAGGAGCCAACGATTCAGTGCTCCTTCAGGCTGAGGCCAGTGCCCTTTCCTCCAGCTCAGTCCCACCTGCCAGTGGTCCATTTTCAGTGAGACAGTCTCATGTCTCTTGTCTGTTTCTGGCTGACACATATATTATCTTTTGTGTTTACTGTTTGCCAACGTGCTTTGGTGCCTTTGAACTCCAACCCATGAAGCAAGTTGAAGTTTGTACTCTCAAAATAGCCGGTGTGGAGAGTCCTATGGTGTCAGGATCCAGTCTGTTAAAAAGTTTTGTTCATGTTTGAGTTATGGAGCAACTTGACAACCCTCCCACCGCTCAACCCTACTCCCCTTCAGCTCATTTTCATTCCTCTCCATGAATCCATGTGCGGATACCTCATGATTAACATATGATGCATATCGTTCATGCTGGTCGTTTTCTGTAACTG
The DNA here is from genome assembly GCF_004115265.2 of Rhinolophus ferrumequinum. NCBI lineage: Eukaryota > Metazoa > Chordata > Mammalia > Chiroptera > Rhinolophidae > Rhinolophus > Rhinolophus ferrumequinum. Next base: position 3,985,491 of record NW_022680364.1, read on the forward strand.
CCACAATAGCTTACAAAAACTTGTCACCCAGACAAAATGGAGTTTTACAACAAGAAAGTGCTAAACTGTGGAAAGTCATTAATTATATTTTCATAGTAATAGCTCCTGAATTTGTTACACATTAGTTTTAATAACTGAAAATTTCAAAAGGTTATCTGAGAAGCCAGTCTGTAAAGGCTACAGACTGTCTGATTCCAACTCTCTGACACTCTGGAAAAGGCAAAACTGTGGAGACAGGAAAAGATCTGAGGTTGCCAGGGGTTGGGGTGGAGATGAGGATGAACGGGGGAGCACAGAGGGCTCTGGGGCAGTGAGACTGCTCTGTGTGACACCAGAATGGTGGGTACGTGTCGTTACACACTTGTCCACACCCACATGATGGACAACACCAAGAGTGACCCTCATGTCAGCTGTGGACTCTGGGTGACGGTGACGTGTCAGTGTGGGTTCTTCAGATGTCACAAATGCACCGTCTGGTGGGGACGTTCACAGTGGGGGAGGCTGTGGGGACAGGGAGCATAAGGGACATGTCTGTGCCGTCCCCTCAAGTTTTCTGGGAACCTTAAACTGCTCTGTGTTTTTCGTTTGTTTGTTTGTTTTCAACGTTGATCTGAAGCAGTCTTTTTCAGAAAAAGCTTGACTGAAATCACTTGGCATCGTTTAGAACACTTCCTATTTAAGGATGGCGTACATTAACATGTTTTTACTGTGATTGCATGGATCACCCCACACATCATCCCAACTAGCCTGGCTTTCATTCTTCCTCTTTCACATTTATGACTTCTGTCCTTGTTTCCTGGGTTTTCCAGTCTAGGGAAGCGACACGTGACTATCCAAACATCCTGGTTTTCCACCAAAAGGATTCCACCTCTCTTTCTTTGTCTTCCTTCCTTCCTTCCTTCCTTCCTTCCTTCCTTCCTTCCTTCCTTCCTTCCTTCCTTCTTTCTTTCTTTCTTTCTTTCTCTTTTTGGACTGAATCAAAATAACTCAAGACAGGCAGGGGGCAAAGTAACTGTGATAAGTAAACACTTAGGACGGCACATGGCAGCTGCGAGAGTCAGGCAGAGTCCCCACCCGTGACTCGGTGGGGTTGGGTTTCCATGCCCTTCGCACAGCTCTGCTCACTGGGTGATGTCAGTTGATCCAGTTACAGAAGTCAGTGCTCAGACAAAGCTGTGCTCATTCAGTTCTTAGTCAGAGATTCCGATGGCACAGCCAAGTAAATACAGGTGGCACAGAAAAAACGAGTGATAATAGAAACTATCAGAAGTGCAGTGTAGATAACGTTGCAGGATTCAACAGATATCCCTGTCAATATGCTATTTGTCACTTCAGGACAGGGTGTCACTTCACTGGGTTAGGTTTCACCAGGGTTTTCAGTTTCCGTGTGGGTTTGTAAATGGCACTGTTCAGGAATCTGTGTGAGGAATAGACCTATTTTTATTCATGATGACTTCTCCACCTGTCTTGGTATGTTCCATAAACAAGGATTACGTCCTGCATGTTAACATATTGTAATCTGTGAACTATCCAGAGTAAAATGTCTTTTTAAAGAGCAACGCGATGATATGAACATTCAGTTTCACAGTGTAGAACTAATAGCTACTAAAGGTCCTTCAAACCACTCAAAAAGAACAGCGTTAAATAAAGCTGAAGGAGCATTCCATCCACTACAATGAAACTACATATTGGCTTGATTTTTTTGAGCCAGTAGGAAATGTTCTGACCAAATGTTTAAAATGGACACTTTTCTTTGTGTGAGTTCTCCCTTTTTTGTGTTTTGGAAATAATTTAAAAATGATTATCAGGAGAACGGTCCTGCCTTCATCCTTGATTTATTATGAAGTCTTGAATATAACCCATAAATGCTCTCTTTTATGGATTCCTCATGCATACAATGAGAATGAAAGTGCCTGAATACAACTGCAAAGGTTGTTGAAAGGATAAAATGAAGAGATGTGAAAAGTATATAAAGAACTGCCCAAATATGTCAAATCCTGTTATGATTAAGGCTACCAGTCTTCTGGTGAGATCTCATGACTATTGGCATTAAAGACCCACTGGCTTCATTAAATCAGAATCCTTCAAACAAACGACTGCATAATATATGTCATTGTGGGTTTGTTACAAAGTTAGGGCTGCTAGAAATATAGTGCTTGTACTGCTCCTGTGAAAAATAATTCCTATGTCTAGATATGTCAATTTCCAGTCATAAGCTAGAGATATGAGGTCTGACAATTAAGTTCGTAAACTTGTTGCAACAATGTTGCTAACCTTTTTTGACATCAGAGGGATTATTCATCATGAATTTGTACCAACTGGACAAACAGTTAACCAAGTTTCCTATTCGGAAGTGCTGAAAAGGCTGCATGAAAAAGTTAGACGACCTGAACTTTTCTCCAACAATTCATGCCTCTTGCATCACGACAATGCACCAGCTCACACAGCACTGTCTGGGAGGGAGTTTTTAGCCAGTAAACAAATAACCGTATCAGAACACCCTCCCTACTCAACTGATCTGCCCCCCAATGACTTTCTTTACCCGAAAATAAAGGAAATATTGAAAGGAAGACATTTTGATGACATTCAGGACATAAAGGGTAATATGACGACAGCTCTGATGGCCATTCCAGAAAAAGAGTTCCAAAACTACTTTGAAGGATGGACTAGGTGCTGGCATTGGTGCATAGCTTCCCAAGGGGAGTACTTCAGAGGTGGTCATCGTGGTATTCAGCAGTGAGGTATGGAGCACTTTTTCTAAGATGAGTTTGTGAACTGACTTGTCAGACCTCGTATATACATATGTGATAAAGTCTATTTCTCCATTTCATGGCTGTGCCTTTTTCTTATACGTTTTTAAAAACTGAGGTTAAAACATGCCTTAAAATTCACATTTCTAAAATGTACACGTTAGTGCTTTTCAGTATATTCACAAAGTTGTACATTCACTACAACTATATGGTTTCCAAATATTTTCATATCAAACACAGAAAGCCCACACACACCCATCAGCAGTAACTTCCGCTTTCCCCCTCCCCCCAAGCCCTGGCAAACACTAAGCTACTTTCTATCTTTACGGATTTGCCTTTTCTAGACACTTTATATTAATGTTTCTGGCTTCTTTCTCTTAGCATAATATTTTCATGGTTTAGGATATACCCGAACTATACCAAAAAAAGTGTTCTGTTAGATGGCTATGAAATGTTTGGTTTATCCATTCTTTAATTGATGGACATCAATTTGTTGGGGGTTCTTTCTACTTGGGGCTGTTATTTTTAAATGCTGCTACGAATATTGATGTACAAATTTTTGTTTAAACATACATTTTCATTTCTTTGGGGTATCTATCTAGGAGTGGAATTGCTGGGTCAAATGGTAACTCTATTTTAGTTATTTGACTAACTGCCAGACTGTTTTCTAAAGTGACCGCAACATTTCACATTGTCATCAACAATGTAAAAGGGTTATGATTTTTTCACCTCATGAACACTTGTTATTACAGGTCCTTTTTATTATAGCTGTCCTATTGGGTGTGAAGTGGGATCTCACTGAGATTTTGATAGAATTTTCCTAATGACTAATAACCTTGAGCGTCTTTTCATGTGTTTTACTGACCACTTATATATCTTCCATGGAGAAATGTTTATTAAAATCATTTGTCTATTTTTATTATTTCTCTTTTTATTGTTGAGTTGCAGGTTTTTAACACCCAGAACACAAATCCTTTTATGAGATAGATGATATCCAAATATTTTTTCACATCCTATGGGTTGGCTTTTCACTCTCAATAGTGTCCTTTGATGTACATTTTCCATTTTTAATGAATTTCTTTTTATCTATTTTTTCCTTTTGTTGCTTGTACTTTTGTTATTCTATCTAAAGAAATTGCTTATACCAAGGTCATGACTATTTAATCTAATTTTTTAAAGAGTTTTAGTATTTGCATTTTTTTATTCTTTTTTTTATGTGGTATAAGGTGGGAGCCCAGGTCCTTTCTTTCGCATGCTGATATCCATTTGTGCCAAATAGAAACGCTTTCTGAGCATGTGCATAGCTCTATGCACACATGTGCCTTTCTAGATTCCCAGGTATGTGTCAGAGCTTCATAAATACCCTCAAGATAGCTTTTCCTCCAGCTTTTCCCTTTAACTTTTATAGTTTGGTTATTATTTGCCCTACTGCTACTCATGACTTAGGGCCATTGGAATATTAAAAGATTGCCACTGATTGATTTCAACAAATGCCCTGAAAAAAGGCTTTTGTTCTGGTGAGCTCTGAGTCAGGTCAAATAAAGACAAGGCGGATAAGTGGGGTCTTCTGGGAACCACAGACAATTAAAATAATGATAGTTCTCTGGGAATTGGGCCCATGCCATGGCTGCCAGGCTGCTGGTTTTCCCCAAGATTGCATGTTGTTTCCAAGGCAACCACAGAGCTGGGAGGACAGGAAGGGAGATGAGAAAAGGAAGTTAAAGCTCCACAAAACTTGCTGTCCTTATGGAGATCAAACAGTTTTTCTTGAATAAACGCTCCCTGGATTGTTGTCTGTGGTTAATTTCCTAAAATCTGAAAAAGTCTGATCATTTTAGCCAATGTTCCCATAGCTTTTATAGGGCAAAAGATTTTCAAAGGTCCTTCCTTACTCTGTCATCCCCCGACTTCCAATGGCCATCTCTTTTCCAACTGATAAATAAGTTCCTTTTTTGAGTTTATCAGAACCAGAGAAAACAGCCTTAAATGTGAAGTCCTTAGTTAAATGTACTAAAGAAGCACTCTCCATTCTTAAGCTTGGGAAAGCTACATTTGGGGCAGTCCTCTCTGTGGCTCTATGGATTACAGGTAGAGTGAGCTACTCCTGGTCTCGTAATGGTAGTTTATCCCCCAGATAAGTGATTTACTAGGCGAGTGAGAGGAGCTAAGGCTCCCCTCCTTCCAGATGCCACTTAAGCCAAATGACTTGGATGGGTTACCTCTCGTAATGGACTTATCTCCGTGTCTCTGAATTCCTTCCTAGTACACTTCACTATACGATGTCAAATTTATATTTTGTCAGCCTGTTATTATGATGGATCTTAATAGACTGCATTGTTCAAACAACTGTGTGGTTAAGGACCACTTAAAGAGGAATAAATGTATTACAGAATTCCATTTAAAATTTACAAACTGTGACTATAGGGAAGAGGGCTAAAAAAGAACACACTAACATTTCTGGAGCATCTACTACTGTGTTCTAGACACTGTGACTAATATTTTCACACATATTATGTAATTTGCTACTTCCAACAACCTTTTGAAGAAGTCAGTAGAAAGGATTCCTGTATCACAAATTACAAAAGGAAGATCGTAAATAAGATGCTCAGAGTTACACAACCAGGCTTCAAAAGGCCATCTGTTCATTTTATTTTTTATTAGGCTTTGGTTTGGAAAATAACATTAATGATAAATACATCTCCTGATTATCTGAACTTCCATGAAGTTTAAAATAGCTTAAGGGATTTCTCTGACTAAGAGTATACAGATATTTTTCTAGTTGCTTTTTTCCTTAATAGCTAGAGGCAAAATCTGAATTCTTAATGCCACAGAGAATAAAGAATACAATATTATTAAGAAAACATGAATCATGAATGAGTGCTGGTACTACCTACAGTTTATAAGAAAATAATAGGGACCAGCCCAGTGGCTCAGATGATTGGAGCGCTGCGCTCACAACGCCAAGGTCTCCGGTTGGATTCCCACATGGGCCAGTGAGCTGTGCCCTCTACAGCTAAGACTGTGAACAACAGCTGTCCCTGGAGCAGGGCTGCCACGGGCTGCTGTGTGCTCCACGAGTTGCTGTGCTGCTGGGGGCTACGGTGTGCTGCCAGGAGTGGCTGGTGGCCAGCGTGAGCATCCGTGAGTTGCCTTGAGCCGCCGTTGCGCGGCTGACCGACTGGGGACTGACCGCCTCAGCCTGGGGAGGAGGGAGCGCAAGGCTCATGATACCAGCATGGGCCAGGGAGCTGTGTCCTATACAACTAGACTGAGAAACAACACCTTGAACTGGAGTGTGGGCAGGAAGGCAGAAGGAGGGGGAAAAAAAAAGAAAATAATAGGCTCATAGGCATTTTATCCAAATATAGCTGGTTCACAATAAATGCCTAGCTGTTTATTATTTTAATGTTTTTCTTTTAGCCATTTTAATTACATATTTGGATTTTTAAAAATACCACTAAACCAGTAATACAAATAATGTTCCAAACCACTAAGATTTTCTTGAAATATAAGCATATGGCACTTACCATTCTTTCATGAGTCATTGTCTTAGAATAACTTTCTTAATGTTACAGTATTTTCTTATAGGGATTTTAATTTGCAAACCATTTTACATCAATTGATGTTTCCAAATTTTTTTATTATTACATTAAAAATACATTTCAATTCTCTTTAAACAAAATCAAAATATGCAATAAGTAATATTATCACTTTCTTATGAACTAGCTATAATACATTTGGTTGACATGCTGGCTTCTCTTTGATCTCAGAGAGTCACTTAAATATAGGGTAGTGATTCTGCTATTATAAATGTCCCGTTATTTTTAGCAAGATCCATAAACTCTATGTAATTGAGGCTTGTCTGTCTAATGGATCCAGAAGCTTTTTTGCTCTGGCTCACTCAGAAAATACCACTAAACCAGTGATTGCGTCACTTTCTAAGTGGCTTCATCAAGCAGGGGCCATCTTTCCTGCTTGCTTATCAAGAAGTCATGTATGTGAGGGAGGCAGTTACCTTGATAACTATTATAACACTTTTTTATTTCTTTCAGTCCCTTAAAGACAGTGAATGTCTACTAGGTGTAAGATAACTTCCTTGGTATGAAAAGAAGAAATGTGTGTTATGGTTGGTGTTCTAATACCCACATGAGGCAGAAGAGAATAGTCAATGTCTTAAATGTACGAAATAGTGGAAACTTCAAATAAATACTTGTAAAATGTTGGGACTTTTTAAGGAATAAAATTACTAACAAGAGTGCTAGCGATATGACCCAAGGACCAAAAATACTTCAAGAGAACGCGCCATCTGCATGGGACTTTGATTTGGGGGAGAAAATACGTTTTGTGAGACATTGAATCCTAGTTTGACTTTCACACAGCTGTATAGTCCAAACTAATATTACCAAAGGGCTGTGGAAATCCCAAGCTGATAAACTAAGAGGAAATGTATTTTGTGGAGATGAACTATAAGTGGCTCTAGCCAAAGACAATGTAAATCACTTTCTATGTGTTTCACTCAGGCCCAGGAAGCTCCTGCCAGACCAGTTTTCTCACAAATAACAGCTGAAAAATTGGGTGAAGTTTTTAAAACCACCTGGAGGTAGCACAGAGTGAACAAAAGCAGGAAGATTATAGCAGAGAATCAATTTTGAAAAAAGAATGGCATGAGGTGATTTTCCTGTTGTTTTGTTTTGTTTTGTTTTGTTTTTTGTTTGTTTGGTTGTTTGTTTTTAATGACTTAAGCCTGGCAGTAGTCTGGAATCATGACTGACAGGGTACAACATTGGTGGAAAATCCATACTTTTTCTGTCTTAAAGAACAGGAGGACATAATTTGAAATAATCATTGCCACCAGAAAGTGAGAGAGACATTCCAAAAGGACAAGATCCCTCCGGAGAGGTGGAGCCCCAAACCCTAGGTAGAACATTATCTAGTTTCCTGGCTGACTTTCAACCATGCATGCACAGGGCAAACACAGAGCATTTCCAAATGAAGTTTGAGCTGCAGCAAAGAGATAATGCTTATGAGTCCAAGATAATTGCCTGTTTGTTTTTAGAAAATCAGCACTCAATTTAGGAATACAACAGAATTCAGTCTCTACACCTTTAGGATACTCAGAAAACAATACAGATTCAGCCAACAGGTGAGGAAAGGGGACAATTTAACCCATCCTCCAAGAAAAGACAATCAATGGAAACCAATCCCAAAATGAGTATGTATCGGGATAAGCAGACAGGATTTTTTTTTTTTTTTTTTTTTTTTTTTTTTTTTACTATTTGAACTATTGTTAGTAGCATAAAGGAAGATCTACTCTCAATAAGTAAAAATATAAGAAGTTTCATCAGAAAAAGAGAAACTATGAAAAAGTCCCAAATGGAATTTGAAGAATGGGAAAATGCAGTATATGAAATAAATATGCACTGATTGGGCGTAACAGCAGAATGGAACTGACAAAGGCAGCAGTCAGTAAACCTGGAGACAGGTCAATAGAACTTTTTCAGCCTGAAGAACAAAGAAAAGAATTTGAAAACCAAAATGAACAAATCCTCATGGACTTGTGAAACAGCATCTGAAGTTCCAACATACATGTAATTGGGATCCCACAAGCAAAGGAAAGAGAAAATGGGACATAAAAAAATTCTTTAAAAGAACGGCTGAAAAATTCTCAGTTTGGTGAAAGATATAATTTATAGAATCAAGAGACTTAGTAAATCCTGAGAGTTGTTATGTGTAAAGTGAGTAACCGTATCATAGTCAAAACACTAACAGCCAAAGAAAAATGTTATTAGCCAGAGGAAAATGACACATTACCCATATGGAAATATATATATTCCAATATCTTATGATTTCTTGTCAGAAATTTTGGAGCCCAGAAGACAATGAAACAACATAATAAAGTGTTGAAGGGGGAAAATAGTATCAAACTACTGTTCTACATCAAGCATACATATGCTTCAAAAATTAAGGTGAAATAAAGAAAATCTCAGATGAAGGAAAATAGAGACAACGTGTTACTAGTTGACTTGACTTGAGGAATACTACAGTAAATTTTTCAAACTGAAGAGAAATGACATACCAGGAACAAATTCAGTCCTTCAGGAAGGAGCACAGTGAAGAAGACAGTATGACTGTTTACACCAAGTATCCCAGGAAATTTACAAAACAACTACCAGAATTCAAAATTTAACTTAAAAAGATCACACATCAATTGTATTATTGTATACAATCAGCAAACAATGGGAAGTCTAACAAAATAAAGCATTAAACAACTCTAAAAATAAAAGATCAAATTGTGTGAACATTTCACAACACAGGGTGCAACTGAAGATGAACTTTAAAATGTTGCAACATAGGAAAGCAAGGAACAGGAAATAGAAACAACAGACAGGCAAGAGCCCTCCAAGGAAAATGGGGAGCATGTTATTGTTCCCTGGAAGAAAGGCTACCTTGTTACATAATGGCAGAAAACTTGGCCATGTAGTGTTCTACAACTAGGTGGAAAGCAGAGCTTGTAATCAATGAACTTGGCTATTTAGCTGAGATTTCCAAGCAAAACTGCAAGATGTGACCTCGTTTCTCCTTGCTGTTTGCTAGAAGAAAGAGATAAATTGAGCAATAAACTGTTAGGCAAAAGGAACCAGTTCCTTGATGATTTGGGAAATTCTCAGTCTTTCCAGATATCATGCTCTGGAAACAGGGCCAAGGGTGTGACTGGAAAACCATTTGCCAAAGAGACCAGATGTATGACTCATGGCTCCAATCAGCCTTCTCAGCAGAAGTCAGGAATAGAAACGGGGTTATCCAGGAAGGATTTGTGAAGTATGCTTATTTAAAGGTGTGGATCCCTTCGACATCCAGGGGAAACTCACACGGGTTTTGAGAACTTTATACCAGCAGAAACAGTGCCAGCCTGGAGTGAAAGGGACAGTGATGGGATGAAATGATGGAAGAATGACTCCAAGGGCAGAGCCAGAGAAGTTAAGCTGCCTCCTGGAGGGACAGAGCATCAAGGATTATTCTCAGCTTTATAATCTAATGGAGCTTGCCTTGATGGGTTGAGAACTTGTTCTAGACCAGTAACCCTTTTATTCCTTCCATTTTATCCCTTTTGGAATCAAAATCTTTGTCCTATGCCTCTCTCACTGGTGTATTTTGGAAGCAGATAACTTGTTTTCTTGTTTCACAGCTCTGTGAATGGCCCAGAATGGATCATACCAACAGTCTCACCCATACCTGATTTAAATAGTTTCGATAATGACATTTGGACCTTTCTGGAGTGGATAATATTTAATGAAATTTTGGATTTAGAGTTAATGTTGGAATGGATTAAGATTTGGGGGTATCTTGGGTTGGGGTGAATATATTTTGCACGTGGGAGGACATGAATTTTAGAGAATCAGGGGGTGGGCTTTACTGGGTTGAATAGTGTCCCCCTCAAAAGAATTTGTGTCTACCTGGAAACTGTGAATGTGACTTTATTTAGAAACAGGGTATTTGCAGGTATAACCGAATTAAGATAAGGTCAGACTGGATTAGAGCAGTCCCTAATCCAATGTATGGAATCCTTATAGGGAGAGGGAAATTTGAACACAACCACACAGAGGGAACATAGACCTGTGAAGACAGAGGCAGAGATTGGATTTATGCTACTACAAGCTAAACAACACCAAAGAGCCCAACAACCACCAGAAGCCAAAGAAAGCAAGGAAGCACCCTCCCCTGGAGCCTTTAGAGTACCCCAGCTCTGCCGACACCTTGACTTCAGACTTCTGGCCTCCTGAACTGTGAGAGGATACGTTTCTGTTCTAATCTACCCGCTTTGTGGTACTTTATTATAGACACCTCCGGAAACTGATACACCGTGGGGAGAATGAAATGAACACCGTGCAGTAACAGAAGACAAACAGAGTCATTCATGAAATAGCTGATACAGGAAGAAATAAAATTATTATTGCTGACTCATAGGAGCCTCCTCATAGAGTGTTTAGGAGAATAGATAAGCAATTAAAACAAAAAGGAATATTCAGAAAGTTTTATGCTACCAGACCAATACATAAATATTATTACACACCAATAAAATTACATAATATAACAATAATAAATAATATATAATAAGTGATATGCAAATAAATATTTCACAATGGTTACCCAAAACTTTAAAGTACTTGTCAATAAGTTTTTAAAAATAATATGCTTAAGACTTTTGTCTGAGTCGCTTGGAACTGCTATAATGGAATCGCAGAGTGGGAACTTAAACAACAAACAATTGCCAGGGCTTGGAGGCCAGGAAGTTCATGTTCAAAACGCCAGTGAGTCAGTTCTTGGTGAGAGCTCTCTTCCTGGTTTGCAGGAAGGTGCCTTCTTGCTCTGTCCTCACGTGGTGGAGACACAGAACTCTGGTCCCTTCATCCTCTTGTAAGGGCACCAGTCCCACCATGGGGCTCCACCCCCATCCTCATCCAAACCCAAGTTCTTCCAAAAGACCTCATCTGTAAATACCATCACACTGGGAACTAGGGCATCAACATGAATTTGGGGGACACACACACATTGAGTGTACGGCAACCATTGTGAAATGAAAATTCAGAAAAGGGGCATTGGTTTGGTCTTATTTTCTTATTTTTAATTTCTTTAGTATTTTCTGCCTACAAAGCCTAACAGCCAATGAATAGCTAAAATTGGGCAGCTGCTACGGGAGTGTGAAATTGCAGATTCTTGTGAAGTCCCTCTGCAGGGACAACCTCCCCAAAGCTTTGACACAAACGCCAACCATTATAATTTTATTCCTTGGGTGAAAGCCACCCCAGGGAAGAATGCATTGGGAACAGTCGTTTACCACAATGTAAATCATTTTGCCGTACCTTTTCTAATGAAACATCCAGCTGACAAAGTGAGAGAGGCTGAAGAATGTAAAAGCCTTAAGGAGACTGGAGTTTGGGTTGGACAACCAGAAGTTTGGGTCATAGTGAACGAGCCATGTGACCTGGGATAATTTAGTACTACTCCCAGCCTGGTGTCCTCATCTGTATTTTGAGGATAATAAAAATACTATCTCCCACAACTGTAGGCAGGATTAAATTAGTTTACACACCCACAGAATTTATGACAGTGACTGTCCAAAATCCTTCTCCTCCTCCCCAGGTCCTCTTATTCCCACCACCCTCCATCACTACCCCTGCTGCTTACTTCACAAGCTATTGTTAATTTTGTCTTGAGGGCATGCTAGAGGCTTACATAAAAATCAGATATAGTGCTTTTCATTCACCTTTAGCAAAGGACCTTACTTTTGGGGAAAAAAAAAAAAGAAATGGCTTAAGCTGCATTGGTTCTCCCAAATATTTTTATGATGAGATGAAGGCATCACAAAACATTATGTGAATTTTCAGCTAATTTATGGAACATTTTCTCCTCTAAAATATCTGAACTAAAAAATGTAAGAGTTTGATTTTTTTTCCTTAATTAAAGTTTATTGAGTTGACAATGGTGAGTAAAGTTACATAGGTTTCAAGTGTACAATTTTGTAATACATTAGCTATTAGGTTGGTGCAAAAGTAATTGCAGTTTAAAGGGTTAAAAATAATTGCAAAAACCATAATTACTTTTGAATCAACCTAATATATATCACATTTTGTGTTCACCACCCAAAGTCAGTTCTCCTTCCATCACATATATTTGATCAAGTTTGATTTTTAAAGAGATAGACAAATATATGTAGTTAACTATTTCTAAACTGTTGTAGTTTTATATATCATTTTCCTTTAGAAATCTAATTATCTTTCTCCCTTGGGTTTTGCTAAAAGGCTCACAGGTCACTTGAATTATTTCACAAAAAATATCAGGATGTGTGTAGTGACCACATGGCATAGTTAACAGAGACCTAATTAAGTATGTCTCTGGTGACTTGTATTTTCCCTCTAAGTCATTCATTCACAGGATGACACAGATGCTGTGGCTTTCCAGAGGGAAATATTCTCAGAGGAAGAGAGTTTCTGAGTTGATGTAATGTACATATCTTCTGATGGATTCTTTATTTATGGACTCAATAGGGAGATAATTGGAGAGTGTCACAATTAAGCCTCCAATTTGAATTTTATTCATTCAGAGCCTAGCACATAGTTTTTATTAAAGAAAAAAATGTTTTTAAAAAAATCTATCTATATATTTAGTATTTATTGACTATATGCTATGCTCCTTTTGATAGAAGGATCCCAACAGAATCCAACATTGACCCTTCTGTCAAGAAACCATAAAAGCATGCATGTAAAAATGACAATATAATACGATAGAAAATAATGAACATCGTTCAATAGGAAGAGACTATTATGCAAGTTTGGCATAAGTACGGAGATGTATATGATATTTGTTATTTCTGCATTTCATGTCCAGAATGTTTTTAAAAATCAATATATTTTAGAGATAAGGGTACTAAAAATATTATGAATGCAAAGAGAAATGGAAAGCCATGGTAAATATATGGCTAAACATATTTTACTCCAAGCCAAAAATATGTCTTACTTATTTTTTAAATGATGGGTGTAATTATGGAAAATAAGTATTCATTTGATTCTGATTCTCCTTTTTTTTAGATCTGACAAGTGATTCCACGGGTATCAATAAGATGAGCAAGTGTAAGTGTCCAAGTGCTCTAATTGTACCTGGTGACACGCTAGTCCCTGTGCCACCTGGCTGGGTGTGAGGAAGGAGCACACAGTCAGAACTGCATTCTCTCTCCTCTCCTGTACCTGTCCCCACTGCATGCACACTGCCTTCACATAGCACGGACTATACATTATCGAACACCTGTAGTCAGATGCTCCCACAGAAAACAGCAAATACTTGCCAGGTGAGCTGCAGTTTCCCGCAGTGACAGACCATGGTGATGTCCTTGTATGCCCCATGACTGCCACAGGGCAGGTCATATGAAATCAGGCTGTGAACTAGACTCTTTCAATGTCAGGCACTATTTAGGGATAACACCATTATTTTAGCGATTTGGGTCATGATTGTAATAAAGATTTCAGAAAGCCATTCACATTTTTGTTTTAGGAATGATGTAAAAACAGTCAAGGTGTGATGAAGGAGCTTTGGACTGATTCATAAAATAAAACTTCTGAGTATAGAGCGTTTATGTTTGTTTTATATTCACTTAAATAACAGTGAGTGAAATGGAGCTTTAACTGTATTAGCACAGTCAAGCTGTATTAGAACAGTTCATAAAAAATTACAGTTCAACACTCAAACATCTGCCTGTACTCTGTGTGAATACGTAAACTATTTTTAAAGCTAACAACAAACACACACAAATAACAAATTCCATTGGAAACTGCTTTCCTATGATAACCACAAAAACACAGAAATAATCACATAAGTAATTGGAAAATTTATAAATCCTCAAAAGATAATGGACAGACTCATTCAACCAGGGTTTCCTTTGATATTTGTAAGAATAAATCTCAAGCATCTACTCTAACATATCATTAAAGTTTTATCAGATCGCAGTCAGAATGCATGAGGATTAGAACTCATTGGAGCTGAATAATGCATGCTAAAACGGATGCGGTCTGTGTGAAGGTGTCATCTGCACCTGGCTAGTACTCTCCAGTGCACCAACGGGCACACGTCCATTTTGAACACACACACTTGTATCTTGACAACAGGAGGGGAGAATTCTTTATCACTTTTCAAATGCAGTACAAGCATCTAAACATGGGTCACCACTGCTTCTGTTTGAGGAAGGCATTAGAATTGAACCAAAACATATTCACTGAGTTGTGGTTCAAACAAGCTGCATGAGTCTGAAGCAACTTTGCTGAGTTTTTTTTTTTTTTTCTCTTGTGTTCTTCATTGTTACCTTCTTAGATCCTTTATTACTAGGGAGGCTTCTTCTCTCCAATAACTGGTGCCCTTATGCTTAGTCTTCCTTTGGTTAACATTTTAATCAGCTCTTTAATTCACACTGAAGTATGAAGGGCTGTGTACATCAACGTGCCATGCCTTCTTGTCCAGTTGAGGTAGAGGAGTGAATTCTCAGGCTCACCTAGAGGAAGTGCTCAGGGTGAAGCCATGAGCTTTCTGGTGCTCCACCTGACCCCTAACCCTTGCCTCATTGTTCTACTTATAATAAGAGTCAGCTGTGCACTCCTATACAGTAGGTTTCCATTTGTCTCCCTTTTTAAAAATAAGAAGCCATGAATATACTAGGTGTGATCAAAACATACAGTGAATATTTAAATGAAAAAAAAATACTACAGTAAAAGACACATTGCCGTTAATCCCTCTCAAAATACTCCCCCTTGCTTCAAACACACTTATCCCATCGTTCTTGCCACTTTCTGAAGCAGTTCTGGAAGTCTTCTTTCTGAGTATCTTTAGTTGTGCTGCCTTGATGTCCTGAATCGATTCAAAATGTGTTAACTTTCATGGTCTTTTTGACTTTGAGGAAGAGCCAGAAGTCACACGGTGCCAGATCTGGTGAATAAGGTAGATGAGCACACATTGTAAAGTTTTTATTTGACTGAAATTGCTGTACCAGAAGCAATGTGTGACACAGAGCCTTTCCATTGTGATCACAAAATACGGTGACTGCTGCTGCCGAGCGCCATCCAACAGAAAGGCAGGGATCTTCAATATGGAAAGCACGCGTCAAAACTTAGGAACAGTGTGTGACAAGTTTCAGCTTGTTCGGGGCAGTAAGTCAATTGTGAGCTACAGTTGAGAGAAGGTATGTTTTAAAGTGTACCATAAATCATGCTCCATCATGACAATGCTCCACGTCACACATCGCTTCTGGTACATGGCAATTTCTGTCAAATGAAAACATTATGGTGTGTCCTCATCCACCTTATTCACCAGATCTGGTGCTATGTGACTTCTGGCTCTTCTCCAAAGTTAAAATGATTCAGGACATCAAGGCAGCCACAACAGTGCAACTTAAGACACTCAGGAAAGAGAACTTCCAGAACTGCTTCAGAAAGGGGCAAGAATGATGGGATAAGTGTGTTCAAAGCGAGGGGGAGTATTTTGAGGGGGATTAATGACAATGTGTCTTTTACTGTAATTTTTTTTATTTAAACATTCACTGTATTGTTTGATCATACTTCATAAAATGCCTTTTTGAAAGCTTTAATCTCTTCTTGATTCCACATGGAATTTGCCTTAGCAGGGCAACCACTGCTGTATTCTTATGTTTTTGTTTATCATAGCCCTTGAGCACTGTTTTAGTAACTCTTTTGCCTTCTTGAAACTGAGGAGAGACTAGACTCTACATGATACTTTGAAGAGAGGGGAAAACATCGGCACAGATAAGATGGGGGGTGTTGGTAGACAGTATCATTAAGGATAGTCATTAAGAACAAAATACCCTTCACCTCAGGTTTTCAATGCGAAAATAATTCTTTGGTTCCTAAGAGCCCACTATGGGCTGAGGGATAAACTGTATTCAGGATGGGACTCCCCACATCCCAGATAATTTTAGGAGACAGTGTTCCAGAAGCCCCCAAATTCCCATCACTGTGGGACTCAGCACAGAACTGTGAGAAATCCATAGTCATGGTCACATCCATGGATGTGTCACGCTGTCATCTTTGACCGGTATCACGTGAACGAATTCTAAGATTGCTCTGAACCTTAACAGACGGCTGAAAGACAGGCTCTGGGGGACTGAAAGGAGTGTAGGTCAATATAAGCAGGAGCAAAAACACCCACAAAAGTCTAAAAAGTCGAAAGTTACAGTGAAGCAACATGAGAGAAGTAACTACTTGGTTGAGGGGGTTCTCAAGAATAGAAAGGAAGGCAGACTTAATGATGACTTTGTGGGCCTTCTGCCTGCACATTACAGTAAGGAGGAAAACTTGGACGGAGGGCCACCCACATTCAGAAAGTGCTTTACTTTACAAAAGGACTGCATCTTGTCCATCTTTAAGCATCAACTCTCACCATGTGCATAACTCATGTCAGAGATAATCAGTATTTGCTGAGTGGATGAGCGAACACATGACTACAATAACATTTTAATTTTAGGATTTCCTGGAATGCCATAAAGAATTTTATGTTATTTTAATCTAAGTAATGACATCTCTCAATGACTTTTTCTTACAGTTCCAAAAAAAAATGTTTTTAAAAAATGAGCCATAATTGGACACCAAAACCGTTTCTGACTGTTTACAGTGTGGCAAGAAATAGTTCCCAGAAATCTCTGATAAGTGTTTTTGTTTGTTTGTTTGTTTGTTTGTTTTTTAAATAAAATGTATTGGGGTGACAATGCTTAGTAAAATTACATAGGTTTCAGGTGTACAATTCTGTAATGCATCATCTCTATATCACACTGTGTGTTCACCACCCAGAGTCAGTTCTCCTTCCATCACCAGATATTTAACCCTGTTTACCCTCTTCTGCCATCCCCTCCCTTACCCTCTGGTAATCACTAAATTGTTGTCTGTGTCTATGAATTTTTGTTTCTTCATTTGTTTGTCTTATTCCTTTGTTGCTTTTAGTTTTATATCCCACATATCAGTTAAATCATATGCTTGTCAACTTTTTCTGTGTGACTTACTTTGCTTAGCCTAACAATCTCAAGATCCATCCGTGTTGTTGCAAATGGCACTATTTCATCTTTTCTTGGCAAAACAGTATTCCATTGTGTATATATATGCCACATCTTCTTTATCCAATCATCTATCAAAGGTATCTTTCACTGCTTCCATGTCTTGGCCACTGTAAATAAAGACATATATCTTTATGTATAAATGTTTTCAGATTTTTTGGGTAGCTACCCAAGAGAGGTATTGCTGGGTCATATGGTAATTCTATTCATAATTTTTTGAGGAACCTCCACACTGCCTTCCATAGCGGCTGCACCAGTCTGCATTCCCACCAACAGTGTATGAGGGTTCCTTTTTCTCCACAGCCTCTCCAGCACTTGTTATTATTTGTCTTGTTGAGGATAGCCATTCTTACTGGGGTGGGGTGATATCTCATTGTGGCTTTTGTTTGCATTTCTCTGATGATTAGTGATGTTGAGCACTTTTTCATATGTCTGTTGGTCATCTGTATGTTCTCTTTGGAGAAATGTCTATTAACGTCCTCTGCCCATTTTTTTCATTTGGATTGTTTGTTTTTTTGTTGTTGAATTGTATGAGTTCCTTATATATTTTGGATATTAGGTCCTTATCAGAGGCATTGTTTGAAAAATCTTCTCCCATTTGGTTGGTTGCCTCTTTATTTTATTGATGGTTTCTTTTGCTGTGCAGAAGCTTTTTAGTTTGATAGAGTCCCGTTCATTTATTTTAGCTTTTACTTCCCTTGCCTTTAAGATCAAATTCAAAACCCTCTTTGAACCCAAGGTCCATAAGTTTAGTACCTGTCTTTTCTTCTATGCAGTTTATTGTTTCAAGTCAGTAAAGTTGCCAGCTACAAAATCAATGTACAAAAATCCATTGCATTCCTATATACTAACAATGAAATCTCAGAAAAAGAAATTAAAAAAAAGAATTCCTTTTGCAATTGCAACCAAAGGAATAAAATACCTAGAAAGAAACTTAACCAAGGATGTGAAGGACCTATACTCTGAAAACTATAAGACATTTTTAAAAGAGATTGAAGAAGACACAAAGAAATGGAAAAATATTCTGTGTTCATGGATTGGAAGAATCATCATAGTTAAAATGGCCATATTATCCAAAGCAATATACAGATTTAATGCAATCCCCATCAAAATCCCAATGGCATTTTTTAAAGAAATAGAACAAAACTCATCAGATTTGTATGGAACCACAAAAGACCCTGAATAGCCACAGCAATCCTAAGGAAAAAGAACAATACTGGAGGTAACACATTCCCTGACTTCAGCTTGTACTACAGGACAGCAATAATCGAAACAGTATGGAATTGGCATAAAAAGAGACACACAGACCAATGGAATAGAATTGAAAACCCAGAAATAAACCCACATAAATATGGACAGATAATTTTCAACAAAGCAGCCAATAACATACAATGGAGAAAAGACAGCCTCCTCAACAAATGACACTGGGAGAAGTGAGAAGCCAATGCGAAAAAATGAAACTACACTGCTATTTGTTACCATGGACCAAAATTAACTCAAAATGGGTCAAAGACAAGTGGTTTTTCATTGGAAGAACAGTCTGTTGGTCAAGACAAGTGGAGGGAACCACCCAAACAGAGACAACAAGCAGAGAGACGTAGAAGTTTTGAGGGAAACCCAAGCAGCGCTGAAGAGCAGGGAGGTTAAACAACAACGGTTTTGCTACACTTAGCGTAGAAGCCACATCCCTGCGTTTGACAGCCCCTGAGCTGTCCTGGGTGACTCAGTGTTCTTTCAGCCACTTGTTTGAATTCAATGTTGCAGCGCTCGGTGGAATGCTCGCAGGGGTTGCATTTGCTATCCTTAGTGCAGATTTCAGCATCTCACCATGAGAAAGGCAAACAGCGGTAGCTTTCTGATCTTGAGCGTTTAAATGCTTTGGAAAAATACACATCCTGCAATGGATGTGCCTCCAGATAGCTGCTTGTCGGCCAGTAGTCCTTTCATTAAGCAGATACTTTTGAGAGCCCAGGTGTACCGGGCAACAGCAAGGGGCTGCAGGGAAAACAGGGGAACAGAGTTTCTGACCTCACGGGCTTCACGCGTGTTTGGAAGCGGGGATGAAGGCGGAATAAATACATACACATTAAAGTAAAATGCACCGTTAGGTTTCGGTAAGCGCAAAGAAGAAAAATAAAGTAGGGAAAGTTGACGGCCACTGAGGGGCAGGCGGAGGGACTGTTTGCTGTTTCTGAGAGGGAGGGAGAACGAGTGTTCCCCAGGGAGGCAATGTTTGGGCCAAGCCTGAAGGAAGTGAGGGGTGGGCACCTGGACACCAGAGTTCCAGGCCCAGGGAACTGCAAGCGCAAAGGCGCTGGGGCTGGACTGGTTTTGAAGAGTTGGTAGGAGAGCAGAGCCCAGGGCGCAGTGGAGCAAGTGGTGTGGGGAGAGCCAAGGCCCAGGCCCCAGTGCGCCACGTTACCTCCTACCACAGCCCCCCTTAGGGATTCTGCTCGGGTGGGGCGGACAGTTCTGTATTTGCTGCATGTTGGAAAATTCACTTTCCTGCTATAAAGTGTTCTACTCACAGCACTTCTGACACCACATGTGTGGGTTTCCACATCAAGAAGTTCTCTAGTTCTCTGAGGAGAACAACTGGGCATCCTACAATTGAATCCGATTCTGACCCTACCCAGAGTTCGTGGAGACCCCTCCGGTTAAGGGCTCAGTCCCACAAAATTGCCCCCAATTCAGATGCCAATCTCAAGCAGTGTGTACCCTGGTGACCCACACTTCTGTCTGAGTTAGCTACAAGTCGGGGGTTCCCACAACCTCCTTCCTCACCTTTGATCATTTGCTATAAATGCTCACACAACTCGTGGGAACACAACTTATGTGGACCCGCTTGTTATAAAACACATAGTAAGAGGCACACAGGGCGAGGTCCGGGAGGGTCTCGGGTGCAGAGGCTTCTGTCTCCGTGCAGTTGGGAGCACCACCCTCCCACGTGAGCATGTCTACTCACCTGAAGCTCTCCAAACCCCAGTTTAGGGATTTTAATGGATTACTGACTCAGTCCCCTGCCCCTGCCCCGTCTCCAGAGGATGGGTGTGTGCTAAATGTTCCAAGCTTCTAATCATGGCTGATCTTTCCAGTGACCAGCCCTCATCCAATAGGCCACCAATGTCACCTTAATAAAACAAAGGATACCCCTATCACCCAGGAAATTCCAAGAGATTTAGGAGCTCTCTGTGAGGAACCGGGGCAGAGACCAAATATACAACTTATTGTGTCACACTTGTCCTTGCAAGGCTTCAAATATGTGGATTCTGCAGGCAACTGTCTTTGCTCAGCTTCTTTCCTTAAGTAAATAATCCAGTTTATAGGTCATACAGAAGAGCACAGAGTCATCACATTAAAACTGATCAGTTGCATAAAACTGAAAACCATTATTATTTCAGTTCACCTTCCTGAAAGAAACCATTCCAGGATAATACCTAACTGAGTGCTCTAGAAACGTAAATACCAGTGGTGTATAATGTTGATAACCCCCGGGTGGCAAAGTGACATCTGCATTTACCTTTAAAACAGTCCCACATGTCCCACGAAGCTTAGATCATGTCTGACCTCCTACATTAATTAATTTGAATCTTACAATTCTCAGATAATAGAACACTAATTACCTCTGTCATTTATTTGGAGTTTACAGGTTACATGTAGCTTTACACTAGCTCATGACTGTACCGTAAGCACCCTACATGTGTGCCTGGCAGCAGGATGGCCTGGTGAAGGCATTTACAAACCTTGACACAGTCCTGGGCCAACCCAGCATCTTCCTGTTATAAACTCCATGACAACGGGACTTTCCCTCCACTTCTCTGCATCTCCTCTATGGATGAGTTCAGTCTTTCAGAGTAGGTATGAAATAGCTGTGGATTGATCGGTAGAGGTAGAAAAATACATATAAAAATATATATATAAATGGCATGATGGGCAACCTACTTTGCAGGTAACGTCCAGCAGGAATTTGACCTCTGACTCCCAATTCAGCGTTGGGTCACCAGCACCATTTTGGTTTGGCATTTCCCTGACTGTCAGTGGAGTGAATGGTGACCCCAGTGGTGACGGCCAAAGACCCCTGTGGGGGGTTCTCCTTCATTCTCAGGTCTGCAGCCCATGTACATTCCATGGTATTGAGAACTCAAACAAGTAATATAGAACATCAAGTTATTTGGGGGTTTTGTTCTTGTTTAAGAAGATTGGTGGAAGTTTATCAAAGTTTTTACTCTGAAAATTTCAAGGGACTTGGGTGGGATAAGGAGAAACTGTATGTTTACGTTTTACTATGAAGCTGAAGTAGCTAAAATAACAATTTTAAAATGTTTATTTGGAGTTTATGCAAAGAGGGAAAGCCTAAGGAGAACTATTTCTCTGTATGTTGGGTCTCTACCCTACAAGAGGGATAGAAAAAAATTCATCCATCATATTCATCTTTCATAAATCTGCAGGGCAAAAATTTGCAATATGGTTTCTATAGTATATAACTTCGCTAGTTACTCAGAAACAGTATATTGTTTTCTGCTGAAAGAAAATTGTTGCAGAAAAAAGATCTCAGCCTACCAGTAAGTAGTACACAGACATCTGTCACTCAGAGTGATGTGCTTTCAAACAGTGTGATATTTGTCAGTAAACATAACTAGACAATGTTGAAGTTAGATTTCTTCCTCAAAATGTCCAAAGCACACATTAAACAGGAAATGACAGGAGATACGTAAAACCTCACATGCTCTTAGTGAGGAGGACGTAAGTCGCTGTCATCGTAATGACTTGCCACTTCTGTCCATTTAGCTCTCTAATTTGCAAGGAATCCTTTCCTGCCTGGACACTGAGGCAGGAGTGCTGATGCTCGGTCACTGTCCCATTGGCAGATGTCCTGGGGAAGGCTGGCTGTTTGCTGTCTGTTGCCACGCTCCCCAAAGAGAACAAGCGACTTTGGACATAGAGCATATTTATACGTTTGCAACCTGCACATATGTGCACATGTTCATTTATTTATATCTGTGCACATGTATTTATACCCACACACATTTATATTATTGAGCATGAAGACTCTAATGTTGTCTAAGTTGCGACAAAGGACTCAGATGATGCCATTGGGTTGTTAGAATTTTCCTTTAACATCTGGAAGAGAAATTCTGCACCAGAAGCGTCTGTGTTTCTGTGGTCACACAGATAAGATGCTGACATATGTCTTGGAATGTTATTTATCTCTTCACTGTGGGAATTGAAAGGATTAGGGCTTGCTCTGGGAAAATGTTCAATTATTAGAAATTCTTCTGGCTTACTTCTTCAAAGGTTAGTATAATAGGCTTGTCTCCCTGTGCACTCACAGCGACTCAGTGACGCGGGCCTTGTTGAGACAGGGACCAGAGGCCAACTGCGTGTTGTACTGAGCTTCTGTCCATCCACAGGCCAAAGGATTAGAGCCAGAGGGGGTAGCAGTCCCTTGGGACACTGGAAATTCTGTGCATGGATCTTCAAGACCTGTGGTGGGTCCATGTAGGTAATACAAATCTGTCTGCATAAATGGAGGGCAGGATGGGGTGTGCGTGGGTGATCAGGCACTGGTTTGAGCTCATTCTCCCACTACCAGAGGTGTTGCTATAGGTACATGCATACCCCTGGAAAGTAATGCAGACAAGAAAAATAATCTATTTGCAAGGGCAATTGATTTTAAGTTCTGTGTACAAATTATAACAATCGCTTTATCTATGACAGCATTAAAGAAATGAAACGCCACTTAGGTTCATCTGTCTATCTACACACAGTACATACATGCACACACAGTACATATATTTACATACACACATATATACATACAGATACATAGATTGATTTAGATGAGCCTGGGTTAAGGTACATGCAGGAGGCAGAGAGAAGGACCACGTAGAGAAATGGAAGTGCTACAGTATCAACCAGATACTTAATACAGTTCATCTCTTTCCTTTTAAAATGCCCCCCTGCACTATTTTGAGAAGTGGTTGCAGGGTTTAGAATGAGCAATAAGAAGAAGGACACTTTTCTTGCTAAGCTCACCATTTACAAAGTGACTGGAAAGGCGAGGAACCCGCCAGGCACCTCAGTTTTCTCATTCATTAAGTGGGTGGCTAGAATAGAGGACTTGACACAATGACTGTGCCTCTGGAATGTCACGGAATGCTTTATTTTCCTGGCATCCCTTCCCAGGTTTGAGAACCGCCTTTCGTAACCTAGTGCGCCCAGGTTTACTGCACACAGGGAATGTGACACAGACTGGTGGTAACTTTTGTCTTCCGTGGTCCAGGCGTGAGGGCATGATTTTAGGAAACCAATATATTTGAGGTTTATAGGAGAGAATTAATGTCTCTTACAAACCTCAGGAGAGAATAAGTCCCCTTCTGCGGGAGTCAGTGCGGGGGTTTGCGTAGTGTAGAGCAGCTGGGACACCGGTGCCATGATTGAAGCAGCATCTGAAGAAGGAAGTGAACCAAGAAGAAGTTGAGTCAGAGGCCACGGACTGGCACTTCCTGAGCTACTCAGCTCTGGGCATCCAGGTTTGAGCCAGTACACTCATTGCCATTGCTGTCCCAACGTTTGAGTGATGTTTCTGTGACTTGAATTTCAAAATCAGTAGAGAAGAGTTTGATGGTCTTTTTTTGTTTCCATTAGTACAAGAAAGCTTGTGAATTTTAAATATCTTTAAGTTCAAGGAAAAATATGTCTGTCGATTTCAATATTTACACTGTGGAAGTTTATTTTAAAATTAATATGTTTTATGGCGTGCATGGTGCCAAGAAATCAATACAAGGAAAGTCATAAAAGAGATAAATGAAGAGTGGAAGAATTGGTATTTATTTGACATATTTACTGAATTAGTGAATATTCATTATCTCTAAATATTGTACAACATCCAAGATAATGTACTTTTTTACATTAGAGCAGCCCAAATAGATCAAGCAATGTATAATCCTTTGTATTCTCCTAACTACCAATAAAAAGTAAGAAAAAAGTTTTTCTGTTTAGGGGAAAATCAGGATTTTTGTGGCCCCATCACTTTTTAGAGTTTGAGTGGAATATATGAAATATAGGGAAAACATTTAGGGTATTTGAAACACAGACTGAGCGTATCACCACATACTCACCAATCCACCTGACTGCCCAACCCTAGGGGTTGATAAGAATTTGGGTAGATTACAGGCACTCTCGTGGGGTTCAGGTTTGAGACGAAAAGGAAAGAAAGATGGGGCAAGAAGTCATTTTTCTATTTTAGGGAATTAAAATGTATTCCACCTTTTTTGTTATCTGAGAAGCAACCCAAATTGATACTTTACAGATAATTTCTCCTTTCCCAATAATTCTTCCTACTCTGAGGACGTGTCTGAAAGTTGTAGTGATATTTATGTTATCAAGATGTCAATGAGAGTGGTTAGATTGCCTACATGTGCAATGAACATCAAAAGTCAGTTCTTTTCCGAAACATTCTATTGTCTCTTCTTTCCATTGTCTGTCAGCTTAGCTGACCACGTTGGGTTTACCCTATAGAGGAAAAGAATTCATTCTCCTTTCTTATTTTGGACAAAATCTATTTTCTAAAGGACTCCACCCACATCAGGTTGGTTAGTCCTGAAATAAACTATTCTGTCTGGTAAAATTAATAGACACCAAAGGAAAGGACAGGGAAGCTCTGTGCTGTCTTTTGTGGGAAATGACTACTGTTGTCAGTGCTGCGAGTGATGTGCTTCCCGATTCATACACACACACAAACACACACACACACATCGCTTGGCCCCTTCATTCCTTTGAATGTGATATCATAATAACTACAAGACTATTGTAATATTTAGCTGACATTTTTGCTTAGTAGTAAGTTCCCATTTTAAAGCAAGGATTTACAAATCAAATGGGAAAACAATGTTCTGATTTGACATTTTCACATAAATATGAGCTGTGCGAAGATCAGAAATGTCATAGACACATGCTTTCAAAAGAGAAATTAGGATGGAGATTAAAATATTTTGAAACTACTGAAAATATGGGGGGGGTGTGGTTGAGCTGTGAGACAAAGAGGCCACGCCCCTCCTTAGAAGGGCAGTCCTTTCTTTGGATCCCTGAGAAGGGCGTCTGTGGGGATTCTCACTGTAGAAAGGGCTGACAATCGTGGTGCACACTCTCCGCTCCAGGGCAGGACTGTCAGCTTTGCACATGCAAAGGACAGTATTATAAACTGTTGTCCACAATTCTAAACCAGATGGCCCATATTGAGTGTCTTCCAACTTCGTCAGGCAAGTAACTGAAGCATTGTTGAGACACGTGTTCAGTTATCCAAATTATTATAGTAACAAGAAAGAATTTGCCTTTATTTCAAATCTCAGAAGCAATGAACTGTAAAATCTGCTATTATTTTCTTAAGCACAATTATTTTCTTCCAGTGTGAACTAACATACTGGGCATAGGGACTTAGGATCTGCCTGCTTCACAGACATAACTACTCCCCTTCCCCAAAAAGCTAATTATGGAAGAAATAGGATCTATTGAAAATTCAGAAGTGTTGGAGATTTCATAATCTACATGAACAATTTCACATATTTTAAATTAAAAAAATAAAAGAACAACAGCAAAAAAAACAGCTGGGACAAAACTACAATGTGAACTGTAACCTCTCTCTCTTTAAGTGGACCTACATTTAAATGGTCAGGTGACGTATAGCATGAGTGCATGCACATTTAATTTATTTACTTACCAAATAACTATTGGCTGCCTGTATATGTCAAACACTATTGTGATACTTAGGATGCATCAGAGAACAAGAGTATTTGCACCATTTGGAGCTTATATTATAGCAGGAAAGATAGAAAATAAACAGTAAAGGGTAAAAAGTGCTATTTTTAAAAAAGGAAAAGGAGAAGGTAGACCAGGAATGTGAAGTGACGGTGGTGTGTGGCGAAGTGTAGGCAGAGACTGGGAATATTACAATATGTAAAAGTTGGTTGGGGTGGCCACTTGAAGGGGTTCAGGACCTGCCACCCCAAAGGTGACACTTTGGCGTAAGGGTCCTTTTGAGCAAAAGGCGATTGAGAAGCAGCAGATGCAAGAAGAACTCTGTTTTCTCCCCCTTCTTCCCTAAAAGCAGAGCATAAATTTCCCTTTGTAAAGTTGACAAAAATTTTGTTTTTGAAGGTGTCCTCCTCTGCCATACCAGGGTTAGGAGAACACTTCAATCACCAGAGATGGAGACAGCACCAAAGTGAATCTGCCTGAACAAACTTTACTAAATAACCCCTGTCTACCTTTACTTTCCCCATATACTTAACCGTCCCATAATGTACCGTCCCTAGAGCCCAAACACCTCTTTCCTTCATCTAGTCACTTTCCCACAATTTATTACTATTTGTTAGGAGAGGGCATATAAAATCCCAGTCTAACTGCCTAGTTGGGTTTTTACTTCTTTTCTGTGAAGCTCTCGTGTTCATAAGAATATTAACATCAAAAATCTATATACATTTTTCTCCTGTAATCTAGCTTTTTAATTCAATTCTCAGTACTCCAGATCCAGAACCTAAGAGAGTATGTTCATCAGGGTAGGATTTTTGAGCACAGACCTGAAGATGGTGAGGGAATTTGCCACAGAGAAATTGAGGGAAAGTGCATTTTAGGCTGAGGAAGCAGGTAGTGCAAATGATCAGACACAGTAGAAGTTTGTGGCAGTGGGGGGTGGGGGCAGGTAGTTCATTTAGACAATTGTAAGAGTGTTGGCTTTTAGTCAGAATGAGTGCGGAGTCATTGCAGGATTTTAGCATAGGAGAGACAATTAAATTACATGGCGTATGTTCCAAAAGGATCCTGGGTGCTGTGTGAGAACAGAGTGTGGGGGAGACAAGAGTAGAAGCCATGAGACCAAGTAGGAACGACTTTGCTGTATCATGTGAAGCATCTTACACTTGACTGACTAAACCCCGTGAGGTTTTAATAATATTTAGAATGATCTGAGGATATGTGTACTTAAGGTATCCATATATCAAAAACAGACAAAATATATACCTCATGTTCCTAATATTTTCATAAAATTTGGATATATAATGTTATTGAACTTGTCTAATTAGCCTAAAAATTATCTCATTTATTATTTTATTTATCCCCATGTTATTGGTAAATAATTATAGCTTTTGTTGGCAGAGGCATGAACCATAGGCTTAAAATTATATTGTTGGTGGTGTTTTAACAGTTATGTTATTTCTAATCTATGTAGTTTAAGAACTGTTAGGTTTAGGGATTACAAGGTTGATATCTGACATCCTATAACATGAATCCAAATTTCAGTGTTACTCTTTTTTTTTTTTTTTGCACTTTGTATGTGTTTATATACTTGTATGATTTTTAGAGAGATTTGAAAAAAAGGCATAAACCTAATTGGAATCCACGGTTAACATTTAAGGGCTAGGGGTGAGGACTGAAAAGTGGAGGCAAAGGAATCGAGTGTGGTCGTTCACGGTGATCGTGAGTGTTAGGTTTTTGAAAACCAGTAAGAACACAAACACTGAAGTTCAGACTTTAAAGAAAAATTAGAGTTAGGAGGACCAAGGTTTCATGGAACAGACTTTACATCAATTCTTATATTTATAAACATGAAAATAATTCCCTAAACTAATGTATCCAAGACATCTGACCCTTTTAAATGGCATGCAATTAATGGCTCTTTGCCAAATCTAGATCTTTGGAGTCTTTTCAGAGTCGGTTTCTGCACAGTGTAAATTTGGTTTTGCGTTATTGCGGATCATGTGGCTGAACCATAGGTAAAGGACCGTGTCAGATAAGGCTGCAGAGGTAAGCGGAGACGGGCCCACCCAGGGCCCTGCCAACACTTTTACTTCTGTTGTATTTTACAACTTGGGTGAATTGATTAATATTTTTATGTCTATTTTCTCATCCTTAAAATGCAGGTAATAGTAATAATACTCACTTCATATAATGTCGTGAATTATGCATATCTGCCTGGCAAAAAAAATGTGCAAGTTAACATGTGTCTTCACAGACTGTGTGCACTAATCAATCATAGACAGCATGTCAGACAAGAGAATTAAATAAACCTCCAACAGGTGGGCCTGCTGGACAGTGTTCTGCTCTGACATCGAAAGGGGTATTAGCCTTTCGCTTATTTCAAAGTTTTTTAAAAAAATTTTATAAGGTTATTAAGTAACTCAAGAGTAGCAGGGACAAGTCAATGGTAATGTGTTGATAGCTAATGCAGGGCTAAGGGTATCGCATGTAACATTTAATAAGTAAGAGAGATTAAAAGACATCCCAGAAGAGATAGAACGGACACAGGTGATGAGAGATCTTGCTTCCAGTCTCAACTTTATTGATGCCAAGTTCAATATTTTCAGTCAGCCAAATTTTTAGTAAGCTAAGCTACAATTGCATTAAATACACATATTATTCTATCACTGTCTAGAAATCAAATATTGACATAACAAGGTTATTATTTGGCCAAAAGAAGAATAAAACATGCATTTTTTTAATGTCATATATATTATTTTACTTCTCCACTATTATCATATTAAGTAAGAGTTTCTTCCAAGAAAGGTAACTTTGCAGACGTACCATGAAAAAATTTTTGAAATTAATTTTGAGTATCTGGCACAAATTTGAACTGTACTCCATTCATTTGGAAGATAAACCAGTAATAACTGATAGATAGCTGTTTTTCCTCTGATGTGTGTCAGACACTTACCATTTTATTCATGTGCCTTACAGAAGGATGCCACAATTCAGGGTCTTCCAGTTTCTTTATTTCCTGCTCCTGTCCTCACTAGTTCAGTAACACCTTTAGATTCCTATGCCTGGAAGTACATGTTTTGTCGTCACTTTCTACACACTTGCCTCTGTCTTTTCGTGGTTCTTTCCCTACTTACTAAAAGAGACTGGTTTAGTCAAAATAGTGGTGTGGAATGCTGGCTGAGTCTTAGTCTCCAACTCAGCTAAAATCTCTGGGATACAGATTTTAAAGCATCATGGTGCTCACAGGACCCTGTACTGATTTTGTAGTGACCCAGAGAAGGGCTGTGATGGCCGAGAGCTCTCCGTGCAGCGCCCTAGGAGGAGACAGTGGTTGTGTCAAGCGTGCTGGGCTCAGAGTCAGGAGGCCTAGGCTTAATGATTCTGGGTGACTTTTGCCGAGGTCGGATTCTCCATTTACGGCAGAACTAAGTCGCAGCAGCCTTCCTCCCAGGCGCGGAAGATTCTGCGTGGACATCGGCCACCCCTTCAATCCCGGAGAGTGTCTGGCTGAGACTCGGGATCCGGGACACAGCATGCGCCAGGTGGGCAGAGCCACCTGACGCTCCAGATGGCACGGAGAGCAAAGGCACCGTTCCAGGAGAAGGCAGGAGCGGGAACTGTACGGTCTGGAGGGTCAGGGGCGCAGAACGAGTGGAACCCAGAGTGAGGGGGCTGTCACCCAGGCACCCTCGGAAGAGACTGAAGAGATGCTCAGTTATCTGCAGAGAGAATGGGCCTTGGAGAGAACAGAGGCCTGCTGGGCGCGCGGTGTGAACGGTGCCTGCCGGTGCAGGCGTCGGGTTGTCCTCTAAGTGACAGGGGTGTCCCCTTGTTGGACATGCTGACTGCAGGACAATTCAGCAGACTACCAGTTCCACAGTCTACATAGTCCCATAAAACTGATTTTCACATTGCCTCTGTTGTGGGCACTCTCTCCTGTTAATTGACTCAATTTTCCAGTTCATTCTGCAAGCATCAAGCTGGCCCCTTTGCAGCGCTTATGTTAGAAGTTCCCTGGAGCGTGGAATCTTGAGCTAGCACCTACCAAGAGGCGTGAAGTTACACCAGCTGCAGCTTCCTGAATCACGTGTGTGTCTGTGTGTGTGTGTGTGTGTGTGTGCGTGTGTGTAAAGATGTGACTTAAAAGGAGAAAAAGGAAGAGAAGTCAACACATCTGGGTATAATTAAGGAGAAAGGAAGAGAAAACTGGCTCACTTAGATACTTGCTCTCTAGCTTTTGTATGTTTGATTCTCACAGTAAATCGCCTGATCTGTGCCCCAGGAAACTGCACATGGTCCTTCCACTCCCTTTTATTTTATCTGTATGTTCTTGGCTAACAGTTGGTGATGCTGGAATTGCTCCTCTGAGCCTAATGTGAACCCTGTGATCACTCAGAGATGCACCTCTTCTAGTTGTGCACCTTCTCTTTGCTCTGCTCGCCTGAGGGCAACAAAACACCCCAGCAAGACCAGGGGGCAGGATGTGCAGCATCCTTGACTGACTGCCCCACATGTTGACACAAGGTGAATGTCAAGGTGACTATAGACATGAATGTTTAAAAAAGAAAATTAATCTCCAACCAAAGCAAGATCAAAGTCTTATAGGCTTTTTTATTTATTTAATAACATTAACAGATAATTTTTCAGAGTTTATTTTTAGAAAATAATAAAACTAGAAAATATCTGCAAGTGCCTGTGAAGGGATATTTGTTTAAAAATTCTGATGTCTGATGTTGAATCTGTAGCCTTGGTGATGGCTAAGGAATGTCTCAGCAGAAGGAATTTAATGTTTTTCACTTTGTTTTCTAACAGATGTATTTTTGGGTATTGGATAATTAACAGATTGCAGAATATGACAACAGTTTTATCTCTGAAATGTGTCACTTATATCCAATTTCTGCCTTTTAAATCGTGACTTTAAAAATGGATAATTACTCATATTACCCTAATGAGGAAAACACTTTCCACATAAGAATATGTTATATAATAATACTATGAACATGAATGAGATAAGGAAAGCATATTTACAATATCAAAAGAACTTTATCATTGAATATCTCCTTTTTTCATTATTTAACTTTATTTAAACATTTATTTTATTTAACTTTATTTAACATTATTAAAATTTCATTATTTTAAATTATTTAGCAGAATATCTGTTGATTGTCAATTAGGTATAGAGAAGATCCTAACTACTACAGAAAAATGCAGTAAAATAAAGATGCAGTTTCTGTATTAAGAGAGCTTAGAGCTTATTAAGGTATGTAAAACATGTAAATGGACAAACGTAACTGGACTAAAAATAAGATGTATTAATCGCCATAAATGAGATATACTTGCATTATTGTAAAATTTTGGGAAAAGATTTTCAACTCAAAGAAAATTGTGATCTTAGACACATACATTTTAATCCCTTAAAAATAATGAAAAGAGATGTTGCAAAAAAAAAAAAAAGCAATAGATATGTTAAAATGAAATATATTAAAAAACACTCAAATGAGAAAAAAAAAATGAAGACAAAGGTGTCACTTTGCCCAAGCTGCCATAACAGAACCCCACAGACAGGCGGCTGAAGCAAGAGGCATTATTCCTCACAGTTCTGGAGGCTGGACGTCCAAGTTCAAGGAGCCGCCTGATTCCCATTGTGGTGAGAGATTCTTCCTGGCTTGTGGGCTGCCTCCCTCTCATTGTGTACTCATGGGACTCTTCTCTGTGTGCACAGGACAGAGAGAAAGCTCAAAATCTAGAGTTTTTTCTCATAAGGACACTAATCCTATCGGATAGGACCCCAGCCTTGTGACCTCATTTAACTTTAATTTATACGTCATTCTAGAAAAGACAAAATTAGAGGGGCAAATGGGGAGAGGGTTTGACTACAAATGTCACTACTAGGAGGTTTTTTCTGAAGGATGAGGAACTCTATCTTGATTATGGTGGGGACTACACAATGCTATACATTTGTCAAGAATTATAAAACTGTACACACAAAAAACAGTGAACGTTACTGTGTGAAACTTAAAATTACATTAAAAATAATATAAAATGCTTAAAAAAAGAACAAATCTATCCTTTCCCTAAGGTAATTCAAGAAAAAAATTCTGACTTGCCATGTGATAGAATTCTTGATTTTCTTTTTAAATATCATTTGCCACAATTATTTTGTATGTGATTTCTCAGGGGAAAAAGATTATTCACTTTGAAAAATTCTTTAAAGATAGTATTAAAAAACAACAACAATTGAATCAGTTCATATCTGGAAAAAAAAAAAGACCAATTTATGCATTCTGTGTAGTTTATAACATTTTTATCCTTTAACATATTGTGAAGAATCTGAATCAATAGAAGTGTAGAGTTGTAGCCATTCTGATTGAAAGTTTGACTAAGTAACTAAGTCATTGATTCAAAGCCCCTCCAAGGGAGGTAACTTTGGTTGCTCACCCTTGATGGTCTGTCTCCAGAATCAACTTCATCTTCTCTTAATGGGTTCCATGTTAATATTTCATTTCTATAACAGGTTAACATTACTGCCTGTTGCCCCAATGCCTCTGAGGTGCTTCCTGCCTTTAAACAGGACCAAGCCCACCAAATGGCTTACAGCTATGAGCTCGTGAGAAGGGGCAGGTGGACGGAGAAAGGCTCTTTCTTGCTCAGGACTGTGACACAGCCCGTTTCTCAGGCCAGAAGCTTGTCCCCGCAGCTTTTACAACCAGGACGTCTCAGAGTAACCAATGGCTATTTTGTGGGCAGACCCCACATAGAGTTAAGGATAATCGTAATTGTCCGCTCCCTCCCATTTTTTCTCTATTTCTCTTCCTCGTGAATTGCTTCAGTAACTTTCCTCAGTTTATATTTGCCAGTTGTGTGGTTTGTCTGCACTTCAGGAGTGTTTAGCTGACTGCCAGCCGGCAAAGGCCAGGATTTATGAAGCGTGACCTAGCTGCACGCTGCCTTCCAGTTAGTGTCAATTCCAAAATGCAGTTGACTATTGTTATCACATCATTGGAATCTTGAGCAAAATCAAAGGATTTTAGGATTTGATTTGATTTTTATTGGTTTCAAGTGAGAAAATTTTAGGATTTTAGAATTTTGGGATTAATCATTAAAACAAGGAAAAAGAGAGAAAGGCACTGCAGAGTGTTTTTATAAGAGCTCATCTAAGCAGTTCCTGTTTTTTCCCTGTCCCTACAGAATCATATCCTGTGATTCAAGTTCAGGCACAATAGTTTTGCATAGCTTTTGTTCCATTCAGAATGGCCATATAGTGTTATGTAAAAGTGCCATAAACAGTCTGCAGTGACACAGATATTTGCACGTGCAGTAAGGGGAGGAATGCATGTAAGAGCTGCCAAGCCACCTGTAAATAGATTAAAGATGTTCACGTTCCAGAGGTTAATGTCTTCAAAATACAATTGACGAGCAGGAGGCAGAGAACCTGGGAGGAGGCTGGGCTTATGCACCGCTGCACACGTTGACTCATAAACTGTACCTGAGGCCGAGTGGGACTTGTCTTCTGTCAATAGCAGACCTTCTTCTCAAAGCTGATGCGTGGGAATGTGGTCAGTCTCTGGTATACACGACCGAATTATTTCCTGTGAATTTTGTCATGAACCACAGGGTGAAAATTATTAAGCAGTAAAACACTTGGAAGGTTCCTTAGGTATCTTGTGGAGATGTCCTAAAAAGACCCAGAAACAAAAGGAATATTATTTATATTGTAACCAAAGAGGGAAACTGAGCTCAGCCTTCGCATGTGAAAAATAAATATTTACAAACTGTTGGGACTATTGGGGAAGTTTGATCACCAACGGGGTATGTGAAGATGTTAGGAATTATTATTAAGGTTTGAGGTGTGATAATCGTGTTGAGGTTATTATGAAAACTGGTTACAGTTTCTATTATATGTCCGGAATTTGCTTCCAAGTAATCCAGGAAGAGGTGGGGAAAGGAGGAGCTACAGATGACACAAAATGGTCCTGAGTTGACACCCAGGAGGGTCTGTGACATAAAGAACCCTGCTTCATACACCTGAGTATCTTTGAAATATTCCATGATAATGAGTTAAATCAATATGTTTTCAGAAAGGAATCCCAGTACTTCACAACGAATCTTTTGTTTTTTAAAACTACGTGGGAATTGACAAAACAGACTGGACGTGCAGCCTGGACAGCCAAGCTCATGGTAATTGCTGTTAAAGGGGATTTTTGTTTTCCTTTTGTTGTTTTGGGGAGAGAAGAATATTTAATTATTTAGTAATTGAAGTTTATTTCCTCAAAATATTTGCCAGTTTGCTTTCCATTTCACGGTTTCTCTTTCTCTTTTCCGTTATCTGCTCTGCTTTTTTTCTCTCTTTTTTTACCCTCTTCTAGTCTCATGTTTTCTTCCACATGGTTAGCTGTTCTCAGTGGGGAGCCACCCAGGGACCTAATCTGTCACCACTGGACACATAAATTTCCCTGAGCTGTTCTGCATTTACAGGTCACCTGTCTGATAGGCGTTACCAGAGTAGACATGGGTGTTGACAAGGTCATGGGGGTAGGACCTAAAGAAGTAGAGAGCTGTAACATTTCAGGAAGGGCGACACTAGCATTCGCCCCATCCCTACTGCAAATCTCATAAAAAATCCAAATAACAGATTTAAGGACGATACTCTTGATAACCCCTTTCCAAAGAGCTCCGAGACTTGAAACCAGTTAGAAGGCTTATCCATTCGATCTCCTCTACTGAGATTCGTGATGGAAATGTAAGAGGGTGGATTCTTCCTCAATAAACCATGGCATCGTGCCCAAGGAAGGCGTCTCTCGTTGATTATCAACACTAATGCACGGGCGTCGCTCTTGAGAGGGCCATGTGCAGGAAAGCTAAGCACGTTTTAAAAGTTAAACTCGCCTTGATTTGTCGTATGCTGATATGCTGCATCCTGGTCATCAGCAAGTGCGTTAGCAAAATGGATGCACGGAGCTTTGCAACTCGTTGAGTGCTGGCCACTGGTGTGCGGAGCTGTAGGCAGCCGTCGGCCCTTTCAATGCTCAGGACCCAGGGAATCTTGAGAGCTTACTGGTCTTCCCATCCCACCGTGGTCTGGGTCCTCGGTGGGCTTGGAGGCAACACGAAAGGCCACAGCTCACCTTAACACCTGTGTTTCCCCAACCAGGGAACCAGGAGATGTGCCTCTTACCCACCTGACGCCCCGCTCTGCATTCACTTCACTCTGGGGAGGAAACTGCCTGGAAAACACCAGCCTGCCCCGTGCTTACAGGTGTGAAGAAACCCTACCTGACGTTGCAAGGGAATTAAACAGTACTTTCTGCTTTGTGCCCATCACTGAAGCGGGCCACTGTGCCTCAGACATGGAGGGCGCACTTATGGGAAGCAATGCTGACATGGCCCCCTGGATGGGCATTTGGAAGGCAAGCATCTGGCGGACAGGTGTGCTCCCAGGAGTGTAGCAGGGTCACTGAGACATTGGTGTGCTGGCCTGAGAGTGACAAGCTTAGTGGTGGGACTCCAAGGGACCCTAGGACAGGACAGGACCAAAGGGCCAAAGTGAGCCTCATAGAAGCAACCACAGAGCCCTGCAGAAGTCTGGTCAAAAAGTGATCTAAACGTGATATTGGAAGAAAGGATGAATGAAAAAGTGGAAGGGAGCTAAAGGCAGCACCACCTATAGTTTTCAATAAAAAACCCTTGGTTGGGCAGTTCTGTGCTGAAACATAAAGGGCACAGCTAATAAACACTACAGGGAACACATTGCATGAAGTGGTCCAGTTGCCTGAAGAATAAACAGGAAGATTACCTGCAATACATCTAAGATACTGTGACCACAGCTTCATGGCAACAGACACTCCACTTGTCATGGTGAAGAAAGAGTCTGGTTTCAAGGAGATGATGACTTCTGTTCTGAGCACGACGCAGCTTGTCTACAGGATGTGGTGGTCAAGTTCCCACCTGCTGTGGGACATCAGAACCACGAGCAACAGAAGGCAGACAGAATGTGGTGGCTCTGGCTCTGGGAGTTCTTCAAAGGCCCCCATCAGCCCGGTGGAGGGAAGGCAGAGGTGCTCCCTCACTCCCTCCTTCTTACTGACTGAGTGGGAAAGAGGAGGCCAGGGAAGTGCATTCACTCATCCATCTTGTGGAATCTTATTTGGGGCATAAACATTGCTCTGCATCTATGTCGAGTTGGTTATAAACAATGCTAGCCCCCAAATTTTAAATGCAAGCCTGATTTTGGTCTAGTCTTATTCCTCGGTATTTGAAAATTTGAAATATCCAAAACAGATCTACTTAGGAAGTAGATTATAAAAATAGAGTGAGAAATCCTATTGTTCAGGTCAGAGTTTACGTACGTAGAGGGGGAAAATGCTGACAAGTGGAAAAAAGAAGCGATATGACTGAGGTCACGTGATGAATGAAAGGCCTGTGCTAACACCAGAGGATGTGGGGCGGTGCTCGGCGCGAGGAGAACCCCCGCTTTCAGGGGGAGACCCGGACTTTCTTTCACAGTTTCCCTAGATTATTTGTGTCACTTTGACATTTCTCTTTAATATTACGCTATGTCTGGGTGTAATAGTTTATTTGGGGAATGGATGATAAGAGCAATTTTGCATGAAAAGTCCAAAAATATAAAGCTCACGTTAATAAACAGTAAAGCAAATTACCACCAAGCAGATAGATAAGGAATACTATGATGATTTAAGTGTGGTTTCCTGAAATTAAAAATGGTGCCATTTTGCAATGTCAGCATATGACCTAATAATAAGACCAAGCCCATATTATTTTCCATGACATAGTTAAATAATTTGGAAACAAGAGGCATGAGTTAAAACTGACCAGAATATTTAACTCAGCTCGCTTGATTTGAGAGCTAGAAATACCAAACAGTCAAATCGAAAACCTGTCCTTCCTCTCCTTGATCACTCACATGGTTATCAGAACCTCAGAAAAATGGGCGTGAAATCATTATTTGCCAGCATTCACTTATGAAACTTTTCAATCAAGAATCTTTTCTCAATATTGTTTAGCAGTCAGCATTATCATCTCTAATTTCACAAGCAAAATAACCCAGGTACAGAATGACTTTCCGAAGGTCACAGAAGTTGCTGTGACAGCTGACCCTTCAAAATTTACTCCCTAGACCAATTGAAGGCCAAGTGGGGACATAATAGAAAATGAAAACAAATAGTTAAAGGGTAGTTTTGGTGCTGTTAGTGTCTAGTCAGTCTTTTTCCGTAAAAAAGTATTTTCTAAACAAACAGATACTCATTTTTAAAACATATTTTATTGGTTTTATTCTGAGTCCCTTAGAAAAATATTAAGAACATAAGTAAATATATGTTAAAAAGTTCTCTGTTCCATTCAAAAAAAAAAAAATATTTATGGAGATACTCTTCTATTCCAAACTCTGCCAGATTGGTTCTTACAAAGTAAATAAATACTATTCCCGTCCTTGCATAGATTGTAGTCTAGTAGGAAAAAAGAAATGTAAAAAGACTGTCCCAATATGTTATGATCTTTGAAATTGTGGCCCTAGCACCCTAACAATAGATAAGCAGGAAGGAGATTTTGAGGGAATCAAGAAAGCTCCTAGAGACAAGTTCTGGGACTTAAAAGTGAGCCAGGTCACCAAGGCGAATTGAGTAGTGTGAGCAAAATATGAAAGCAAGACGCGGTGCAGTGTAGGTGTGGGCGTGGGTGTGGGCGTAGTGGGCCCTCCAGAGTGACCAGAACATAAACTGAGAGAGCGGACAGGCTGGTACAGGCCCGATGCTGAATAAACTGTAATTACTCTGAAGGTAGTATCTACGCTTTTACTGATTCTGCTGCTCATTCGTTATTGAGAGACAGTAAGAGGGAAGGAATATGCTGTACAAGTGATTCAGTCAAGATTTCCTTTACTTTCGAGTTTAAAACTGGAGAGTGTGTGCACCTTGGTCCCAGGGGAAGAAGTGAGCGTACTGGTCAACCCCGTGTGTGATTGTTGCCCATCTCTGCAGAAGAGAGCCCTGGGTGGCACGGGGTGGGGCAGGGGACGATAGAAGGTTGGGGAGGAGGAAACGGAGATGGAGGGGGTGAGAAGCTGCTTATCTTTTCCTCTGCTCCAGCAGGGATCAGCCTTAGCAGGAACCAAATCTGCTCTTAATGGGACTCTAGGGGCCCAACCATGTCCAGTCCTTGATTTGATTGGGAAATTAAACCGAATACCAGTAAGGCCGATGAGAGACCAAGCTACCCTCCAAAGGCCGACATGGGAAATGTGGCTTGCCTTGGGGGTGAGAGGGCTCCCTGATACTGACCCCAGAAGTAGGCACAGATGCCCTCATACCCAGTCAGAGCGGAGCTGCCCGAGGCAGGCCTGACCAGTGAGGAGCTTCTCCTGTAAACTGCTGTCTGGGGCAGCACAGAAATACTTCCCACAGGCAGGAAGTTCCCAAGCAGGGAGTGAGAGGGCCTCCAGTACACTGTTCCCCGTTTATCAGGTGGCGGTGGGTCAGTGCAGTCATACAGAGCAGGCCTCAGAAGGGACCCACGTTGGGGGCAAATGCCCTGCAGTTGCCTCCTGAAGTTCTAGGAACTGTATCTTGGAATTTGTGTTTGTAGGTGAAGTGCCATGGGCCTTTGGGGCATGTTGCAGGGCTTGCAGCCCTGGCTCAGGCGAGGTCCCATGGGGTCTCAGGTGTCCACTGCCAACAACCTGGCACCCTGGTCCCACTACCCTTTTCCCCAACAGTCCCTCCTCCCCACAGGGTGACTGTCCTTGGAGCAAGGCATGGCAGCGGCTGTTCCTTCCTGGGCAGGTTTGCAGCTGTATTTGAGGGTACCCTCTCACTACCCCACCTAAACACTCAGCGGGTGATGGCCGATGGGGCGAGGGGCCACACTGGAGAGTGCGGGTGGTGGCACAGGGTCCTACTGACTGAGTCAGAAACAGGAGGCAATGAAAATGCATTCAATGGTCCATCTTTTATAATCTTATTTTGTGTAAACATTGGTCTGCATATATGTTGTTCTGTTTTATTTGGTTTTGTTTTGTTTTGTTTAACAGAAGGCAGTTCTGATTTAGGCTGTCTTTACATATAGAAGATTCAGATCAAAACTTTTTCTCTTTTGAAGTAATATGAGAGAATTAACCAATAAGAATATAGTTGTCTTAGAGTTTCATGTAATGTTTTTTTAGTCTCAAATTAAAATTAACAATAAAATATCTAGAAAATGTTGAAAGAGAGGCCAAAGCCTGAAATGATATTTTATACATATAGGTAACAACAGTGAACATTCAGACCATAGCAAGAGAAATAAAAGTTCCCCTATTGCTGAGAGCTGTCCCTAAATCACAGGGTATTCACAGCAGTTAGTCTCCACAAGGAGCTTGTTTAAAGGAGAGTGACTCTCTCCCTGGTCGTCTTTGCCCTAGAACAATTTCTAGCAGATATCTATTCTAAAGGTCAGGGTCTGACTACCCAATGTGTGGCGTCAGTTCTGTCAGCTCCAGGGTTGGCGTGTCTTCTCACTGTTTGCTTGGACTACGTAATGTCCATGATGACTCATCCTGACATCAGATCAAACTGTAGGCCTTTATACCTATTTCACTGGAAAGATGACTCACACATTTAAACAAGCCACGTGAATACCGCATGTGATATTTCCAAGTATGGGACTTGATAGACTAGAAATCCTCAAATACACCATATTAACAAAAGATCTTGCTTCGATGTAGCATTTTTTGAACATGGCATTCTAATATAGCCCTGGAAATATGTCTACTATTGGATTAGGGAAGTAAACTGTTAATCTATTTATTTTTCAACTACCAAGTTCAAAAAGTCCAACGGCACATTATCCAAAGCTAGCTTTTGAGATACATTAAATTTAGCCATTTTTCGGAGTATAGTTGATTTCGAGACCACTTACAAAAAATAATTGCACATTTTGTAAATGGCATTCAATTAGGAACATTAATTTTTATTAGTTAATGATTTTCCATAAGTTATGTTTTTCTTTGAAAATAAATTTCCAAAGTTTTACATTTTCATGGGTGGAAACTCTTCTCTGGATTTTCAAATTAACTTCATAATTCTAAATTCATATTTGTTATGTCTACATTAGAAAATACATATACTTTTTATTTTTCTTAATATATTTGAAATTAAACTCCTCTTTAATCAGAGAAAGATTTGAAGATAAGAGACTATAAGGTAGTAATTTAGAAGAACGCTAAACATATGGCAACATTGCCCTCACGAACCGAATCATATATTTTACTCCAATCCAAAAGTTGTTGAGTTCAAGCACAGGATATGGATTTGAAAGAAAGGAAATAATTCATGGATTCACAAGAATCATCTCTTATTAAAAATCCATTGGTGTTTCTTAATTGTTTACACTTAACATATTTTGTTTATTTTTATATCTTTTATAAAAGAAGAACAGTAGCGTTAGCAATTAAAAATAGAGTTTTCAGCTCAAAATAATTACTTTTATACTGGGATAGATATTCAAATATTTCTTTTGTTTATGAGCTATTTAACAAAAATATGAGCATTATATAAATTTTCAAATAGTATGTCAAAATCAGTTTCACTCCTAAGAAATAGTGAGCTTGCATAAATTACGTAGATAGTAGTGAGTATAAGTCTAGATATGTTTAACCCTTGAAACTGGAAACATAACTGTAAGCCATACAGCATTACGTAAGAGTCGTTCTAGACCTTGGAAAATGTCCAGTATCCTACTCATATGAAATACTGTTAAAGGGAAAATTTGTACGTTTGAAAATCAGTACTTGACTGAGTTTTCACTGTTGAATGAAGTCCAGCATTTACTCAGGCCGAAACGTGTCCTACAGAGTTGCCACATGGGAAGAAGCTGAATCGCAAATCAACAGTTTCATTCCCAAGCATTCGCCCTTTTGATTATCCAAATGGAGTTTACATATGAAGACACTAGAAGAGGTCAAGGTCAACGGGTCTGAGACTTTCCCCTGCTCTCTGGCATCCCAAAGAGAGAACTGGCCTCCTGCAGGCTCCCAGGGCAGGGCTATGACCTAGGGTTTAAGGCGCCTGAGGAAAAGCCAGAGTGAGGCCACCCTTTGGCCTTTCCCAGCCTCTGCTTCGCCTGCCTCCTGGGACGCTGCTTGGTCACAGTTCCTGTGACACTCTGGCGTGGCTGTGCAGTTCCTCATGCTGACTGCGGAATGGCCATTTCCTCCTGATAAGCTGGTTCCCGGATGCACTGGACCTCAGATTTAGCTGCCCTGGGAGTAGGGGAGGATCATCCGCCTCGCTGAGCACCCCATCTTGGATTCCCCAAAGCAAATTCTGTCTGTAGCAAACCACACCTTCCCGTTTGCTGACAGCCGGTCCTCCGTGCTACTTTACTGGATGTGACCCCATCTCTTTAAGCCTCCCCTTTGTCCCTCCCTGCGGGAGTGAATGTGGACATTTCTGTTTGCCATTGGGCCCATATTCTAAAGCAGGTCATCCCATATATACTCTGCAAAGTTGATGAAAATCTGACAGCTTTTCAATGATTTAGTAACAAACTGAAATGTATGAGCTTTATTAATTTTCCTTATCTTTTCTTTATTTGCTTGATTCCTGGGGCTGGTTTAAGAATACAAAAATAACACTGTCCCACACAGCGCAGGCTCTAGAATCAGAAAGCTTGAATTAGGGTCTTCTTTCTGTTGTAGCCTAGTCTATGCAAACCTGGGAACACTTTTCTACCTGTTTATATAGAGCACACACACATATATGCTATATGTCTGTTTCGCTTATTTATATTTATACACATAAACATTTATATAACATACACATGTTGTATACATATATAATGTTCAAATAAATAAAATTTATTTTAACTATTAAACATTTATTTAAATAATAACAAAACACATCACCATTAACTAAGGCTTCTCTCTTGTTTAGTTGGGACTGAATGAATCCAAAAGGTGACAAGGAGTCTCAAAAATGACTGAGATAAAATGATAGCTCCATAAATTATATACAGGAAGAATCAAAACAGGACGAATTGAGCATGACCATTATTTAAGTAAAGGGATTCTAAAAGGTCAGTCTTATACCAAATACTCAATACTTAAGTATTGTGTCACAAATCTTCTGTTATTATTATTAAAGCAGTATATATTAAGCAGGTCACTGTTAAATTGTATGTTACCCGGAGGCAAAATACACAATGCCACCTGCATCTATTATTACTTTCACACAAATGACTTCATTATGTTAGTCGCCTGGGTTACTTGCAGAGTTGTGCTCAGATCACGTGAGTTTTTATTACAGGACCGAATCATGGAAGAACGTATTGTTAGGGCAGGCAGTTTTGCAGGAGCATCTTAGAAGCACTGAATTCATGATGGATTTGCACAGGGGTTCAGGTTGAAATTGGGATTTAAAAAGAAAAATGACATAGACCAAAGAGTAGGTATGATATGAAACAAGACACACAAAAACTGAGACTATTTTACAATTGCCGGAATTATGAAATGCAGATTGCTTAAAATCTGAGCACTCATAACTTCTAACGGAGGAGAGAGAGAGAGAGAGAGAGCTTTTCATTCTCCCATTTTACAGGCGCTTTTGTATCTTTCCCAATCACTCAGCCATCACCAGATATGACTTAAATTTCTGCCCGGAGTCGTGTTAGATATTTCCCTGCTTGTTTAGTTTACATCCTTAATGGCCCAGTCACCAACACAGCAAATGGGTCATGGTACTGATACAGAAGCAGGGCTGGGTATCTGAGCAGAATGGACCAGTTCCAAGCAAGAAATTCATTGTTATCAGTTCAAAGACAAAACAATGTTTTCCAAAGCAGATAGAATGTTTGATGTCATACACATTCTGTGGATTTTATATGCAGCTTAGCTGTCTGTCGGTGTGTTTCCAGGTGGTCTTAAGTTTTTCACGTTTTCTTTAAATGTTCTTCATATTTTCAAGGAAGTGCCTTTCAAGGGCAGGCTCCTAATATTCATCAAAAACATAATCACTCTGAATGCCAAAATAAAATGAATTAAAATAGACGTCTGAAAAATGTGTTTCAGTAAATACTTTTAACATGCCATTACCAACAAATTTGGAAGTTAATCATATAGAATAGATCAAAAAGTACTAAGTTAGTTGGCAAACACGCTAAAAGGATATTTTAAATCATGAATGCCAGATACGTTGTTGGCACGTTTTACAAGCAGTTCTTTAATCTGGATGTGTGGATTTCTTTTAAATCCACACATTGCACTCATCAGTTGCCCATATCAGTGCTGCGCAATAGAAATATAATGAGGGCCCATCGGTAATTTCAGATTTTCTAGTAGCTACATTAAAAAAGGACAACCAGGCTATCTTGATCTTAATATATATTATTTAAACCAATAGATTCAAGAATTTCAAAGTACAATAATATAAAAATTATGACTGTAACACATTGCATCCTTCTATTCCTAAGGTTTTGGAATCTGGTGGGCATTTTCCCCCCGTACCTCTCAGTAAGGACTGGCCACATCTAAGTGCCCATCATCACAGGAAGCTAGTGGCTACTGTCCTGGACAGCAAAA
Source organism: Rhinolophus ferrumequinum (assembly GCF_004115265.2). NCBI lineage: Eukaryota > Metazoa > Chordata > Mammalia > Chiroptera > Rhinolophidae > Rhinolophus > Rhinolophus ferrumequinum. The sequence continues at coordinate 4,029,163 of NW_022680364.1, forward strand.
CTCTGTCACTGCTCATTTCCAGTTCAACATGATTTACCATCTGTCCTAAAAACATTATCGATTTACTTCCTTACATTCTGTGTTTTCACACTGCTCACTGCTTACAAACCCTGCTCCCAGTAATGCCTGTGTCCAGGGATGAGCGGAATAACCAAGTCATTTAGCCAGTAGTGCCAGGAAATTACTCCAAAATGCTGATGGTTAAAATTACTCCTGATGGCATAGCAAACTGACATTGTCGCTCAGTTTTGTGCTTCTTTGCATAATTAGAGACTTCAGTGATTTTTCTTAAGTGCTGATTTGAAGTTTCCATTTTATATGGCATTACAAAGTTCATAGACTTCAGGAATAATGAAAAAAAGTTTTATCAACCTAGGCAATTTTTTAAAATACTACGATTTCTTCCCTCACGGAACTAACAGGTTAGTAGGTCAAAATATTAACTATCTTAAATGTGTTGACCTTGACTATATTTTTATAGACTACATGCATCAATATTAAAATATAGGTGATAAAACATCTACAATACAATATTATTGTGAAGACAGTGTAACTATTGAACACAAAAAATTTTTGAAGGAATGTACCCATTACTAAGTATCAAAATCGAGTGCGATACAATTCATGAGCAGCTTGTACTGACAGCAGCAAATGGCACTTATGAATACTTGTGGTGGACCCAAGAATAGCAGACATATACAGGCTTAGAGTGACATGAAACAAAACCAGTATACTTAATAGATATAGTATTTGGTTGCCCCTGTGTGTTGGTACCCTGCAGAGCTAATGGCACTTAGATGACAGGAAATATTTGCTGAAACAAATGGGAAAATGGCCATCTGAAGATGCCTATTATTTTATCAACCATGTAAGTAACAACACGGTTCTTAGGATACAAAATTACAAGCTGAGGGGTCCTGGAATGTTAGTAAGAAGGAAAAACAATTTTGTTTCCTTCCTATCTTGACAGTAATAGTCTATATCTAAAAGGATTTTTTTAAAATAACCCTATTTATAAGCTACATATTGCCACTAGGTCATACGTGGCGGTGTCTGATATCTTTTCAGGGATGAAGGTATCCAATTAGCATGTAGTTAGTATTTCACTGTAGTTGGTATATCTGTAGAGCTGATATATAACAATATAACTTAAAAGTTTAGGTTAAGAGATGAACTTTAAAAAAAAGGTTTATTAGAAGTGGATTCTTGAGAAAAAATCTTAGCATTGAGGCATGACACTCAAACTTTTAAGTTCACGCATAAACATATCTGTACCATTTGGAAGGATAAAGTAAAAGAAAACTCGAGTGAAAAATCAGTCATTTATTCATATACAATGTGCCTTCCAGAGGATCATGAAACATAAGAAGAGAGTAAAATAAGAGAATATTACCCATTTCAAACTCACATGAAGTTCTAGTTTTCTTTATATTTAAGGGAGAAGCTTCAACAATTGGCCTGCCTTTGTTATATACAGTCGTAAGCCACTTACGTCTTTATTCCAGCCACAGTATTAGCAATCCAAGTGTGACTGCCATTTTCTGGCACGAGCCGGCTTATTGATATTTTTCAGAGTGCCCTCTTGGACTATCAATATTTACTAACATGATCTAAGTGAACACTGTTATTAGAAATGAGCCTTTTTCTATTAAAATAAAACCATGTCCATATTAATTACAGGACTTGACAACTTTTATCCCAATCACTTTGAAAACAATAGCGCTTTTACACAAATATTGCGATTTCTTTTAGTTGGGTTGATGGCATTAAATCAGCAAGCTATTCCAGACCAAAAATGACAGCCCTGGGGTTCAAGTACCATATTCTGTCTGTCTGTCTCTCTCTCTCTCTCTCTCTCTCTCTCTCTCTCTCTCTCTCTCTCTCTCTCTCTCTGTCTCTCTCTCTCTCACTCACACAAGCACACACACACACACGCACACACACACACACACACAAGACGAATAGCCTCTTAGGACAGATTGAGACACTAAGTACCCTGTGGCCTATTCTCTCCTCTATTTTATAACAGTGTCTCTGAGACTTGTTGTACTCGGTATACCTTTACCCTTTTAAGATTTTAAGGAATCCCAAAGAGCTTTGCATTGTGTGGGTTCTATCTATAAATCTTGAACATATTCAAAATTAAAATTGAGAAAAAATTTTATAACTATTTATTGATTCATTTTAAAATAATAATAATAAACCATACCTTATTAACATATTTTTGAAGAAGAGAAATTGTATGTTTGTTTTTAAAAGTGAGAAGACAGGCATTGTTTTACTTTTTTGAACATCTCTTTACTATCTGACTTAGAACATAGTAGTAGTTTCTGAATTCTGAATATCTGCTATTGCATTCATCCTGTTGAAGTATGTTGCATTGGATGAAGTATATAAAAAAAAAATTTGGCCGTATGCAAGATATGTATTTGGAAAAGAGAGGACTAGTATAATAGCCTTTTCAGATAATTGTTACATTTTTGGATAACATACCAAAATTTGACAAGTAAAGGTTTCTTATAAGTTTCGATATGAAAACTGTAATGTGGAATCTGAAATGAAACAACAAATTTCTTGTACTCTATTATATTAATATCCTTGGATTTGTCTTTCACTGTCAAATGGATCTTTTACTATGTGTAATGGCATGACATCATGCATTCCTCATTTGGAAAATATCTGCTGCAGTTATTCAGTTCTTTCAAATATTGACATATCTCAATATAGAATACCAAAAATTCACACTTATCCTATCACCACTGAGTTCATTAGAAAAGCATGTAAGTCCTAGAAACTTGCAAGGTCACCATGATGTATACAAGTTTTCCAAATTCTATCACTTGAAAGCTCAAAATTTATTGGCAACAAATAGTGTCAGTTGTTTTCCTTGAAATGACAGGTCAGTTTATTCCACTTGAGAAAATGTCTCCTAGATATCCAAGTCTGACTAACCACAGATTTTTCTGTCAGTCATTCTTTGAAGTAAAAATGATTTTCCATGAAAAAGTGGACTAGTTCAGCTCACAACTCAATCAGACACGTGTTTTTCGTCAAGTTAATCATGCCACGTTGGTATCCAGTAGTGAATAATGCATGTTTCTCATTTCATTACATAACACATAAAAAGATGTGTACTACAGAGTCCAGACTTAATAACATTAATATATTTTACTGCTGCTATGAGAGTGTCTGACGGGAAGCCAACACCCTCTTTCTGTTACTGTGCTGATGGTGAGAAGTAAGAACAATGGATTGCTAGTATAGTTTTGTGCCACTGTTTTGATTCATGCTAAGCCATCAGCACTTTCATCCACTATTGCTTTTACATCATCAGTGCCAATGGCAACACAAAAGGCATTGATGTATTAGCATAATTATTAAAATAGTTTTGACCATCACAAAGCTCTCACAAGCTCCCAGAGACACCACATTTAGAGAACCACTGCTCTGTAATTCCCCTGAGCTGGGTCCAACTTCTGCTTGAACACCAAAAGCCAAGTGTCCTCCTTCTTGGGGCAGCAATGACGGTCTTCCTTGGATAGAATTGAAATCCATTTCCCTGGAACTTCCACCAGTAAAACCTGCCTGCTCCCACTTCTTGGGAAAGCCCAAATGCCGAATGCATTCGAATAGCCAAGGTAATATATTTCTGCTCTTGAAAAATAAAACCCCACTTCCTAGGCTTTATTATTTTTGATTATTTGGGAAATCGCACATTTTCCATAGTAGAAATCTATTGTTTTTTTTGTTTTTTTTAATTTGGAGTAAAGTGAAGACCACTTCTCCTCCCAAGAATAGCTTTTCTGTGCCTCTTATTAATGGCCCCTTCCCTATGTGTACCACATACCCTCATTTCTATTCTCCTCCCGGCCAAAAACACAGGTCCTATGATTTTAATTTCTTTTCAGCCAAAGCATGTGAGGAAATTAAAGTCATCCAAATTCTACTCAAACATTCCTAATATTTATGTTAAAAGACATGAGAATGCCAAACATACTTATATGAGTGTGTATGAGTTGTTAAGGAAAGTATTTCATTAAAATTATTTTCCTTGAATTACATAGAATCTTTCTTCAAAAAAGAGTTAAAGATGTTGAAATCCACTATTGTTTGTTAAATGTGTTTACATAAATCTACCTTTTACTGACAGCAAATTACTCTGAGAAGATAAATATAGGATTTGAATTATTGAACTGTTGCTTGTATTCAATAAATAACAGTTTATTTTAAACATAACCATATTTTTGAACTTCAAGTTTATACTACAAAAGCTACTGAGTAAAAAATGATATCTGAACCCAGGGGCATTTTTCAGCTGGTACCTAAAAACGAAACTATAGCATCTTAAAACAATACAAAAATATCTATATCAGAATAATAATTACATGAAACTTCCTTCCTTAGAAGGGAAGATATGAATACTAATGGAGATGGATAATTAAAAAAAAAATATTTAAGCACGAACAAAACAGTCATATAATTTATTTCTAAATTCTACAGATCAGTTTAGAACTTTACTTTTAGCAGGAATGCAAAACTCAACTGGACTTAACATTTCTGATTTAAAATATGCAGAATAAAGAAATGGAATGTATGAACTACTATTTTCTAAACATTTGAAAATCTAATTTATTATTTTTTATTTTTAGAAATAAAGTTAATATACTTCCTAAATTTTATTATATGCAAATATATTAAGCTCATTTTGATATTCTAATTTTAAAATACTTTACTTAGTGTTTAAAACACAACTACGTTCCTTTGCAAAAATAAATTTTAAATAAAAATTACTCCATATCCTCCTCTACACAAATCTTTCTAAGTCCTGAAAAAGGATTAAAAGAGTACAGACAAGCTTTTTGATCTGTTCACAGATGTTCACTTTTAGTACTGGATCAGCTTTCCCTGAATAATTAATTAAATTGACATTAATTGATATTTCCCAAAGCCCTACTTGGTTTTCAAGATGCCATTCATTGCGGGTTCCAAAGTTTTGATCAGACAGCTGAGGTGAACAAACAACGTGGTTTCTCCACCTTTCTTTACTAAAGGACTTACCATCGACGAAAAGGAATGCCCCTTTGTGGTAGTTTGGACTGTGTTAAATTACCCATCGCATGCTGCTCTGTCCCCCTCCATGAAATGCTGCAGGGCAATGGAACACCGAGTGTATGTACCTGCCCCACTGATGTCAAATTCCATCATGCAAACTTCTCTAGCAGTGCAATGAGTAAACAAACATCTTTAAATTCACATGCACGTGCAGCTAGCCATTTTGTATTCATATAAACTGCCATGAGAAGACATGTTCCAAGTCGTCAGTGGTCCTCAGAGGATGAGGAACACATGGAGTAGCCTTGACATGAACTGGCATTCTAGAGCCTCTAGTCCAAATTCTGGAAATCGGCTTAGCCAGATGGCTTGCAACTGCCTGCTGTCCCTGAGAAGGGAATAGACACTCTTCGTTCTATGCCACCATTATATTTTTTTCAATGAAATATTGCAGTAGAAAACTGTCACTGCCCTAGGACACACAGTGGTCCTGACCAAACAAACAAGCAAACAAACAACAACAACAACAAAAAAAGAAGTACTGTGTCCACGTGCCTGGGTGCAGAGCCAGATGGCGGAGAGCGGGCTTAGTGTCTGCTAGGAGAGCAGGTTGGAGACTAGCAATGCTTGCTTGTGACAATCGGTGTGCCTGTTAGTTTTACATACGATTTTACTGTAACAGAAGACTGAGTAGCAAGGGGCTAGATACGTATATTATAGGTTGTCACCTTACATGGGGTTTTATTTTGATTAAAGTAGCAAGAATTCACCCAATATAAAACAGAGTGAATTTCTAATGTTTAATATATATATATATATATATATATATATATATATATATATATATATATATATATATATATATATATATATCTATCTTTGATTGCAGCCAGTAGTGAAGGATTACATTTATTGGGAATCTTTTGGGGGCTATGTGGCTATTGGCCTGTGTTGTGTGCCTACTTAATCATATTGTCCCTAATTGTTCCTATGGACACCGGAAGTCAGATAACTTGCTCTTGCTCCCAGGAACCAGGGAGTTCCGGGAGCTGAATGTGTAGGAATATATATGTATTTTCTTTCTCCCATTCCCCTCTCACTACCGGATAACTAACTGAAATAATCTAATTATTGCTGACAGCTAAATGGTTTAGGTCAGTCTGGAAAATGAGATTGCAGATTTTTTGTCATTTCCTCAAAGGTATGTGCTGGCTCACTTCCTATTTCTTTGGCCTAAATCATGCGATAATAGGTAGGATGTAGTCCCGCATACAGATTTATACAACGCAAAAGCAAAGTGAGTGGGATTAAACACCTCGGGGAGATATTACTTTCATTTTGCAGATAAGGAGAGTGAAGTTGTATTAGGCCTCATGCCCAAGGTCCAATCTCTGGAAGCAGCAGTGTCACTCTACTGCAGGTCGAGGGAGCCCCCTAGCCCTGCCTCTTACCACGATCAAGGAGGCCAGAGGAAGCACCTTTGGGGACCTGTATGCATTTGAGGTGCTGAGATGGACTCCAGGGTGTTGGGATAGCACCTTTGCTGGGGATTTTATGGGAGCTGGAGGTGGTGGAGTCGCACCTAAGGAGGAAGTAGTGTTGGCCATTCCCAAGGGCACGTCCTCAGTAAGACAGGTATGCTAAACTGGGGGAAGCCTGTGCTTCAGCTCTCCCACTCTTGTTTTTGTTGTTGTTGTTGTTGAGGGGGTCTAATAGACATTTAAATATAAGAGGCAATGCTGTGGTAAGAGTGATTTTTCTAGGCAGGTGTATACATTTTCTGCTTATTAAAATCAGGAGCAGTAAAAACAAGTTGAATGTAACAAGGAGCGGAATAACTCTGCTGCTTAAGAGAAGAGCCTGTGTGTATTTTGCAGAGTGGATTAACTATTCGTGGGTCAATGATTTTTGAAAATGATTTGGAAAACTGCTGCAGGGGATGGATAAGCACATGTTGATTGATTCACTGAAGGACACTGACTCTCAGCGGAAGTTCGTGACTAGAAATGTGCACTCTGGGGCTTGTTCCCCTGCACACCTAATTTGCTGATCCTTCCATTTGGGCCTCTGATTTCTCCTTACATGGATTTCACCTCATTTGTTAGTGAGGTTAAAGCTGGCTGAAGCACAGCTACATCAGAGGAAGGTGATACTGGCAAGTGCATGGGAAATGTGATAAAGAGGTCAAATGAACAGTGGCAGTCAGGCTGGGTGTTTGCCGCCTGCAGGCTGGGACGTGCATGTTACTGGTGGCACTGCTCCCTGAGACCCACAGACCATGTGCAGGCCGAGAAGGCTGAGACCTTCTTCTGGAATCAAGGTCTTCCTCACCCTGTGCTCCATGAATAAACATTTTCATAGTGCAGTATCCTACTTTTATTTTATTAAGAGACCCTCACGAAGGTCAAACTTTCGTACTGGTCAGCAGAGTTATTTCTTTTCATTAATACGTTTTATCCTTACCTGTGGTCTGATTCAGATTTTTTTAGATAGTTTATTCCTGTCTGACTAACTTTCTCAGGAGTTTGTAAATTGCCAAGGGAGACATCCCTTCAAAGGATATGAATAACCTGGGTGACAGGATATGATAAAATCAACTTGAAATGAAAATAGCTATGAAAAGCTTATGTTTGAAAATATATTGCAGGAACATTAGTGTTAAAAAGGAAGGAAATTCTGGCACAGACTACAACATGCGTGAACTTTGAAGATTTTACACCGAATGAAATATGTAGGTCACAAAAAGATAAATACTGTGTGATTACACTTATATGAGGGACCTAGAATAGGCAATCCCTAAAGACCAAAAGTAGAACAATGGTTAGCAGGGACTGGGGGAGCTGGATGGGGAGTTATTGTTTAACGGGAACAGAATTTCAGCTTTGGAAGATAAAAAGACTTCTGAAGATGAATGATGGGGACGGTTTAAAACCTTGCTAATGTGCTTAAATGCTACTGCACTGTAAACTGAAAATGGTTAAAATGTTAAATTGCATGTTATGCATATTTTACCATAATAATGAAAAGAGAAAACATGTATATACTTTAAACAAGGTAAACATCTTAACACTATATATAAAGCAAAGATTCAACAACTACCGTGTTTACCCGAAAATAAGACCTAGCCAGACATTCAGCTCTAATGCGTCTTTTGGAGCAAAAATTAATATAAGACCCGGCCTTATATTATATTAAGACCCAGTATTATATTTATTTTATTATATTATAGCATATTATATTATATTATATTATATTATATTATATTATATTATACCTGGTATTATAGTATAGTAAAATAAGACTGGCTCTTATATTAATTTTTGCTCCAAAAGATGCATTAGATCTGATTGTCCAGCTAGGTCTTATTTTCAGGGAACATGGTATATAGAGAAAAAGCACACAACATGTGTGAGTTAGGAAATAAGCTTACAAATGTGTTTTAGGTACACTTAACCACATTCTTTATTTCTTCTGCCCAAGGAAAACATGAAACAATGCTTAATTTACCTAGAGCTTTGTATAACCTTCAGGTTATGTCTATCTCTTCCTAACATGGGAATGAAGACTAGGGAAGACAAAATGGAAAAGCTGGTGATTTACTCCTGCTTCTCATATGTTGTTACCATACATTGAGCTTTTTTTTGTTTTATTTAAAGTAACAAAAATCCATCCAATACAAAACAAAGTCAATTTCAAGTGTTCAATATATATGTGACTGCAGTGAGTAATAAAGGCTTACTTACATGTTGAGAATCTTTTGGGGAAGTGTGGCCATCTGCCTAAGTTGTGTGCCTGCTTTATCATATTGTCCCTAGTTATCCCTGTGCATCCCAGATGTCATAGATTACTTGTTCTTGCTCTCAAGAACCAGGGAGTTCCAGGAGCTGAACATGTGTGCATTTCCAACCCTCAGAAATGGGGATCTGAGAGGACACTCGTTCGTAGGCTCTCCTGTTGCATGAAAAGGTCGTGCTTGGGCAGATGACGACACCACAGTAGAGACCTTAGAGCAGGCGGTGAAAAGATGGCCAACTGTCAAGGGTACAGACCAGGCTGGGAGTGTTGGATAAATGAACTATCACCAGAAACCAGTGTAAGAAGGAGATGATTCAAACAAGATTCCCTTAAAAAAGTCCTTCCGGAGAGAGACGTCATCAAAATGGTGGCGTGAGGTGAGCCTCTGGAAATCTTCCCTGGAATTTACAACAAATTGAACAACTATAACTCCACAAAGGACTCACTGCACAGCAGACAGGCAAGACGAAGAGGCCCACTACTGAATTAACCTAAAGGCAGGCGAATCGAGCAAGCGGGGGAGGTGGGAAGGGAGAAGTGCGGAGACGAGGTCCCCCGCGCTCAGGATGCAGACCTAGCTCAGTGCTCCGAGCTCGCTGCATCCCGGAACTACCGCATCTGCGGGAGAGGGAGGAACTCGGACTGCTAGGGCTCCTTTTATGGCCCACAGGGCTGAGGGAACAGCATATAACACGGCTGAACCCAATGCTCACAGCAGAGATCTCAGAACAAAGACTGAGGGAAGAAGGCTAAAAACGGAAAACAGTGCTTTAAGCCCTCACTGAAACAGAGAATGGAAGACTTAGACACTGAGACTAGCCGTGATTCAGAGACTTAGACACTCTCCCCACCCTCCCGGAGCTTGCCCCGCCCCCACCTGCCCAGTGCTAGAAGTGGAAAAGTAGCAGTGTCAGATTAAAAGAACAGAATATTTGCAGTTCTGAGAACTGAGGTCCACAGGCACAGATTCGCAGCCCAACTGGTTCCAGCAAACGGGAGGGAGCTTTGGAAGCAGGACAGGACCAGCTGTGGTGGTGGCCACCGCCATTGCTCTGGGCCAATTCTCACAACTCACCCTGCCCCTGTCCCCATTTATCTGGGTGGATCCCTGCAAAGGGAGTTAAAAGAACAGCTGAAACACATGGGCTATGAGTCTGGTGCAGGAAGACCTTTGGAAAAACAAAAGCTCTCCGCATACCCACAGGGACGCAGTCCCTATGACCCAGATGAACTGTTAACAGAGGAGAAGCCCGCCTTCCAGGGAATCCCCCATTGTGTGATAAGCTTGAATAGTGCAGAGAAAACATGACACTACAGTGTGAGAGAGGGAAAAAAAGCTACAGTCGGAGAGAAAATAAAACATTCTACCAACACGTACTGGAAAACAAAAGAAAGACCTCTTCCTATCAACCAGTTGCAGAAGCCACTCCTGTAGATGTCTAGGAAGAGAAATAATCAGTCATTAATTGCCATGAATAACCAAGGCAACAAGACAGATCAGAAAGAAAGTGAAATTCTCCAGAAAAGGAAGTTAAAGATATGGAAATATGTAACTTGAATGACAGAGAATTCAAGATTACAGTTCTGAAAAAACTCAATGAGATGCAAGAAAACACAGAAAGGCAGTTTAATGAACTCAGAAACACAATCAAAGAACAACATGAACATTTTACCAAGGAGATTGAAATTTTAAAAAAAGAACCAAATAGAATTTCTGGAGATTAAGAACTCAGTAGAAGAAATTAAGAATGAAATAGCCAGCTTAGGTAGTAGAGTTGACCAGATGGAGGAAAGAATCAGTGACATCGAAGATGGAAACCTGGAAATGACACAGATGGAAGAAGAAAGACACTTGAGACTTAAAAGAAATGAAAGAACTCTACAAGAACTTTCTGACTCCATCAGAAAGAGCACTATAAGAATAATGGGCATACCAGAAGGAGAAGAAAGAGAGAAGGGAACAGAGAGCATATTCAAACAAATAGTCAATGAGAACTTCCCAAAGTTGTGGAAAGAACTGGATCCTCGAATCCAAGAAGCAAATAGAACACCTAATTACCTCAATCCCAACAGGCCTTCTCCAAGGCAGGTGATATTGAAGCTGTCAAAAATCAACCACAAAGAAAGAATCCTCAAGGCAGCCAGGGAAAAGAAGACGGTAACCTACAAAGGAAAGCCCATTAGATTATCATCAGATTTCTAAGCAGAAACTCTACAAGCCAAGAGGGTGTGTACCCAAATATTCAAACTATTGAAAGAGATAAATTATGAGACAAGAATAATATACCCAGCAAAAATATCCTTTAGTTACGAAGGAGGAATGAAGACCTTTCCAGACATACAGAAGCTGAGGGGATTTTCTAATACAGGACCTGCACTACAAGAAACACTAAAGGAGGCAATTCGACCACCATCAACAGGGACAATTTGTGGCAACCAAAACATAAAAAGGGGGAGAGTAAAGGCCTGAACCGGTATATGGGAATGGAGAAAGTAGGCATGCTGAAGAAAATGGAATACTCTAAATATCAAACTTTCTTTTAAATAAACTTAAGGGTAAGCACTCAAAAAAATCCACAACTGAAAATTTTACTGTAATAAAAGAAGAAACAGAGGGAAACATCATAGAATACCACCACCACGCAGAAATAATAGACAACAAAAAGGCAAAGAAACAATGGAGACACAGTCTTACCAGAAAACTAAAGATAGAATGATAGGAAATCCTCACATATCAATAATCACCCTAAATGTAAATGGACTGAACTCACCAATAAAAAGCCACAGAGTAGCAGATTGGATCAAAAAACTACACCCAACCATATGCTGCCTCCAAGAGACACATCTCAGCTACAAGGACAAGCATAGATTCAAAGTGAAAGGGTGGAAATTGACGCTCCAAGCAAATGGTATCCAGAGATAATCAGTTGTAGCTATACTGATATCAGATGAAACAGACTTCAGGGTGAAAAGGGTAACAAGAGACAAAGATGGCCAATTCATAATGGTACAGGGGACTATACAACAAGAAGACATAACAGTCATCAATATTTATGCCCCCAATCAGGGAGCACTGAAATATACCAAGCAACTACTAACAGAACTAAAGGGAGAAATTAACCAAAACACAATTATTCTAGGGGACTTAATTACATCATTGACAGCTATGGATAGATCATCCAAACAGAAAATAAATCATGAAATAGCAGCCCTAAATGACACATTAGATGAAATGGACATAATTGACATTTATAGAGCACTTCATCCTAAAACACCAGACTATACATTTTTTTCTAGTGTACATGGAACATTCTCAAGGATAGACCATATATTGGGACATAAAACTAACCTCAGCAAATTTAAGAAGATTGAAATCATACCAAGCATATTCTCTGATCACAAGACTTTGAAATTGGATGTCAACTGCAAAAAGAAAGCAGGAAAAACCACAAATACATGGAGATTAAACAACATACTTTTAAAGAATGGCCGGGTCAAAGAAGAAATTAGAGGAGAGATCAAAAGATACTTAGAAACAAATGAGAATGAAAATACATCCTACCAAAATTTTTGGGATGCAGCGAAAGCAGTTTTAAGAGGGACATTTATATCATTACAGGCCTATCTCAAGAAACAAGAAAAATCCCAAATAAATAACCTCATGTTACACCTTAAAGAACTAGAAAAAGAAACACAAATGAAACCCAAGCAGAAGACAGGAAATAATAAAAATAAGAGCAGAACTAAATGAAATAGAGAACAAAAAGACAATAGAAAAAAGTAATGTGACACAGAGCTGGTTCTTTGAAAAGATTAACAAAATTGAAAAACCCTTGGCTAGACTCACTAAGATAAAAAAGAGAGGACATTAATAAACAAAATCAGAAATGAAAAGGGGGAAGTTATCACGGATGCCACAGAAATACAAAGTATCATCAAAGAATACTATGAAGGACTATATGCCACCAAATTCAATAACCTAGAAGAAATGGACAAGTTCTTAGAAACACATAGTCTTCCTAGGCTGAACCACAAAGCACTGGAAAACCTAAACAGACTGATCACCAGTAACGAAATTGAATCAGTCATCCAAAACCTTCCCAAATGCAAAAGTCTGGGACCAGATGGCTTCACTAGTGAATTCTAGCAAACCTTCAAAGAGGATCTAATACCAATCCTCCTCAAACTCTTCCAAAAAATTGAAGAAGAGACAGTACTCCCTAACTCATTTTATGAGGCCAACATTACCCTGATACCAAAACCTGGTAAGAACAACACAAAAAAACAGAACTATAGATCAATATCTCTGATGAATACAGATGCAAAACTCCTAAACAAAATTTTAGCAAATCAAATGCAACAATGCATTAAAAAGATTATTCATCACGACCAAGTTGGGGTTCATCCCAGGGGCACAAAGATGGTTCAACATATGCAAATCAATCAATGTGATACATCACATAAACAAAATAAAGGACAAAAATCATATGATTATATCAATTGATCCAGAAAAAGCATTTGACAAGATACAGCATCCATTTATGATTAAAACACTTAATAAAATAGGTATAGAAGGAAAATACCTTAACATAATAAAGGCCATATATGACAAACCCTCAGCTAATCTCATAATTAACAGTGAAAAACTGAAGCCCTTTGCTCTACGTTCAGGAACACGACAGGGCTGTCCCCTATCACATCTGCTTTTCAACATAGTGTTGGAAGTCCTCGCCAGAGCAACCAGGCAAGAGAAAGAAATAAATGGCATCCAAATTAGGAATGAAGAAGTTAAATTGTCACTCTTTGAAGATGACATGATGCTATATATAGAAAACCCTATAGACTCCACCAAAAAGCTATTAGAAACAATCAACGAATACAGTAAAGTTGCCGGCTACAAAATCAATGTACAAAAGTCCATTGTATTCTTATATACTAACAATGAAATCTCAGAAAAAGAAATTAAAAAATAAATTCCTTTTGCAATTGCAACAAAAAGAATAAAATACTCAGGAGTAAACTTAACCTAGGATGTGAAGGACCTATATGCTGAAAACTACAAGACATTTTTAAAATAAATTGAAGAAGACACAAAGAAATGGAAAGACATTCCATGCTCATGGATTGGAAGAATCAACATAGTTAAAATGGCCATATCATCTAAAGCAATATACAGATTTAATGCAATCCCCATCAAAATCCCAATGACATTTTTTAAAGAAGTAGAACAAAAAATCATCAGATTTGTATGGAACCACAAAAGACCCCGAATAGCCAAAGCAATCTTAAGATAAAAGAACAATGCTGGAGGTATCACACTCCCTGACTTTAGCTTGTACTACAGGGCTACAATAATCAAAACAGCATGTTATTGGCAGAAAAACAGACACGTAGACCAATGGAATAGAATTGAGAACTCAGAAATAAAAACACATAAATATGGACAGATAATATTTGACAAAGAAGCATACAATGGAGAAAAGACAGCCTCTTCAATAAATGGTGCTGGCAGAATTGGATAGCCATGTGCAAAAGAATGAAACTGGACTGCTATCTGTCACCATGTACCAAAATTAATTCAAAAGGGATCAAAGACTTAAGCATAAGACCTGAAACAACAAACTGCATAGAATAAAACATAGGTACTAAACTTATGGACCTTGGGTTCAAAGAGCATTTTATGAATTTGACTCCAAAGGCAAGGGAAGCAAAAGCTAAAATAAACTAATGGGATTATACCAAACTTAAAAGCTTCTGCACAGCAAAAGAAATCATCAACAAAATAAAGAGGCAACCAACCGAATGGGAGAAGATTTTTGCAAACAGTGCCTCTGATAAGGGGCTAATATCCAAAATATACAAGGAACTCATGAAACTCAACAACAACAAAACAAACAACCCAATTGAAAAAAATGGGCAGAGGACCTGAAGAGACGTTTCTCCAAGGAGGACATACAAATGGCAAATAGACATATGAAAAAGTGCTCAACATCACTCATCATCAGAGAAATGCAAATAAAAACCACAATGAGATATCACCTCACCCCAGTCAGAATGGCTATCATCAACAAGACAAATAGTAACAAGTGTTGGAGAGGCTGTGGAGAAAAAGGAACCCTCATACACTGTTGGTGGGAATGCAGACTGGTGTGGCTGCTATGGAAGGCAGTGTGGAGGGTCCTCCAAAAATTATGAATAGAATTACCATGTGACCCAGCAATCCCTCTCCTGGGTATCTACCCAAAAAATCTGAAAACATTTATCCATAAAGACACGTGTGCTCCAATGTTCATTGCAGCTTTATTTACGATGGCCAAGACATGGAAACAACCAAAATGTCCTTCGATAGATGAATGGATAAAGAAGTTGTGGTATATATACACAATGGAATACTATTCGGCGGTAAGAAAAGATGAAATAGGACCACTTGTGACAACATGGATGGATCTTGAGATTATAATGCTAAGCAAAGTAAGTCAGACAGAAAAAGCAGAGAACCATATGATTTCACTGATATGTGGTATATAAACCAAAAACAACAAAAGAAAAGACAAACAAATGAGAAACAAAAACTCATAGACACAGACAATAGTTTAGTGGTTACCGGAGGGTTAGGGGGGAAGAGGGTGGGAGATGAAGGTAAAGGGAATCAAATATATGGTGGTGGAAGGAGAACTGACTCCGGGTGGTGAACACACAATGTGATTTATAGATGATGTATTACAGAATTGTACATCTGAAATCTATGTAACTTTACTAACAATTGTCACCCCAATAAACTTTAATTAAAAAAAAAAAAGTTCTTCTGGACAGAAAAGTGTAAAACATCTGTCCTCAGATGTGCATATTTAGGTTAAAAAACTGGTCAATATTTAGTTATTTGGTACTTATTATTTAAAGAATCCTTTAAATGCAGTGGCTGGCTGCGTTTAAAGCACCTTAAGATTGTATTACAGCACACTTTAAGAAGACTAGGGGTGAAGTCTCTTGGTCCCCAAGGTGGGCTGTAGTCATGCTCACCCATCAGAGTACCTGAAGAACAGGAAGGCAAGAGTCTCAGTCTTCCATGTCTCTGCTGGATATTGCCGCCCAAGTGCTTACCCTACCTGATCCCACTGAAGCCCAGATTCAACGGATGGGGTTGAGCAGAGTTCTCAGTAGGAAAGAGTGTGGGGCCCCTGGGCACGGCGGGGCCCTATATCTCATCTACATCTAGATGCATGCTGGGGACTGAAGTGTCCTGTGCTTAGACTCCCAGTCCCATAAGTGCCAAGAGGATGTTCCCTATCGAGAAAGCCACAGACAGAGAAGTGCTAACGAGGTGAACTCCCCAGTCACTGGTACTTGTGGGTGGGCTGGGATTTAGTGCCAGAGCTTCTGCCTACATTCGTCCAAAGTGTTCGCTGCTGGTTGGAAAATCAGATGCCTCAGTAGCCCTGATTTAGGAGTTTCCTCTGTCTCTAGGGGAAACCTACATAAAATTCAGGGGCTTCAACACGAAATAGTGTTTCCTGGGAACATGTGGGTGGATTCGCAGCCCCCAATCTCACCAGCCTTTAGCTCAACACTGCGTCTCTTTGTCTCTCTCCTCCACCCACAACCACCCGTGGAGAGGAGAGCAGACCAGCAGCTTACTGAACTCTTTGGATGCTTCAGACCATGTGTGCTTCTCTTGGGCCTTCCACATGGCCCTTTTGGTTGGCTAACACACAAATCAGCAGTCTTTGAAAGGCGCTCAGACCAGCAAATTGTGTTGGAAAGTGTCCAGTAAGCTGTGGTCCACTCTCCGCTGTTAGGGCTTACAGTCCTAGTGTCCCATTGAGCTACAAATCTCTGTGACTGATGATTTTGTCAACAGGACCTTCTGAGGAAGCGTGGCAGACTTCACCCAGAGGTGCCTTGGGGGTTTGGATGTGTTGCCTCCCTGGTAGAGCTATCAAGAACACCCTTTTTAGAAAAGCAGCCATTGTCTGACTGGGCTCTTTTTTAAACTGCACACCTGACCCATGGAGGCCTTGTGAGTCTCTGACTTCATACTCTTATTTCAGGCAGGTCGACTCAGACTCGGTGGTTAACAAGGTGGATAGAAAGCTCAGCTGCCTGTGGCACCATGAGTAATAAAGTCCTTTGTCTCTGACCCAGGAGACTCATGTCTTCTGGGAACTTCCATGAAACTGTGCAGCCTACCTTGTTGGTTGCAAGTTGGGCAAAATCTTTGGCCCTTCCCAGCTCTTGACAGTTCTGATAGGGAGATACACTGCATGTGTGTCTTCAGAGCAGCCATGTGGCTGGATAGGAAATAAACTTAAATTAACCAGGGGCTCTGGAAGCCTCAGATGGGCGTCTTTATAAAAATGTAAAATGATAATATACATTTAGATGCTGTGTATATGAGAAAGCCTTCATTTTAAAAATCAGTATCTTCACGTTCTAAATGAAAAATCACTCTAATCACCCAAAAGGCACTTTGGGGAGTATTCAAAATATGGGAGTAATATTCCCATCATACTTTGTTTTATTGGATGTGTGAAGTAATCCAATAGTCATATGAATATTAATAATCTGTGGATGGGAGAGACAGAAAAATACATATATATATTCTGAATGGAGGAAGCTGACATCAGAGCACAGCACACCATTAACTTCAGTCACTGCGGAGGTTTTCTTCTCTTTCAATAACCTCAAATGCAGTTATTCTGCCATTTAATATTTTGATTCTGAGAGGACTATTCATCTTATAAATCAATTAGTTTGACTAATGGTTCATTTTCATAGTTAGTATTTGATTTTGTTCAAGGGACTCAGAAGTCCATTGGCCCATGTCTCTATTCAATCTTCCGGTTCCTTCCTTCATCCTTCTTTCTGTTCATTTTTTCGGTGACTTCTCAGGGACCTGCAAAGCAAATTATCTGGTTAACATACTTCATTAGAGCAGAATTTTGTGCAGAAAGGGCCTGTTTTACTTAAGATTTGAAATCCCGGCCTGTTCTTAGAAACTTTGTGCTGTTCGACTACATTACAAACATCACTGTCAGCTCCTTGATGAGCATGAAATAAAGTTAACACAGGAAGGCCCCCAGCTGTGGAGCTACAGAGACAATGGGGGCTGAGGAGGCCTCACTATCCAGCATGTTCTAATCACAGCTGCTCAAACAAACAAATAGCCAGCAGTTTTCTAGGCACATAGAGCTTCATAATAAGTCTGCTAGACTTCCCCACCTTAAAAGTATCCCTTTAAGTCTCTCCTTTTTAGGAGTGCTGGAACCCCTTTATACTGGGAGACTGAATATGGAAAAAGACAACAGCTGGACCCTGTATAACAGCAACCGCTGACCACAGCCTCCGCAGCAGCCAGGACTTGACCAATAACCGTCAGCTTCCCTCCTTTTTGCCCCCTCCCTCCCTTCCTGAATTGCAAAATTAATAAAAATTAGGGTTTTTTGTTTTGTTTTGTTTTAAGTTCATATATGTGTATTGCCACAAAAAAACAAAAAACATAAAAGCAAAGATAGTGAAAATTATACTGGAACCAGCAAAGTAAATATTGACAGAGTATGTCCCACCCCTAGCCCCTGAGCACACGCCTCCCCACATGTGAACTTCTGTCCATTTGAAAATGGTCGTCAGCAGATGGTAGAAGCTAAGTGTCTCCCCTGCCGGATTGGATCCCCACTACTGTGGAAGGAGTCATTGCAAGTTTTCCTGTCTGTGTTGTTTTAATTGGTAGGCTTCATGGCTGTCCAGGTTCACAAGCTCTTATCCACAATTCTGAAATCCAAAGTGCAGTTAATAAAAAAAAAAAAAAAAAAAAAAAAAAAGGTTCATAACTGCTTTAGTCAAAACAACTGATCTGAATGGAGAAGAAGCTATTTATAGTCCCAGTTTTCCTTCACCCAGTGTGGGCGGTGGGGCCACTGAGCTGCAGAGTCCTTAAAATGTTGGGTTATGGGGAGCTGCCTGGAGCTTGCTGTGGGCATTATATAATTCTCTATAATTGCTATGTATTTTCTTTTCAATATCCAACAGAAAAAAATCTGAATTTTGAAATACATCAGACCCAGCATGTTTTGAATAAGGCCCTGGGGACTTAACCTGCCCCATTGTCTGACTGGGCTCTGGAGTCATTTGCCATCCGCACGTGCCCCAAATACCACATGTAGGCCTGGGAAAAGAACCTACATGTCATTCAGCCCATTTCCTTCTGATTGGGGAAACTGAGGCCCAGGATGGTTCCCATAACTAGCCTCATGCATTTTTATGTGTCACAATGCATAGATTTGAAAATTTGGCAACTTTTTAACAAGGGGAGATACTAACAGAAAAAATGCAATAACAAGTCATAATTAGTAAACAACATTTTATAGTAATTACTAGGTTCAAATTACTTTCTTGGTTCGTATTACGAAAGTCATCAGTAGATTTGCTACTTGTTCATTCATTAAAAAAAGAAAAAAGCTAAGGTAGACATTAACCAAAGGAAAACATGTGATATGCAAAATGGTTTAAATTTGGATAGGAGGATAAATTGTTAAACTTTTTTAAATAATGTAGGATTGCACCCAAGAGAATATTTTGCAAAGCTTTTGGTTCAGGATATTTTATTTTCTAATGAACTACTCATAAACGTCAGAGAAGTCATGTCCCCTAAGAGATAATTTCCAATTCAAATTTCTTTTACAAATCAAATTTCTTTTACCAAATTTTCCCATTATGTTGTCAAATTGTTACATACAGTTGTTCATACACAGTGCTCACGATGAAATCAGAGAAGTTTCTTTGCTTCTTTATTTGGAATAAGATGAGACTCAGAAGTTTCCAGAAGAACATGTGATTAGGCCATTTACTTTTATGAGTAAATCAAGCCTAGACATTCAGTTCTTTGATCAAGGTCCTTCTGCTCAGAAGTAGCATATGCTGAAAATTGGATGCACATTTGGTTGCAATGTAATGGTAAAAAATAATAGCAATAGTAATAGTAGAACAGATGATTTGAGCCAGACAGTGGGCAAAGAGCTTTATCTGCACTCATTTAATATTGCTTCTGAACTATACATCCCAATGGAGAGCCTTTGTCACACTGAAACATAGTGAAATGTATAATGATTTGGGTAATTTGTTTTCCAGACACTTTCAAAAGAAAACCATATTTAAAAAATAACATTTTGTAACTCAGTTTTTTCCAGTGAGATATTTGATTGAAGTTTGGTTTAACTTGCATTCTATAATCATCAGAAAGTTATTTTATTGTTACACTACTGTCCTGGTTTTCAATGGTTGAGAGAAAGTACCAGCTGATGATAATAGGAAGCAAATGTGGACAGATCTGGTAGGACATCTTGGTTTTCCAAAAATTTTACCTTTCCTCACCTTTTCAACCAAAGCTTCTAATATATTATTTTTAGTGTAAGTCACTTATGGTCTTTCTAACAGTTTTCAAGCCAGTTGACAACATGAAAAAGAAAAAGATAATAATGTAAATTAAAAAATAAATTTTTGATGTGTTAGAAGTCCATGATTATCATATTAATTTTCAGTTATTTTCATGTAAGGTGATTATTTGGGGTGCATTGTATTGTTTTTGAACTCAAGTTTTCATGACTCTTTTTTCCCCCTATAATTTAATAATGCAGCTTTATGTCAACTGCTATTTTTTAAAAAAATGTTAGTATACATTTCCATTAGCATTCTGACAACAGAAAAGAAGCTAGGTCTCCTTAATCATTCCTGCTAGTGTTTGTTGACTCTATCGGAAATAGCATCCTAGTTTAAACCAAATGTGTGAAAAATCTGTTTCCTTCTATTGCAGAAATAGCCAGCGGCTGGGAAGAAAGCATTTGGCAAAATGGCATTTCTGGTTCACAGCTGGAGATGCTTCAGAAAATGGTAAAGAGGTGACAGAAGGAGAGCGTGTTCTCCCTAAAAATGTCATTTCTCTGCAAAAATGAATGTTCTGCCAAGAGAATTTAAGAGTCTGTACAGGTAACGTCAGCTGAAAAATATTTATTGACTGCAATGATCCCACATCCCCCTCCAAAATTGTGATTATTGGACTAAAAATGGTATTTGGCTGAGGGGCAGTGTCGCTGAATATGTGAGTGCTGGACTCAGCGACGTGACCAGGATTCTCATCAAGAGGCTGCCCACTGGGAGCTTAAGTTCAAGATGAAGAACCTCAGTGTCCTCGGCGGTTAAACAGACGGATTGGACCAGAGCTCTCTAAGGTCCCTTTTCGTTCAGTCAGTATAATAATCGTATCATTACTCTAACACAATTATTACAGATTTTATGGTTATAGTATTAAATGTTATTGTCAATAAGCTCATTATATTTTAGTGCATTAACAATATGCAAAGAGAAAAAATGCCATTTTAGGTTATTTTCTGATAATGAAAAGCTTCCTGCGGACTATAAAATAGGTTGTTGCGCCATCTGCTGGTAGTTCTGAGGTTGTCTGTTAGGTGACTACTGTCCTTGAATTTTAAGGATACATTTCCTTTTTCCCCTCTTGCCCTGAAAAGCTTTCAACATGTTATCTGATCTCCTTATAAGATAAATATAAATGCCAAAATAGTTATCGTAGTCTAAAAATAATATGGAACCGTGATCTTTTATTCATACATTTTGTCACATCTTTCTCCAGAGATATTGATAGGTATATTTTTTAAATAAGATGTCTGGATTGAATTTGTTGATATAAATAAGTGGAGTATTTGCACTTTAACACATAGTATTTTTTCTTTTTTTATTAGTTTCAGGTGTGCAGAACAACATAGTGATTAGACATTTATATAGTTTATGAAGTGATTCCCCTGGTAAGTCTAGTACCCATCTGACACTGTACATAGTTATTAGATTATTAACTATATTCCCTATGCTGTGCTATAATTCTCAGGACTATTTTTTATTATATTAATAGTTGACATTCAATATTATTTTATGTTAGTAAACACATAGTGTTTAAAATGGAATCCATTCCCCACTTACGGACTCCCTAGAGGAAGCCAAAGTCTGCAAAATGAAGTGGCCCCATGACTACCACAGTTCATTTCTTCCCACATGTATGACACATCGTAAGGGCTCATGCACAAGCGTGACTTCCCTGTGCCAAGGAATGGCAAGGAACATGCGTGGCTTTGTGAAAGGGAGATCGGATTCCAAGTTATAATGAATAAAGATTTGTTCGTGAACAAAGAACAAAGAAAATGTCTTCTTGGAAAAAATGCACTTTGGGTAGAATTATCAGAGGAGTAAGTGAAGAAATCCTCCATTATTCACCACTTCCAAAGTTCTCAAAATTTTGTCTCCTTCAGCAATCTAAAGGCGCATTTGAGGATGTCGGAATTAAGTTTCTAGAGAAGGCAGAATCTGTGTCCCTTTTAGAGTAAACAAAAAGGCTAATACAGTTTGGATGACTTTGTGGTTCTAGTACTGGAATTGAACTGAATTCTTCCATCACCCTTCATGCAAGGCAGGCTTCCGGGACTTCCTGTGGGACAGTCTCCAGTGTAGGAGGGTTACAGGAGTTAGCTGAGCGCACTGAAGGTGGGAACCAGGAAGGCACCTTTCGATTCTGAAATCTTTGAATGAAGGTCATGATGAATTCCAAATTCTACCATTGTGATACAATCACATTGTGATACTTAGAAGTGACCAGGCAGCTACACACTGGAATTGCTGATAAATATGCTGGCATGAAGAGCACACGACTTGCAAAACAAACATGTTTTAAAATTGAATCTACATTTAGTTTAGCTCGTGAACAGCTGGTAACGCCATTCATGTCCATGACTGAGTTTTGCTGGAAGAGTCAGGGGCTCCCACCAGAATGCTAGCCTCACTGGCCTGGCTGCCTTTCAAGTCTATGAATTGGTGGTTTGATCACAGCACAGGTGAGAGAGGATATGCTCAGGAAATGCAAACTGATTTTTTCGTGTGCTTGTATTACATTGCCAGCACAAGGAAAATTATGCAAGTTGCATGGTCCGTCTCGTGATTCAGCGTAATTGCCTTTATCTCTTCCTCAGTCCCTCCCACACGCCCCTCTACCTAGGGACAGTAGGCACACTGCAACAGGGCTGCAGAGCTAAGGGGTAGATCAGGAATAGAGAGAAACTCCTTAAACGCCCTTATGCTCAAGGCAGTTCCCCTCTGAGTGCCACGTGCCAAGCCTCCTGAACTAATGAAAGTCACTTCTATGCCAGAGCAATCTAATGAAATCCACATTTCCAAGTCTCGATCTGTAACTGAGGCAGCAGATTTGAATGTGCATCCTTCTTGATTGTTTGGGGGCTTTCATACATTTTATGGGGAAAGGTTTAATGGTGGAAAGAAATATTTAAATCTGATAAGCACGATGCTTTGAGAGAAAAATCATCCTGGCTCCAGACCTCATCTTGCCTCACATGTCAGGCCTGGGAAATCAAATGAATGAAAATGTCAGGAAGGGACATAATTAAATCCAGCTCGTGACTACACAAGCCATGCCTTATTAAATAAGGCACCAGCCAAGAGGACCCTGGAAACCCATTGCCCTAACTCAGTTAGTTCTCTTTGCTTCCAGAAAGCCCTAAGCAAGGGGAGGCTTGGAAATAACAGATTTGAGCATGGTTAACTTACAAACGCCTGAGCCATAAGAAGGTAAATTAGTTTTTTTTCCTCTTTTAAGAAATTATCTTTTGTTCCCAGCTTTAATGAGATGTAACTGATATATAACACTATAAGTTTAAGGTGTACGACATGTTGATTTGATACACATATATTGCAAATGATCACCACCATAAATAAGGTCTGCTAACACCTCCATCAGGACATAATTACATTTCTCTTTTGTGGTGAAGGCATTTAAGATCTCTTCTCATAGCAGCGTTCAAGTATATAATACATTATTGCTAACCACAGTCATCCTACTGTAAGATCCCTACAACTTACTCATCTTCTAATTGGAAGTTTGTGCCCTCGGAGCACCCCCCCCCCGTACCCCAGGGCTGCTATCCATGTTACTGAGTGTGCTAACCATACCTATGCAACGATGGTGGCATCACCCATCTTTACAAATCTGTCACCTGGCCTGCTTTAGGAATCTTTCTATCAACTCTATAGTATATAAATCAACTTAAATTTCTTCAGCATATAAATATCAGCACAGAGACAGTGTTCGACAGCATTCTAACAGGGAAACTATAGTTGCTAGGTTTTGTTTTTTTTATGTAGAAAACAACAATATGACTCAAGGTTAATGCTATTTTTACTTTTTCAAAAAAAATTATCAAGTCATATACTTACTCATGCACAAGCTGAGTAAACGGACAAGTGTTTGTTGTATCCAGCATACAATGCTCTCTCACCATTACGGAAATGAGCTTATTCCAGGCTGTCTCAAAAAGCTTCCTAAACACATGGGGTTCAGATAATTACAGAAGGTTCTTGTCACGGAGCCCTTTTTGCAATTCAATATAAAACTGCTAGCTGACCTGGAAGAGGGCACAGACCAGACAGCCATTTGTTTGAATGGAGTCTTAAGCAGAATACATAACAAAGAATATGCCTTTAACATCTTCTTAGTGAATCAAAACAAGGGATTATTTGTATAGCAGTAAATGTGACTTTGAGAAAATTTAATTATATTATTTTAAAAAGAATACTGGATGTTATCTTGAGAACAACAAATTTCATAATTTACATTTTTACTGTCAATATTTCTTTCCTTTAATCTTATAAACTCTAAACTCCAATAGTAAGTGATACATCTGATTACTAACCAATCCATGAAACTGAATATTTCAATGTTCTGAGAATTATTTGAAATATAAATTTAAAACTCGTATATTAATAAAATTAACCCAATGTGCAAATCCACAAATTAATCCAAAAAAAGAGATACGTTTCATTATTGAAAATGTCATAGCTTTAGAGAGTTAAAATGTACACAAAAGTGTGAAAAGTTCTAATATGCAGCTTAAAAATGTCCAGTAGTACTTTTACTTTGCTGCCAGCAGCTCTCGTTTCTTGAACTTCATAATAATTATGATGCCTTTAGCTCAAGATGTTTCAGGTTATAATTAACGTCACTGCCTCATTTTTATTTGCCTGTGACTTAGCTACAAAATTGGAAGCTAATAGCAAAGAAGTGTTAAAATCTTAAAAATTGTTTTAAAGTGTTCTTTTTTCTTATTTCAGAAAACTAAATTGCACTCAATGCCCTGTTGGATAAATCAAAAAGCAGCTAAGACATAGGGAAATTCACTTCCTAAAAATATAGCCAATATTGATATTTAAAATCCTTTAAGTATTATTTGGCTTTTTCTTTTCTTTTTAAGGTATAAGATATCTGTTTCTGGTTTTGAAATCAATAAACAAATACAGTGCTATGAGCAGTTTGGTAGAGACACAAGCAAATTCTTTAAAACATTTTTTTGTTTCTTTTTTTAAGTTTCCTGTTGCCATGTCACATTGTGTTTGTTCCCACATCCCTTAGAAGCCATATGGGGAAATAATAAAGTGCATCTCTCTGTCCACAGATATGCAGTGTTTATTAACTGATGGAGAGAAACATTGGGAGCTCATGACAATGTGTTATGTCATTCAGTCACAGAGCAAGAGACTAGACCGGTACACACAGGAAACACTGCGAGAAAGGACAATGGAGGATGGGCAGTTTAACAGTTACATGTTTTACAAAAAATGAAAGAAGGCAGACATGACCTCAGACAAAATATAAAACAGTAGCAACATCCTTAGCAATTGTAATTCAAAGACACAGGGCTGGTGTCTCAAAATGTGTTTTTCTTTAGCACCAAATCTTGCACATTGTAGCACTACTTATAGTAAAAAACAAACAAATAAACAACAACAAAAGAAAGCAGCCTTCATCAGCAGACAGTAATATTGTCTTTCAAAGATTTAATTCCCAGGAATTTCCTTTCCAAGATGTGTAAACATATGCTTGAGGATTTAGCTCCATCTAGAGGAAGCAGAAAATAAAACAAATTCTTTATAAACAAAGTTCTTGCTGCACACCCTAATATTAAGATAAGATTGTTTTCGCTTCTTATTTATGATGCTTTTGGCTGAGAAAGTTCCAGAGAAGCAAGTGAAAAGAGTGGGCAATATGCATATGATTCATTCATACTGAGGCTTTGAATCGACTTTAGATTTGTTTCCCTTCTTTATAAATCATCATCAAAAAAAAAAGATGTATCAATATCGGTTCATCCTTGGTTAGAAAAAAAAAAATGTCCCACTCTGATCAGGGTTGTTGATAACGGGAGAGGCTGTGCACCGGTGGGGCAGGCGCTGTGTGGGAAATCTGTGACCCTCCTCTCAATTTTGTTGTGAACTAAAACTGCTCAAAAAAAAACCATGTCTTTAAAAAAACCCCAAACACACACACACACACACCTCACATAGAGTCCGCCCAGAGCCCAAAGGATCCATCCAAACACCAGGCTTGGGCAAACGGGGTGATTTCTGATGCTCTGTGTTGTGGATCCTACCTCCTGCTAGCCGCTGTGACAGGGGTCCCATTCGGCATCTCCCAGGTCACTTTGGCTCTGAGGCTCCCAGGACAGCAGCTGGTAACCCACACAGTCCTTTATTTCACACGCAAGTTCCCACAGGCCTGGGAGAGGGGGCTGCTCCAGAATGGTTCAGCATCACTCTCATTCTAGAATCAGCTCTCTGTGTTGACATCCTAGGTCCAGGAGACAGGACCAGATAATTGAGCTAAACCTTCCCTTTTTAAAAGTTCTCCCTTCCTTCAAGGGCCATCCTCTTGTCCCTCCTTATAAGCCGCCTCAGTTACAGTTACCTGAGCTCAGCAGACATGCGTTAGTATATTTGAACTTCAAAGACAATGGCTCTAAGCAAGGGGGGGATCCAGAGTCTGTGGGCTCTGGAGTTGACGTAATATGGGGGACCCTCTTTGAGAAAAAGAATATAAAACTATGTATGAAAATTAGCTGTTTGTTTGAAATGAGAATAAACATCGCCATAAATTATAAGTTTTTTTAAAAGATGATAAATGCCTCAAGCATCTAGAAAGATTTTTTATTACCTGCCCAACATACCTCTATAATGCCTTTCCCTGCATTACATGGTCTTTCCCTGGTCTTACATTATGTTATATTATATAAGATCCAGTCTTATAGTAAAATAAGATCAAGTCTTATACTAATTTTTGCTCCAAAAGATGCATTAGAGCTGATTGTCCGGCTAGGTCTTATTTTCGGGGAAACACAGTAGGAGGTGGAGCCTTGGGGAGGTGATACAGTCATGAAGGTGGAGCCCATGAATCTGATGGAATTGGTGTCCTGATAAGAAGAGACACGGGCCAGCTCGGTGGCTCAGGCAGTTGGAGTTCTGTGCTCCTAACTCCAAAGGCTGCCGGTTCGATTCCCACATGGGCTAGTGGGCTCTCAACCACAAGGTTGCAGATTCATCTCCTCAAGTCCCACAAGAGATGGTGGGCTCCATCCCCTGCAACTAAGATTGAACACAACACCTTGAGCTGAGGTGTCTCCCGGATGGCTCAGTTGGTTGGAGAGCGTCCTCTCAACTACAACGTTGCCGGTTCAAGTCCCGCAAGGGATGGTGGGCTGTTTTCCCTGCAACTAGCAACAGCAACTGGACCTGGAGCTGAGCTGCGCCCTCCACAACTAAGACTGAAAGGACAACAACTTGACTTGGAAAAAAGTTCTGGAAGTACACACTGTTCCCCAATAAAGTCCTGTTACCCTTTCCCTTTATTTTAAGATTTAAATAAAATCTTTAAAAAAAAGAGAGAGACACAAGGAGATGATGGCACATGTGAAGATACAAAAAGATGGCCTCCTGCAAACCAGGGAAAGGGCTCCACCAGGAACACCACCATGCTGGCACACTGACCTTGAACTTCCATGTCTGTTGTAAAAGCTGCCCGAGCTACGATATATTTATTGCAGCAGCCTGAGCTGATGCGTGCAGTCTGGAATCATGAGACTTTGAAGACAAGATGCCTGATTGGAGTGTTTGGGACTATCAAAGATAAATAAAGTTGGACACTGGTTAAAGGATAAGGACAATTGAATAAGTAATAAATTATTGCAGCAGGGAAGAGGGTCCTGCATGAACCGTACTCAATTTCCCTTAGTTCATAGGTGACTGGGTGTTTTAAAGGGAGAATGAGGCAGTCGGGGAGGGGGTGAGTGGGGCTTCAGTGGAGTCAGGGAAGTGGGAAATCACAAAGTGTTGGTCAGTGCAAATATTGACCCAACAGCTGTGTTTGCAGCTGGTGATTATCAAAGGTAGGACTCTGTCCTCCCATGGAGACTGCGACACAGATGCCCTGCCCTTCCTAATGATCACATTTTAAAGGACTGGGTTTCAGATCTTTGAGAAAGACCCCCGTAGCAGCCATTTCCACCACAGAAATGTTCGTGACTATGAGTTTCACAAATATCTCTCACTAAACCCAGAGTAAATGAACCCCTGACTCACCTCCCCCTTAGACAGGTCCTCAACATATCCATGGTCTCTCCAGCACCACTAACGGGAGGTGTGACAGAGGCACTGACGGTTAGAGATGTTATCGGCCAAGCCAGGTCCTTGTCCTGGCAAGTCCTCCAAAGGGGATTGGGTGGAGAGAATGCTGACACGTCCTTCGAACAGTCTCATGGCCTTCAAATTTCTGAGACCAAGAGCTTAATTTTTCACCTGTGCATAGTCTACCTCCAAAGGTAGGTTTAAGATGCTCGTACGGGGCGGGGGTGAAGGAAGTGGGGCGGTGCCTTGTTTATACCCAACTTCCATTTCTAAGTGAAAGCACAGCATCTCAAAATGCAGAAAGTGCACTGGGCCTGTCCCCTGTACTGACAAAGATGGTGAGGCACCTCAACTCTGCATGCGTTCCTACAGCCAGTACACAGCATATGCGAAATCGTGTCACCAAATCATCCGACACCATAGCGAGGCAAGGAATGGCCACAAAGAGGAATGCCAGTCTCTATCCTGGGCATCAGAAGCTTCTTAGGTTCCATAATTTAGACATTTTTCAGCCCCAACCTTTTAAAGATGTAGTCTCCTTCAGGTTTCCATCACTCGCGCATGAGTGATAAAGTCATAAAACATGAGGTTCTGCTCTACTAAATAATGCACTGCGGCTGTCAGGTTTTAGAAATAAGCTCCATAACCCTACTAAGCAAATAAACTGTTGGAATTCTGGTTAAAGGTAGTACATTAAATGCATACTCGTCTAGGCCTGCTCCTGTAAATCTTGCTAAAATGATAGAAGTTAAAACTCACAAAATGAATGAAAGGAGAGGCAGCAGTAGACGGGAGACATTAATAAATATTTGAAAGAGAGAAAGCAGAGGGACAGTGGAAACTTGTGAAAGAAATGCATTCTTTCTCGATAATCTGGCACACAATTTTAATCCGTTTATCATACAAACCTACCTGATTCTGCTTTCAAAAGGCAGCCCTTCAATATCTGAGGACAGCTACAATGTTCTGACCCTTCCTTTCTGAGTTTGAATAAACATCTGAAGCGTTTTTAACCACGAGTCATGTAAAACGCTGCTGAGTATCTCCAGCGTCCTGTAGGCATTCACTAATTGGTCACTGTCCCATGTAAAACTGTGCTCTTTGTAAAGGTAAATGTGAAGTTTTGGAGAAAACTTATGGAAGACACTAGTGCCTGGCTTCTGGTTTCAGTTTTGACATGAAAAGAACTTAGAAGCTGTATCTCCCATTTTTACAGGAAAGCTACAAAAACTGAACCCATCAGAGGACTGAGGTGGCAGGGCTACCCTGAAATCTGGAGCCACTGCCAACCTGCTTACCTGGACCACAAGCTTCTGGAGCCATAAATGGGGTGACACTGAAACTACAATTTTGATGAATTGCCAGAGGATGTGTGGAATATAAAAGAGCGAAGAAAGTCCTGGAGGTTGCAGCCCCAGGGGTTGGGGCCCCCACTTCACTGGCCTAACCTCAAGGTAACCCAGAAGGTTCTCATAACCCAGAACAGTTACCCAGTGGCTCCAGTATGGAGAGAGAAAGAACAATCAAGGTGAACCTAGCATCTTCTCTACCAAAGGCTTACCATTCTGGAGAAAAGACATGGCTAGGCTTCCCTCAGCTGGGGGGAGGTGTTCCTTCCTCTCCAGCCTCCTCTAACATCTATGTCTCACTCAAGGGGGCAAAATGAAAACAACATAGGTTAAAGCTTCAAGGAATAGACCAGGAGCTGGACAGCCAAGAACAGGAGAAGGAGGAGAGGCAACACTAAGAGAAAAACCACATGAGGAACACTTGTGAAGGTCACAAGACACTGAGATATAGAGACGGAGGCCCACAAGACACTGAGATTCAGTCCTATCCTCCAAGCGTGAGCACCAGCATGTTGGGTTCCTCTCTCGTAATGGTGCATTATCCCAGAAAGAGCAGAAAGACGCTTACTGTCTGCGAGGACTTTTTAGGGAACCCCAAAGTCAAAGGGAAGACAAGCACAAGGGACCAAACAATCTGAGTCTTTTGGCATACGTAGTTTCAGCCGTCTTCAGCCAGAGCACCATAAATCCTCCGACGAAAAGCCTGTTTACTTCAGTCCCTGTTACCTAATACATGTCCAGCTTTCAACCAAAAATTACCAAGCATACCAAAAGACAAGAAGAAATACAGTGTGAAGACACAGAGTCAGCATCAGTATCAGACATCTGTGACTCAGATGTTGGAATTATTAGATAGGGGATTTAAAACAGCCATGATTAATATGCTTAGGGCTCCAAGGGGAAAAGTCAAAAGCATGCGAGAACACATGGGTAATGTAAGCAAAGAGATAGAACCTCTCAGAATCAAAAACAAATGCTAGAAGTCAAAAACACAGTAACAGACATAAAGAAGGGGTTCAAAGGGGTCATCAGTAGACTGGACAGAGCTGAGGAAAGAGTCAGCGAGCATGGACATACATATAGGATCAGCCCCAACTGAACTGCAAGGAGAAAAAGAAATAACAGGACATTCAAGAATGGTGACACAATTTTAAAACACGTAACATATGTGTAATTGGGATACCAGGAGAAGAAACTTAAATTCAGCATCTAATGTCTTATTCTAATCTTTCCTGTATGATTTTAGGTGATTCAGCTTTAAAATACATAGCTGAAGGGTATGTATTTCCCTAACTGGCAGTATGATCTTGAATGTCTCAGGAATTTGTGCTTCCGTTCTCCATTCTGTACATAAGGATAACAACATAATTGATATTGAAAAAAAAACAAAAAACATTTTTATTCTAATAAATCTATAAAAGAGATTTGCTAAGAAGCATTCAAATAATAAGGCAATCTGTGCTTTGACTGCAAAAATGCTGGTTTTTAAATAATCATTTGAATCTAGGACCTAGGAGAAAGGTCAGTGTACCAAACACAATATTCTCTGTTTGGGGGAAAAAAATACTGAGATAACATCTAAGAATTTAATTTTCTAAATGTCTTGGCATTTGGGTTTGAGTTTTAACCCAGCATGAACAATAGTATTACAATTGAATACGTACTTGTTCCATTGAGCATCTTATGTGCTGCAAAAAGTAAAAGAAAAAAAAAAAAAAAGGTTAGTAAATAAATTGTAGTATTCCAAATCCTTACTTTAAATCTTCTCTGATAATTATAAAATGTCATATCCTCTTCCATCCAACAAGACAAAATAAAAAAGAAATACTCTGAATAATTTTAAGATTATGCTTTTCTTCTAAATTTACATTTTGACATTTTTCTATTTTCATTTTTATCAGCAATAATAGTTGCCATTTAGGAATCCTGTCTGAGCCAAGTGGAAATGATATATTAGGAGATTAGCCAATGTTGAGAATTGGAAGAAAACAAGTAGCAGACAAAGGATTTGAATTTAGCTGACTACCTAATTCATCCTATTTGAAGAAACTACTGTGTTTCCCTGAAAATAAGACTTAATCAGACAATAAGCCCTAATGCATCTTTTGGAGTAAAAATTAATATAAGACCCAGTCTTTTTTTGGGGAAATACAGTAGGTTTGTCCTCCCAGGAGGTACCATATTTCAACGAAAATAAGACTGGGTGTTATATTAATTTTTGCTCCAAAAGACTCATTAGGGTTATTGTCTGGTTAGGTCTCATTTTCGGGGAAACACAGGACAAGCAAGTACCATAATTACCTGCCTAGATAAATCTTTATTTTCTAAAATTGAAATTATACCTTTGTTAGGTATAAGTTAGAAACTGTAGGAGGAGGAGGGGTGGGAGGGGTCCATAGTGCCTGCAGAAAAAGCTCATAACTAGCATCGATTAACTGCCTCCAGCCATGTATCTGTTTTTACAACAACAGATGACAAGAGGTGGTCTGGAGCAAGATAAGGATTTGAGTCAATTGACCTCCACCCATCTTAGGAGGTCACACCCTCCCATGGAAGAGCATACACCACCTTTCCCACCAAATCAATATGTAACTCCCTCACCCCACCCAGCAAACGTAAGTCCTTTGCTTAAGGGCTCTCTCTCTGGCCCTGGAGCTCTCTGGCACTCACACTCTCTTCCCCTCGCTCTCTCTCTCTCTCTTTCCCTCCCCCTCTCCCCCACTCCTCCACCTCAGCTGGGCCTGTTCTCTTCCTTGAGAATGTATCACTAATAAACGCTGCTTGCATACTAATCAGCTTGCTGACCTTTGATTCTCCCCTGTGTTGGCAAGAAGAACCAAGACTCCCATAACACCTCTAAACAAAATAAAAAATATTCTATTTACATGTGTGTATTCTATACCTTGTTTGTCAAAGTGAGGTCCATGGCCCAGCGTCACATGGGGCTTGTTGCAAAAGCAGAATTTTACTCCTCACCTGAGACCGAATCAGAATTGACATTTAACCAGATTCCTTGTAATGTGTGTGCACATGAGAGTTCTATATAATTACCAATGTTAGGAATGGTATTTTCATAGAAAGGTGCTATATACATTCAAGTTAAAGTTTATGTTTCAGTTTGTTGCTGTTTGTTGTTCATTTGTTTTATATCCTCCTCCCAACATATGAATTTAAGTACATAACAGCTAAGAAAAACTGATCCCTCCAAGGTTCGTGCTTGCCTTTGGAAGTGGAAGTAACACTCCCCATGTCGTCTTAATCCTAGGAACTACTTCCCCTACTGGTATGCCAAAGGTCAGCATGTATTAGCTGAAGTGACAGAAATGAATTTGGTCTCACATCTGCTCCTGAGGGATTCTACACTACACACTGCAGGTTGGTTCTTCTGGCTTTACCAGTCAGAAGAGATGAG
This sequence comes from Rhinolophus ferrumequinum, assembly GCF_004115265.2. NCBI lineage: Eukaryota > Metazoa > Chordata > Mammalia > Chiroptera > Rhinolophidae > Rhinolophus > Rhinolophus ferrumequinum. The sequence continues at coordinate 4,062,289 of NW_022680364.1, forward strand.
GCTGATGGAGACACTGACTTAAAACGGTTCCCTGCAATGTGAAACTGACCTAAAATGGTGGCCCGAGCAGAGACAGGAGTCCCCAGCCTAAGCCTCAGCCCAATTCTACATAACCCCCTCCAGCCACACCTTGAGCCAATCACCAGACGACACCTACCCCTTCCCCGACTCAAAGAAGTCCCCAACCCATAAAACCCTGCTCAAAACCTTGCTAGGGGCTCAGTCTTTGGGAAGGATCCCGCTGAGCCCACCGGTGTAATAAAGCTGACCTTCCTAACTCTCTGAGTGCCGCTTGGGTTCTTTCCGGTCCTGGTATCCGTAATATTCTGGTTCCCCGACCGGGAAACCCAACCGTGCTGGGCCCTTGAGCCACCGGTTTGGGCAAGAGCAGGCCATAGGGTTGCTGGAGAGCTGAGATGGGGCTAGGTGCGTCCCACTGATTTCGGCAGGCCTGGGACCGGCAACCTCCCGCCGGCTCCGGCCCGTGACTCCCTGCTGGACCCCCAGTAGAGAGAAAGGACAGGCAGTCAACCAGGACATCGGACACGGTAAGACCCCAGGGCCTGGACCCAGTTAGTCCTGCCTAAAGGCAGAAGGGGAGCCTGATCACCTCCCACTGAGTCCCATTTCAGACTCTAATTAGGGCTGTTCTGGGGGAGGGCGTCTTTCCCCCCTGAATGAATGTGTGTGTGCTTGGTCTCCAACGGAATTCTGTGTGGAACCACAGCCTGTTGGCTACGGAGCCCGAGTGAGCTCCAACCTGCGTTCCATGGTAGCGTCGGACAGCATAACAGTGATTCGCACTCTCGGAGTGTGACCGGGCCTGGAGCTTATATGGGCACACCTTAGCCAAGACGTACCCAAGGTTCCTGCGAGGGACGCGGCCAGGCAGGCACCTGATTGAACCCTTCCCTTGTCTAAGTGACACCGAACATCATGGGAAAGAGTCACGGGAAGCCCACAGTTCTAGACTGCATGTTAAAGAATTTCAGGAAAGGTTTCGGAGGCGACTACGGGGTCAAAATGACCCCCGGACATCTCCGCACTTTATGTGAGCTGGTGTGGCCAAGTTTTGACGTGGGATGGCACCCAGAAGGCACTCTTGACCTCCCCATGATTCGGCGAGTCTACATAGTTGTCACGGGGACCCCAGGACATCCAGACCAGTTCCCTTACATTGACTCGTGGTTGGAAATAGCCTGAACCCTTCCTCTTTGGGTACAGTTCTGCTCCAATAGTAAGAGAAAGTCCAGGATCCTCGTTGCATGGAACCCACGAGGCCGCGACCAGAAAGACATGGCTAAGACCATTTACCAGGGACCCTGATGAAGAGCCGCCACCACCTCCCTACGCACCACTGCTGACAGTGGGGGCAGCCCCACTGCTTCCAGACACTCCGCCTCCATCCGATCCCCCCGGGCCGACACGCAACCTCCCAAGCCCTCCCCAGGGAGCCCCTGATCCTACATACCAACCCACAACAGGGCCTGCTGATCGACTTCGGTCCAAAGACCGGCCTCCACTTCAGTTTCCCCTCTGGGAGACGAGAGGGCCAGACCAAATTGGAGATGATGGGACCCTCCAGCCAGGACGCCCCGTCATCTACTACTTGCCCTTCTCCACCACTGACTTGTTAAATTGGAAACACCATACCCCAGCGTACTCAGAGAAACTGCAAGCCATGACAGATCTTATGGAATCTATCTTCCACACTCATCACCCCACCTGAGAGGACTGTCAATAGCTCCTCCGAACACTCTTCAACACCGAAGAACGCCGGCGGATCATGCAGGGCGCAAGGCAGTGGCTAGAAGAAGTGGCCTCCAGAGGAGTCCTGGATGCTGCCACCTGGGTGGCCGAGGCTGCTCCAGATGCATGGCCTAATTGGGACTTTAATACTGAAGCGGGGAGAGGCGCGATCTGCCGATACCAAGACGCTCTCCTACGAGGGCTGCGGGCAGGAGCCCGAAAACCAACCAATATGTCCAAAACAGCTGATGTAACCCAAAACAGGGAGGAAACTCCTGGTGACTTCTATGAACATCTCTGTGAAGCTTTGCGAGTCTACACCCCGTTTGATCCAGAAGCCCCCGAGAATCAGAGGATGATAAACGTGGCCTTCGTCGCTCAAACAACTCCTGATATCCGCCGAAAACTCCAGAAACTCGAGGGGTTCTCAGGAATGAATATGACCCAGCTCCTGGAAGTGGCTAACAAGGTCTATCGGAACCGTGAGGTTGTGGCTAAACGAGAGACTGATAAAAGGATGAGAGAAAAAGTGACCCTCCACAGCTGCTCTCCAACAAGGAGGGCATGGGCCTGGAAGAAAAGGGCCTCCCGTTGGCAGACAGGCCCCTATCTTCGCGCCCCGATAAAAGAAGACCAATGCGCGTATTGTAAAGAACTGGGCCATTGGAAGAATGAGTGCCCCAACCGTCAGAAAGGAAAGCCTCAGCCTCCCCGTAGTTCCAACCTAACCAGCCCGGAGCCCGACTTCATAGGATTAGCGGTAATCAAGAGACTAAAGAGGACCGACCTCATTCGAACTCAGCCCCCACAGGCCCACGGTTGACTTAGATGTAGGAGCCAAACAGTGACTTTTAAGGTAGATACTGGAGCAGAACACTCGGTAGTCACCATGCTGGTGGCACCGCTCGGGGACTGCAGGGTCACCATAACGGGAGCCACCGGAGATCAAGCCAAGAGCCCACCATTCTGCCAGGCTCGGACTTGTAATTTAGGAGGACACACCTTGTCGCACGAGATCCCCTACTTACCAGACTGCCCGATCCCGCTCCTGGGACGCGACCTCCTTACCAAGTTAGGGGCTCAAATCTCCTTCGAACTATCAGTCCAAGCCATCCTGTCAATGCAGCCCCCGTCAGAGGGATTTATTCTGTCTATCACCACCCCGAGGGAAGAAGAATGGAGGCTCTATGGGACCGGCAGTGTAGAACAGAACCCAGAAGCCTACAGGGCTGATTTCCCGGAGGTTTGGGCTGAAGATAACCCTCCTGGGCTAGCAAAACATAAGGCCCCAGTTTTGGTGGAACTGAGACCTGGAGCTCAACCCCAACGGCTACTCCAATACCCCATCTCCAGGGAAGCTCGGGCAGGGATTCAAAAACACCTCGCCCGTCTCAGAGCAGCAGGGATACTCATAGAGTGCCAGTCGCCATGGAATACGCCCCTCCTGCCAGTAAGGAAGCCTAATGGAGAATGCCGGCCAGTACAAGATTTAAGAGCGGTGAACCAAGCCACAGTCTCCCTACACCCCGTAGTCCCAAATCCATATACTCTCCTCAGTCAGCTGCCCCCAGAGGCTGGAGGGTTCACCTGCCTGGACCTGAAAGACACATTCTTCTGCATTCGGTTGGCATCCCAGAGCCAATCACTGTTCGCCTTCAAATGGACTGATCCTGATACTGGCCGGCAGCCCCAGCTGACATGGACTCGGCTCCCACAGGGCTTCAAAAACTCCCCAACCCTCTTTGGGGAAGTGCTAGCCTCAGATTTAGCCACCTTCCGTCGAGAAGAATACCGCTGCCCTTTATTGCAATATGTGGATGATCTGCTCTTAGCCTGTGCCACCGAAACCAAATGCCAAACCGTGAGGTGGGCACTCCTGTCCCACTTAGCCGAGACGGGGTATAGAGTCTCCTGGAAGAAAGCCCAGCTCTGCAGAAAACAAGTATAATACTTGGGCTTTGTCATCTCCAAAGGACAGCGGGCCCTCAGCACCAAGCAGAAGAAAGTCATCACCTCCCTCCCTCAGCCCACCAACCGGAGAGCGCTCCGTGAGTTCCTCTGAGCCGCCGGCTTCTGCCAGATCTGGATTCCTGGCTTTTCAGCAATAGCCCAGCCCTTATATGAGGCTCTAGCTGGTCAAGAAAAGGCCCCCATGTTAGGGACAGAAGATCAAGAACACACCTTCCAGCAGCTCAAGAGCTCACTTGGACAGGCCCCAGCCCTCGGGTTACCTGATGCTGAGAGTCCATTCCACTTATTCGTCCATGAAAGAGACAAAGTAGCTTTAGGACTGCTGGCCCAAACATTTGGACCATGGCTCCGTCCCATGGCCTACCTCTCAAAGAAACTAGACCAGATAGCAGCGGGTTGACCACCATGCTTGCGGGCCCTAGCAGCCACTATGCTTCTCATCAAAGAGGCAGATAAGCTTACCTTAGGCCAGAGACTCATAGTTAAAGTACTCCACTCGGTCACCACCTTAATGAACAGTCAAGGACCCTGATGGCTGTCGAATTCGTGGCTAAGTATCAAGGGCTATTCCTGGAAAACCCTCGGATCTCGTTAGAAACTGTGCACACCCTGACCCCAGCCACTTTCCTGCCAACCAAGGAAGGGGATCCAGAACACGACTGTATAGAAGTTATCAACAAGGTCTATGCCACCAGACTCAACCTCCAGGACAGTCCACATCCTAACCCATACATTACTCTGTATACTGATGGCAGCAGCTTCCTTAGGGACAGAAAACGTCACACAGAGTATGTGGTAACTACCACAGATGAGGTACTCCAGGCAGGGGCACTTCCATCGGGATGGTTGGCCCAACGGGCAGAATTCTGGGCACTAATAAGAGCCTTTACTCTATCCGAGGGCCAGAAAGTCAATATCTACACCGACCCTCGGTATGCCTTTGCGACTGTCCGTATCCATGGGGCTATATACAAAGAAAGAGGCCTTCTGACTGCAGAGGGAAAAACTATTAAAAATAAACAAGAAATCCTTAAGCTCCTACAAGCCATTTGGCTTCCCCAGCAGGTTGCAGTTATCCTTGTCGGGGCCACCAGAAGGGCAACGAGCCCTCAGCAGTCGGGAACAGGCTCGCCGACACCACGGCCAAATCAGCGGCGATGGGAAGCACTAGTGAACTGCTCTTAGTCACTAACACTACCAACACGTCCCTCCCACGGTACACAAAAGAAGAACTCAGGTGGGCAAAGTCAGACGGGATCACCAGATTGCCACAAGGGTGGTGGCAACTGTCTGACGGAAGGCTCTTCATCCCAGCCCTACTAGGTCCTCAAGTAACCGCTGAATATCACAAGTTAACCCACTTAGGAAAAACTGCTCTCGAGGGCCTCCTAGCCAAAAACTTCTACATTAGCCAGCTGTCAGCTCTTTGTAAGTCCAACGGAGAATGCTGCCTCACTTGTGCAAAGAGCAATCCAAAGTCCTGCCCTAGCCCCACCCCCGGATTCAGAGAAGCGGAACCGCACATTTTGAGGACCTCGAAGTTGACTTCACTGACAGGACAAACTGCCGCGGTACTAAGTACTTGCTGGTCCTGTCTGTACCTACTCCGGGTGGGTCGAAGCCTTCCCCCCTCAGACTGAGAAGAGCCACGAAGCAGCCAAGATCCTCCTTAGGGAGATTATTCCCCGCTATGGGATTCCACTTTCTATCCACAGTGACAACGGACCAGCTTTCATAGCAGAACTCCTCTAGACGGTGACCAGAGCCATGGGCATCAACTGGAGGCTCCACACAGCATAGCGACCACAAAGCTCAGGGAAAGTTGAACACATGAACCGTGCCCTCAAGGAGACATTAGCTAAACTCCACCAGGAGACCTCCTTAGGGTGGGTGGACCTCCTACCACTAGCCATCCTTCGGGCGCGCTGCACCCCTGGCAAATCTGGATTCTCTCCATTCAAAATTATGTTTGGGAGGCCCCCTCCCCTGATAACCAGCCTCCCTGGCAACATTCGCCAGCTGGGGTTCTCCAGCCTCCAAAACCAGATGGCCGCGCTAGGCAAGGTCCTCACAGATGTACGTGCTTACATTCTGGAAAGGGCCCCCATTTCCCTCGGGGCCCGTGTGGGGAGCCGCAAAGGCCTGAGCTCTTTGGAGCCTTGGAGACTGGTTCGGCCAGGCTCTGTTTATAATTAATCTGTTTCTGCTCCTGAGGCATTGTTTCTGCCTGCGCCTGGAGGGTGCTTGCAAGCTGCTGAGGAATGAGGTGGGAGTGACCGGTTCTCGGACACTGAGGACTGAAGACTAACAGGATAATTGGTGGGCTTTGTCATGATATAATGACTTTGAAGCAGTTTCAAGGATTTTGTATCTTATATGTAAAAAAATTTACTCTTAATGAGATAATAGCATTGAGGTTTGTTTGATGATTCTGTAAGTTCTGCTTTTCTGTGTTTTAGGTAAAAGATAACACTCTGTGATGTCACGCATTCCTGTAAGCATTGAACTATAGATGCTGCACGTATGCATAGGGTATATAAGTGGAAGTTTTCAATAAAGAGGTGCTTCAGTATCACTGGAGACCGGCCGCATCATCATCATTGTGAGTGTCTTTTCATTCCCACTCCCCCTTTCAGGATCCGCGTTGATTCGTGGCTGCTGGTCGGCCGCAATTGGCGCCCAACGTGGGGCCTGAACACGGGGGATTCAGTGAGGAACACCGTACGGATTGGTACCGGCTCGGTTCACGAGCTAAACGGAGCTACGGTGAGTAGGGCACTGTCACCTCGGTCGAATGAATGTGTGAGTGAGTGATAGCTCCATGACCTCGTGTTACGGAGCTTGAGTGGGCTCGTAACTGCGTTTCCGGCACTGTCTTACGGCTAAACGGCGATCAAAACTTCGGTTTTGCCAGGGCGGGGGTTTATACCGCCACGCTTAATTGCCACGATAGTCTTGGTCCCGCGAGGGGCACGGCCAGCCGAGCATCTGTGTGTTTTACTTGTGTGAAAGAAGGGCCGAGGATAAAGGGAAATGGGTCACGCTAATAGCAAGGACCTTTACATTAGAGGATTGAAAAAATCGCTCGCCGCTAGGGGCAGCAAAGTCAGCAGAGACCAAATGGAAAAATTCTTAGATTTTGTGAGAGAAGTTTGCCCTAAGTTTCCAAATAAAGGTACTGTCAGCTTGGAAACTGGGAAAAAGGTTGGAGAACAATTACAGGACTATTATATTGCCCAAGGACCTCAGCGGGTCCCTATAAAAACATTCGGGCTATGGACTTTGATAAGAGACTGTTTAAATCTTAAAAGTGAGAGTTGTAGACTAGAAAAAGTGAAACAGGCTGAAAATGAAAAAATTCTTCCATCTGCCGCCTCTCCGGAGGATAGGGAGGAGGGGGAGAAAGTCAGATATGCAGAGGGACTTGCTAAGCATAATAAAGAGCTGGGAGAAAGGGAGGGGGCTGACTGTGCTGAGGAAGCTCCTATGCATAATAAAGAACCTGCTAGCCAGGGACCTCCAGATGATCAATGGAAAAATTTAGGCCCTCAAGATCAGAAAGATTTAGAAGAAGCTGCAGCTAAATATGACAGGGAGAAATATTCCGTAATGGCTGCAGCTCAAGGAAGCAGGCGGTTTGTAGATCCTATCTTTACGCTTACAGAGCAAATAAAGATGCTTCAAGGACAATTAGTAGAACTCAAGATTACTAGGGAAGGGGAAAATTGTCCCAGGCCTCCCCAGATTCCTTATAGAGATCCGGGAAATCCAGGGGGTGGTGAATCCCCTGTAATTAACCCCACTACACCACCTCCAGAGGGACCTCGTATGTGGGACCCTCCGCTGCCACCACCGCAGCCGCCGGTCTGGGACATGCCAACTAAACCTCCGCCAGGATATGCTAGGCCAGGGTCAGATTCGGTTATGTATTCTTCCCGAAATTGTGAAGGCTCTTACAGACAAGGGGGAGATACGAAACATCGTGAAACATTTCCTATTATCGAGAGAGTAGATCAGGAAGGTAAACCCCTACAAGACTGGAAGCCTTTACGGCTTCGTGAAACGTTTCCCGTTTTTGAAAGAGCAGATCAAGATGGTCAGCCTATAAGAGATTGGAGGCCTTTTCAATGGAAACTAATAAAAGATTTGAAGGAAGCATGCACCCAATATGGTCCCATTGCCCCTTTTACCATGGCAATTGTGGACTCAGTAGCAAGAGAAACCTGTACTCCAGAAGACTGGAAGCACATAACACATGCTTGCCTGTCCGGAGGTGACTTTCTTATATGGAAATCAGAATTCTATGAGAATTGTAAGATTAGAGCCAATGAAAATGAGATGAGAAATATTCCAATCACTTTTGAAATGCTTGCAGGAGAGGGACCCGAATATGAGGATGCTAGAAATCAATGGAATTTTGCACCTCGTGTTTATGATCAAATTGCCTCAGCAGCCAAAAATGCTTGGCGAATGTTGCCTGATAAGAATAGCAAAGAAGAACAGGTTACTCAGATAAGACAGGGAGCTGATGAATCTTTTCAAGATTTTGTGTCTCGCCTTACTGTTGCTGCGGGACGGACCTTTGGAGCGTCTGTAGCCACGCAGGCTTTCATTAAACAGCTTGCTTATGAAAATGCAAATTCTGCCTGCCAAGCGATTATTAGGCCCATTAAGAAAAAAGGCACTATCTCTGATTTTATCCGTTCCTGTGCCGATGTCGGCCCCTCCTTTTCACAGGGAGTGGCCCTGGCTGCCGCTTTGCAAGGAAAAAGCATTCATGAAGTAATGCAGCAACAGGCCAAGCTTCATGCTAGTGGCCGCGCAGGAGCTTGTTTTAACTGTGGAAAAAATGGGACATCGAGCTTCTCAATGCCCACATAAAATGGAGGCTAACAATCCGTCGGCTACTGCTGTGGTTAAAAAACCTCCAGGGCCTTGTCCCAGGTGCAAGAAAGGCGCTCATTGGGCTAATGAATGTAAATCCAAAACTGACAAAGACGGCAAACCCTTACAGGGAAACTGGGTGAGGGGCCAGCCCCAGGCCCCGACTCAGCAATGTTATGGGGCACTGCAGGTTCAGGAACAGACCCAGGAGCCGAAAAAGAACAAACCCCTGCTAGGAAGCATGTCACAGACTTATTCAGGGCCACCTCAGGCAGCGCAGGATTGGACTTGTGTTCCACCTCCGACATCATATTAACTCCTGAGATGGGCATGCAGGCCCTTCCCACAGGGATTTTTGGCCCCTTGCCTTATAAAACTGTAGGGTTACTGTTAGGACGAAGTAGCTCTACTATGAAAGGTATCCATGTTTCCCCAGGAGTTATTGATGAGGATTTTACAGGAGAAATTAAAATCATAGTCCATTCTCCTTTAAATATTTCTGCCATACCTGCTGGAACCCGAATTGCTCAGTTAATTATTTTGCCTCGCATTAAGGTGGGGAAGAATAGACAAGATCAGAAACGAGGAGATCGAGGATTTGGCTCCTCGGATGCTTATTGGATTCAGGAAATAAAGAGAGATCGGCCAGTGCTGCTACTTAAAATAAATGGAAAAAGTTTTCAAGAAATTTTAGATACTGGAGCTGATGTGTCCTGCACATCTGCTGAACATTGGCCCTCTAAGTGGCCGGCACTCTATACTAACACAAGCTTACAAAGTATAGGCCAATCTCAATCTCCTCTTCAAAACAGTGATCTTCTGTCCTGGCAAGATCAGGAAGGTCGTCAGGGAACTTTCCAGCCATATATTATCCCTGGTCTCCCAGTTAATTTATGGGGAAGAGATGTTATGAGTAAAATGGGATTTTATCTTTACAGTCCTAGTTCACAAGTAACTCAACAGATGTTTGATCAAGGCTTTCTCCCTGGTCAGGGCTTAGGCTCGGTGGGACAAGGACGCCGAGAGCCTATTTCAACTAATCCTAACTTACAGAGAACAGGTCTGGGGTATTTTCCCCAGGGGTCATAGATTTACCTGTACTCCACCAAAGGACAGCAGAGGCTATAATTTAAAAAACAGATACGCCTGTGTGGATAGATCAATGGCCCCTTACGCAAAAAAAGATATCGGCCGCTCAAGCGCTTGTACAGGAGCAGCTTGAAAAAGGCCATGTGGTTGAGTCTACCTCCCCCTGGAATTCACCTATTTTTGTAATTAAAAAGAAGTCTGAAAAATAGAGATTGTTACAGGATTTAAAAAAAGTAAATAAAACTATAAAAGTTATGGGTGCCCTCCAGCCAGGGTTACCACACCCTTCTGCCACTCCTAAAAAAAATTAAAACAGATAATGGCTCCGGCTACACCAGTAAAAAATTTGCTTTATTTTGTCAACAATTTTTAATTAATCATGTTACTGGCATTCCTTACAATCCCCAGGGGCAAGGGATTGTTGAACGTACTCATGGCACATTAAAAGTCATTTTACAAAAAATAAAAAAGGGGGAGTTATATCCCCTAACGCCCCATAATTACTTGTCTTTTTATTCAAAATTTTTTGACTTTGGATGCCTATGTTAAGAGTGCAGCTGAACGTTTCTGGCATCCTTCTGCCGTCCCTGAGGCTTTGGTCAGAAAGAAGGATCCACTTACTGGATCATGGCAAGGCCCAGACCCAGTCCTCATATGGGGCCGAGGGCATGTTTGTGTTTTTCCACAGGATGCAGATAGTCCTCGGTGGCTGCCAGAACGATTGGTGCGACATGTGGACCCTCTACCTGCTGATGACATTGATGACCCTCAGCAATGCAAAGAAGACCAGACATATTGGGCCTACGTACCTGATCCACCTATTCTCCACCCTGCTGTATGGGAAGGTCCTGAGATTCCAGACTATGTCAATGACACTCACGCCCTAGGATTGCCTTCTGATGGACACATAAAACATTTGGAAAGTTTTGTAAATCAGGCACTCCCTGCAGTCAGGTGACTGATTTACCAGATGGGACTAGAGATTAGACCACTGTTGTTAAAACTGTTAATATATCTGCTTGTGTTCCTTCCCCTTATACACTTTTGATTGGAAATATTAATGTACCTTTTGTTGGAGTTCAGTATATGGGAGATGTGATTCAAAGTATAAAAGTTAAATCTTATTTAAAATGTCATTCAAAATATCATTGGATATGTGTTACTTCTAAAAGGTATAATAATAGTCAATATGATTGAAATCGGGTTCGTTTACATCTTCAAGAAATTTGGCATGATGCTAATGTGTCTTTAGATATGTTTCGGCTTCATGATGAAATTCAAAATATGAGAGAAGCTGAACCCTTGAAATTTGATGCAGCTCAGGCTGCTTCTGAGTTTATTGATGTTCTTAGGAATGCTATGCCATCTATGCCTCATATTACCCATTCTGTTATGATTTTTCTTATATTGGACATCTGTGTCTGTTTGGTTCTGTGCCTACTCCCCATCCTCATTAAATGTTTCATCAGCAGGATGTTAGACTTGCGAGCTGACATCCATCAGCTTGAGCTTAAGACAAGGCCTTAAGTCTCTCTCTCCCCCTTGTATGTATTGGGACGGGTTAGCCAATGACGGGTAAATCCTGGGAGGTCCTTCAACACCTAAGACAGGGCTTGTATTAAAAAATACAAGTTCCAAAGACGGGTTAATTGATGAGACGGTCCCGGGGTGCCTAAGACAGGCACCGTCACCTTATATCTCCTGTAATGTGGATTTTGCTTCTATAAAATAAAAAAGGGGGAGATGTGGGGAGCCGCAAAGGCCAGAGCTCTTTGGAGCCTTGGAGACTGGTTCGGCCAGGCTCTGTTTATAATTAATCTGTTTCTGCTCCTGAGGCATTGTTTCTGCCTGCGCCTGGAGGGTGCTTGCAAGCTGCTGAGGAATGAGGTGGGAGTGACCGGTTCTCGGACACTGAGGACTGAAGACTAACAGGATAATTGGTGGGCTTTGTCATGATATAATGACTTTGAAGCAGTTTCAAGGATTTTGTATCTTATATGTAAAAAAATTTACTCTTAATGAGATAATAGCATTGAGGTTTGTTTGATGATTCTGTAAGTTCTGCTTTTCTGTGTTTTAGGTAAAAGATAACACTCTGTGATGTCACGCATTCCTGTAAGCATTGAACTATAGATGCTGCACGTATGCATAGGGTATATAAGTGGAAGTTTTCAATAAAGAGGTGCTTCAGTATCACTGGAGACCGGCCGCATCATCATCATTGTGAGTGTCTTTTCATTCCCACTCCCCCTTTCAGGATCCGCGTTGATTCGTGGCTGCTGGTCGGCCGCAGCCCCGGTATACCACTTCACCCCAGAAGATCAAGTCTGAGTCAAAGATTTGAAGCGTGAGCCCCTCCGACGCCAGTGAATAGGCCCTCACGCTGTCATACTTGTTATTCCCACCACTTTTAAAGTTTCAAACATCGCTCCGTGGATCCACCACACTCGGGTTAAAAGAGCCCAGCCGGAGGATGACGCCTGGATTGCCCAACCTGACCCGGCCAGTCCAATCCATCTGAGCCTCAAGAAACAGCCCGGATGAGCCTCGCCATCGTCTGCCCAGCCTCCGTTTTCACTGTTATTGGACTCCTATTGTTTCTAGTCTTTGCTGGTCTCATTGCATCCTCCCCACTGAGCTGGTCACCACTGGAAAAGTTGGAAAAGTTACTGTTGGGGTTCTATTTCCTGTTCTGGGCTGCTTGCCTCCTCTCCCTAACCTGTCTTAGGCAGCAACCATGATTTGGCTTTTTTTCAAACTATCTCTTCCCTGGGAAGGAGTCACAACCTCCCCTTCCTGTTCCACAGGCTGCCGGGGAAAATTCGCTGGTCACCCAACCTTCTCGTACTTCACCCTCATGCTCTCGGAGTGTTACACCACAGCCTCCCTCTGTTACGATGGATCCAAACGCTATTGGACAGCAAAGACCACTGGCTCTAACTGCCCGGGAACACTAGGTCAGCAGGGATGTTGGACCTACCTTACTCACCTCAGTCACTCTGATGGGGGAGGAGTCCAGGACCAGCCCCTCAGTCAGAAGATCAAAGAGAAGGTCCGTCAGGTTGCCAACCTCTCTGCCAGGAACCACCCCTTTTACCGAGGTCTCAACCTAACCTCCCTGCAGAGACTAACCCGAGTCCCTGATACTTTGCTATTCACCCAGCACCTCCTAAACAGCACCTATAGCTTGTGGGTGACCACCTGGCTAAATGTCACTAACCCGGCCTCCACCCCCACCTGCTGGATTTGTCTATCCCTCGCCCAGACCAGTTATATTGGATTCCCGGTTCCCCCAGCCTGGAGCCCAGACAGCAATACCAGCCCAAACAATATCACCCGCACTCTCGGGCCGATAACTGCCCAAATCCCAATTGCCTTCACACCCAACTATACTTGTGTAGCTTCCCCCAATGTCACTTCCTGGGGTAGCCTACAGCCCTCCTTATGCACCTATAACTTCTCAGTTCCCTCGGGTACCCCATCCTGTGCCTCACCTGGCATCTTTCTCCTCTGTAATGGACTTGCTTTTCGCTGTGTTGATTCCGATCTCACCGATCCTTGCATCCAGATTTTCCTCATCCCGAGACCTCTCTGTATACTGACTCTGAGCTGGAGGTCAGGCTTACTCTGCGCCAGAAACATGTTGCTGCAGCCCCTTTCCTACTCGGGGCAGGCATCTTCACTGGGGTCGCCACTGGGACTGTTGAGCTCGGATCCTCTGTCAGTTTCTATCACAGGCTCTCCCAGGAACTCAACAATGACATGGACCGAGTGGCCGATTCCCTCGCTACCCTCCAGTCCCAACTCAACAGCCTCGCAGCAGTCGCCCTACAGAACAGGTGAGCACTAGACCTACTCACTGCGGAGAAAGGAGGCACCTGTCTGCTCCTAGGAGAAGAATGCTGTTACTTCGTCACCGCTAAAGTTCGCAAACTCTGCAACCGCATCCAAAACACAGAGACGACCTCCACAGCTCTTGGGGACTCAATCCCAACTCTTGGCGTACTCTTGGCTCCTGCCCCTGGCTGGTGCACTCCTCACGATCCTCCTCCTTGCTACCATCGGGCAATGCATAGTTAACCCTGTCCTACGTTTCATAGAGACCTCCGTCACCCGTCGGGCTACAGCCCAGATCCTTGCACTACGGGGTTATCGTCCTCTTAGCCAATATGATGATCTCCAAGTTGTTACCACTTACGATCATCAACGGGGGGGGCATGATGGAGAAACTAACCTAAAATGATGGCCCAAGCAAAGAGAGAAACCCCAGCTAAGCCCCAGCCCACTTCCGCATAACCCCCTCCAAGCCACACCCTGAGCCAATCACCTGAGGACACCTACCCCTTCCCCGACTCAAGGAAGTCCCTAACCCATAAAGACCTGCTCAAAACCTTGCTAGGGGCTCAGTATTTGGGAGAGATCCCGCTGAGCCCGCCAGCATAATAAAGCTGACCTTCCTAATTCTCTGAGTGCCCCTTGGGTTCATTCTGGTCCTGGTATCCATAACAAAATAAAGTCCTGGGCATCATTCTCACAGGGCCAAACAGGAGTGATTGCCCAGACCCCTGAAACAGTCCATTGGAGCAGGGCTGGGGGCAGGGCGGGAGCACATGTGAGTTCAGGCCTGAGTCATGTGTTCCTGAAACAAACACATTTGGAGGTTTGGAGAAGTCTTGGAATAAAAATCTAGGTGCTTTTATTAAGAAAGAGAAGTAGAAAGGAAGTGGGCCTGAACAATATAATTGTCATAGTAGATAAGCCTTGGAAAGCTATTCCTTTAAGAGTAGAGAAATAAGGGGTGGATGGTTGGTTCAGTTGGTTGGAGCATGGTGCTAAGAACACCAACTTTGCCAGTTCGATCCCCGCATGGGCCACCGTGAGCTGCGCCCTCCTTAAAAAAAATAATAAATAATAAATAAAAGTAGAGAAATAATAAGTATATATTGAGGACACTCAAAATATCATTAATTTCTAACATCTATCCTCACATTCACACACAAATCTAAAACTGGATGTTCCAGTTTCCCATGCAGCTGTCCCATTATTCTCACAACTCAATGACCTGTCTACAAGACAGCACACAAACCTCCTTCGGTTCACACTGGCCTACAGAGCACACTGTTTCTTATCTGGACGAGAGGGAAGATGATGGTTTCTAAAATCAGAACTTACCTAACTACTCAGTAAACTGAAGCTCAGAATAAACAAAAAAGACAAAATGGGTGATGTAGGCAGAGAGAAAGAGTACTCACAACAACAATCAAAGATTTCTAGCTGAGCAAATGCATTACGGTCATATTAAAAAAAAACAAACCTGAAGTCAACTTAGGTGAATTATTTTTATGCAATATGATAAAATGATATGACTGGGAGAAAGATCCTCACATGCATGATTGACTAAAACACTGAAGAAAAATGAGCAAATACACATCAATATATCCAAGGGTCAAATTCTGGAACTACACGCTTGTCACCAGAGTACATATGCACTGAGAAAGTGCCTGTCACATAAAGTGCCCACAGCAGCGCTCTCTCTCTCTTGAGCTACTAAGTTTCATATCATCTCAGAGATCTGACAGTGTATTATTGCTATTTTAATGCTTAAATAGTAAACTGTCTACACCACTTAAAAATCTATGGATTATGTTCAGATGTTATCGGTGGGCCACAAGAGTGTGTGTAGGGTTGGTATTGTGTTTATTTCCATTTACAGATAATGAAATTGAGGTTCAGACAAGGATGTATGACTTGGCCATGATTACTAGGGCTAAAAGGTTTCAAAGCCTTAAATTCCAATGGTTTTTGACACTAATTTTGTGGGTTTGTCATAGTAAGAGCCTTGTTGCCACACAACTAAGCCATGTTTTCCGACAGCTTCTGTGGTAATGCGTATTTTAATCCTTGCCTGTCTGATTTTTTTTTTTCTCCTCTCCTTTGACTCCAAATGCAGAAGAGGAAAGGGAGAGACAGTATGGAATGCCGCTACACAGAACAGGAGAGAGGTTGGCTCTCTGTATGCAGGAATTCCAAGGCAAGAGCTGACATCTTGGTCTTGCAGGAACGTCCACCTCCAAGTTGTTGACGTACCCTTTAGACTTATTATTTTATTGATTTATACAGATGTTTGTTTATAATGGTATCTTAGACTTTGCACTATTTGGCCAGATACTTTTATAGCTTCTACATACTTTATCATTTTTTAAAAATGTTATAATAATCCTTTGATGCTGGTAAGGCAGGTGAGAGAGTGAATGTCTACAACCCAGTTGTTTTTGCTACGTTAGACTTGTCAGATAATAGACTTCACTGTTTCTGTTGAACTGCTAATTAATTTTCTGGATTCTGTAGGGAAAAGTTCATGTAGACTTGGCCTGTTCAATTCTCAAATATTTCACTCCTGCTAGAAAGAAAAGTGTTCGCGTGCACACACACAGCAATGTGTAGCTGACTCGCAGACAGGACTTTTTCACTTTCTTTTCCTTTCCCATCTCACTCTCACTCAGAGTTCAGGGTCTCACCATCGTGTTTAGAGCACACAGTTTTCCATGTCTAGTCTCTCTTGTATGACAATTTCAAAATAAACATTCCAAGGCTAGGATCAAAGAATTGGTGATGTATTGTGTTGGAAGAGCACAGAGACTGAGAACTGAAAGCCCTCTATGTGGCTTTAATCCACTTTTTCCATTCTCATATTCCACTTCTGCCCAAAATGAATACAAGTTCCATTTTGGGGGGCAATGGGGCTCATCTCTCTCCTCCATAAATCATCCTCCCTCTCCTCTTCAAGCAAACAGTGATTTTTTTCCTCATATGAATGTCTGTGTGGTGCCAGCTCCTTTGCGTTAGGCAGGGCCCGAGGAATGAGTTGGGGAAGACCAAAATTGGTCTATTAGAATTTGGCGTGTTGGAGCAGCAGGAGGTCAGGTTAGAAAAGACCATAACCTCTCCAAGTAAGAGGGGTATAGAGTTTTATAGGGGGAGGTAAACAAGTCTGTTCCTCTTCAATGCATCACAAGCAAGCAGGGAACAGGACAACATGGCTTCTAAGATAAGATGGTTTCTATTCAGCACATTCCAGGCAGTTTCTCCAGGTCTAAGGTGGCTTCTGCTCCTGGCCTAACAGTATTAAGTTTTATATTTTCTAACCAGGATGTAAATCTCTTTGGCCTGTAGTGGAGATTTTCTATTGAGTTAGGCTTTTTCCCTTGGGGTCAGGGAAGGTGCAGTTAAGCCGGTTATCTAACCTTTGTATATGTTATGTAGATTTAAGTCGGAGCCAGGAGTGGATCCCAAACAAATGCAAAAACTCTCCCAAGTCACGGGGCTGGCACTGAGCTGAAGTAAACTGAAACATTGAAACTGACATGCACACTAAATTTATAGGAAGCAGAATCATTAAGAGGCAAAGAAAAGAAAGCTTTCAGAAAGACCAGAGATCCAAATCTTAAAACAGAAGATTTGAAACAGGGCCCTCTTGGGACCCCCACGAAAGAAGCCCAGCCTCTCCCTGCCCTAGAGCTTAACAATAGATCAACCTCTCCCTGTGGTTTGAGCTTGGAATGTCCTCTGTCCCACTTCCTGAGCTAGGATGTCCCTTGTCCCAGTTCACTGCTTTAGATAATTACCCTGAAACTTAAGCTTGCTTAATAGTCACAATGCCCCCTGTGCTTGTCGATTACAATCTTTAGGGCCTAGCATTCTTTCCAGGTTACTGTCATCACTGCTCCTGGGTTGGTGACCACGTTAGAGAGCTACATCGCCAGAGGGGGTGGACCCTCCGAACCATCACGTAGCCTCTGGAGGAACGCCCAGATTTCCCCTTAAATATGCCAGGCTGATCTGAGGACCTTAAGGCAGTTGTTGGGGGTGTCTTAATTAGGTCTTTAGTTACTCAAGAAAATTAAATCTAAGAACTGAGTTTTGCTAATAGTTATGTAAACTTCTGTATGTTAGGACTGCTAGACTTCATGTGTCCTCCTTGGTGTCAGATGTAGGCCAGTGTGAGGAAGCTTGTTTTCCCTAACACTGCAAGGTAATACAATGGCTCTGGCCCATTGTTACATCCCTGATAAAGAGGCTCAGATCCCAAAAGACGGCCAGGGTATTTGTTTAAATGTCCTCAAAACCTAGACAGGAAAAACAAGGAAAGAAAGGAACAGTGAGACTGTAGATGAGGACAGAGGCAGGCCAGATTTTTGGTTGCAGTTAATAGGCCAAGGCCAGGGCCACCTCAGGGCCACCCCAGCAGCCTCAGAAGAGGAAAAGGAGCCTGTTTTGAATGTGGAAGCCCAGGCCACTGGAGGAAAGAGTGTCCTCCAAAGCAGCTGTACCCCCGTGCAAACTAAAGGGCACTGGAGGAGGGATTGTCCCCTGCTCTGAAGGAAGCAGGGACCAGCTCCTTCCCTGCAAATGGCTGTAATTGACTGATGGACCTAAAGTGCCCAGTGGCTCCTGAGAAGAAAGAGCTCATGCTCATCACCGGGGAGAAATTGCAGGTGACACTTGACGTGGCAGGTAAGCCTGTTAATTACCTGATTGATATGGGAACCATTTATTGTGTCTTGACTGCTCACTCTGGACCTATTTCTTCCTCTAAAATTCGCTTGGTAATGTGGATAAATAAAGCCCCTAAATGTGGGCTCACATTCAAGCCTGTTCCTTACCATTGGCCTATACCTTAGAGGAAATGTAAAACAAAACAAAGAAATTAGACTTAAAAAGGGCTCAGGAAAAGTTTTGTCAGGAGACCTTTAGGCCCCAGTTGTAATTTCTGCCCATTGATTTAGATTGTGACCTCAATTCTGTTATCTTCTATGTTACTAACTTGGGAGAGGTTCAGCAGGCACTGAGGAAATACGGGGGACCTCTCCCAGGCAGACCCCTCTATACATTGTAGCACCAGAAAGCCAGGGGATCTATTAAAAGCCTAGGAGGGAGGGGCCTGCAACAGACCATTAGCTCCTAAACAGAAGGACCCTTTGCAGTCCTTCCAAGCAGAGCACCCCAACTGTTGTCGGGCTTCAGAGAGTCAGTGGCTGGGTCCACTTCCCTCGAATCAAGCAAAGAACTCTGGTACCTATAGGCAGGCGCCACGCCCACTCTCAGCAGGAATTAGCAAGAGCGGTTGTCACTCATATCCCAGGATTTAAAAATTGTCTTAATTAGTATAATTATTTGTTTCATCTCTAATCTAGCCTTACTGATTTTATAGAAATAAAATGAACATAAGACAGTGGGGAGTTGAAACAGGGCCCGGTTCGGACCCCCCAAAAAAAGGCCTCGCCTCTCCCTGCCCTAGAGCTCGACAGTTGATCGACCCGATCCCTGCAGTTTGAGCTTGGAATGTCCCCTGTCTCAGTTCCTTGTTTTAGATAATTACCCTGAAACTTACGCTTGCTTACTAGTCATAATGCCCCCCCTGCCCCCCGTGCTTGCCAATTACACTCTTTAGGGCCTAGCATCCTTTCCAGGTTACTGTCATCACTGCTCCTGTGTTGGTGACCACGTTAGAGAGCTACATCGCCAGAGGGGAAGGACCCTCCGAACCATCACGTAGCCTCTGGAGGAACACCCAGATTTTTCCTTAAATATGCCAGGTTGGTCTGAGAACGTTAAGGCAGTTTGCGGAGGTGTTAACCCGCAGCCTTCTCAGACCTCTGGTCCTCTGACAATAAACGCTTATTCCATGACCAACTCCTGTGTCGGTCTGTTGGCTGAGCGGCACAGGCAGGATGAGCCCTGGACTCATTCGGCCTCGGGCTTCAGGTTTAGTGCCACCATTACAATCCCGTCTTAAGAGTTTAGTATCATCTTGTCTTATTAGCCATAATTTTGGTTTTATTAAAAAGTCATATTTTGATCTTGACTTCACGTATATAATTCACTGAGTAAGGACCCTGTGTCACACTGGCTGTCCCAAAAAGAACCCAGCATTGTGTTTTTGCAAAGCGATGACAAGAGATGTAGGTTTTATTTGATTCCAATGTGACAAAATGGCAAAATGAGATACACAGACATTAAGTTCTGCTAAGATTTCAAATGATGTGATTTTTGGAGAATGGAATAATGGAGAATCTAATAGAGGGAATGTGGGATTCTCAGGGAATTTCTCCTATGTCCATCTACAAATAGGTAGTGCAAAATAGCGTCTTTTAGTTACAGAGAGTAATTAAACTGAATTTAACAGACCAAGCCTCTTTGGTGTGTCCACCAGACTGGAGACATTGCTTTGTTAAGGGCTCACTTTTGAATTATATTCACTGAAATGATGCTTTGTTTGTAATTAAGAGAGTGGTATTCACAACCTTACTGCAGCTTCTCCAGTGTCATCTAGTACAACCTGGAAGGTAATTAAGAAAATTTCCCTGCTTTGCTTTCTCCCTCCACCTTAATCTATCACCAATGGATTTCATGTACCCCCCTCCTTTGATTCTATGTATAAAATAAGCTGCAAAACTGCATTTTGCGGAGCATTTTCTCAGTCCCTTGAGATTTTGCTTCCCGGCAATTGTTGTCAGTTTGGCTCAAATAAACTCTTATAAGCTTTCTCTTAGGCTGGATGTTTTTTGTCAACATTACTTAGCGTAGTCAGACAGGATTCCAAAAAAGCCCACCCAGGACCACCCTACGGACCTGGATTCAATGCCAGGTACCAACAGGGGCCTATTGTGCCCCACTGGCTCCCTGCTTCGCATCGGGTGAACTTGGGTGACTTTTTCTTGGAATTCTGGACCTCCCAGTTTAAGATAGGAAGTCATGACTTCATTCGAACTGTTTAAAAAAAAAAAAAAAGTCCTTGAGGTAGCATTAAAGGTTAAGGATTGATATAACCCAGGTTGAGGACAAGAGTTAAGATAACTCAGGGACAGG
This sequence comes from Rhinolophus ferrumequinum, assembly GCF_004115265.2. NCBI lineage: Eukaryota > Metazoa > Chordata > Mammalia > Chiroptera > Rhinolophidae > Rhinolophus > Rhinolophus ferrumequinum. Next base: position 4,082,851 of record NW_022680364.1, read on the forward strand.
AGAAAAAAAAATGGGTGGCTGATTTTAATTTTGGCTTTTCACTCGAAATTGCTTATTGCAAGTCTGAACAAAACTTTTTGATGGATAAATGAGAGTCTGAACTTGTTCAGCTCCGAAGTTAAGGGACATTTACTCCCTCCAGTTCGAATTTTGGGTATTTTTTTTCCCCTTTCTTCCACCTCCCACCCCCTCCCCCTCCAGTTAAAACCTTGTTTCTCAGTCTTGTTGTGTGGGACACAGCTCCCTGGCCCATGCTGGTATGAGCCTTGTGCTCCCCCCGGCTGAGGCAGTCGGTCGCCAGTCCTCGGTCAGAAGCTCACAGCTGCTCACAGCAGCTCATGTTGGCTGCCAGCCACTCACGCTGGCCACCGGCCACTCACGGCAGCACACGGCAGTCCACGGCAGAATTTCAGGTATTCTAAATGATAGGTGGGACACTAAAGGAACAAGTGTGGTCAGGCAAGTTAAGAAAGCTTTTATTGTAAGAGCGAAAAGTTTATCGGGCTGAGCAAAAGATGGTTACAGCCCGAGCTGCACATCTAAAGGAGACTTGCAGCCCTGAAGGAGGGGGTAAGGAGGGTTTTATAGGGGCTGTGTTGACAGGGTAGCATTGTTTGAACAGAAAATGTTGACTGCCTGCAAGCCAGTAGCTGTTTTGTGACTTTTCTGTTATGGCAAGTTTGGCTCTGTCTGCAGGTGCAGGCCAACAGACATTTCGTTGTTTTCTTGCAGACATGGCTCTGTCTGTAAGTCAAGGTGTCTGAGACCTAACATTCAGAGACCTAACATGAAGTCAATGTCTCTAACATTCACTTAGGTGACTAAGAATCATTGTAGAGGTGTTTGAGGGTACTACTCAAAATGTGCAGTGGCCCCATAGGGAATTCCAACACAACTGTAATTAAATATTTGACTCGTCCAGGGACACACACGTAAAGGCTGGTTACTTAGTGCTCCGAGTCTCACAGTTGTACTGGACAACCAGGGAGAGAAACCGAGGCACGTAAGAGGGTTGAAGCGACTTGGGAGGTGACAGCCCCTTGGAGCTCAACCCACAAGCTGCATACTTCAACCCCCTACATAAGATCACTAGAAATTTGTTCAGACTCTGCAGATCTCAAAAGAAAACTAAAAATTAACATGGGAAATGGTGCTTCCAAGGCCGATAAGCTCCCAGACCTCACCCCCATTAATGCTCCTACAGATGTACAGTTAGTTCCTAGGAGTCTTGCAAGTACTTACAGAAATGGAAAGATTTAACTAGAAGTGGTATCAACTTAAGATCGCCAAAATGGAGCTCTTAGAACATCTAAATTAATTTTTGTGTGCCAGCTTAAAATCAAACTAAACGGAATGGAAGTCTCACCTTAATTGGTAAATAGAAAGAAGTCTCTGAAATGGTACACAGAGAGACATTTTTCTCTCCAGGAAGTTAGTAAGAAAATTTTAGAACCTGTCTCTGAACAAAATAAGGCTTCTGAAGCTGCCCAAGGCCAACACCCCACTTTTCCCTCATCGGCTGCCCGACTATGGGCTTTACTTGTCTGGACCTGCTCTCCTTTTCCTCTGTCTCTCTCCTGCAGCTCTGTTTCACCTCCCTTTGGAGAGGGGCTGGTCTTGGATGGAGGGGAATCCGCAGTTGTATGCAGGCAGAACTAAGAAATCTACTAAAGATCCCCCAACCCTCTCTAGGACCTTGATGAGTTTGCAAAGGAATTTGATTAACTGTTAGAACAATCCTGGTTTTTCTGATTTATTGCAATTAATGCAGCTACTGGTTTCTGAGAGCAAAGCAACAGAATTATTAAAGGTTTGCTAGGGAAACTCCTGTAGAGGAATCTGCTTTTATTGTAAACAGACAAGTTACCTTAAGGATTGTAGAAAACTAAAATAGGATTTAGAAAAAGAAAGGAAATAAAAGCAAGCAAAGGGCTGCTCCAAGGATTATTAGGGCTTTTCCTCTTCTTACTAACACTGAGGCTACTTTACCTGTTAACACCGCCTGGCTAAGTTGCCTTCTCCCTTGGAGTAAAGCTTCTGTACAAATTGCAGGGATATCTAATCAATGAATGTCTGTTTAAATCAGAACTGATTATTCTCCAGGCAGGAAATGTTAAGGGACAGCATATATATTTACTAGTAAATGTGCCCCAACTCACCTGACAGTGAAACCGGAAGCCAACCGAGTCTGGGGTTCATGTTGCCTGTGCCGCTCTGCCAATAGACCAACACAGGAGTTGAGCTATTGGATAAACATTTATTGTCGGAGCCCCAGTGGTCTGAGAAGGCAGCAGGTTAACACCTCCAAACATTGCCTTAAAATTCTCAGACCAACCTGGGATATTTAAGGGAAAATCCAGGTGTTCCTCCAGAGGCCATGTGATGGTTCAGGGGTCTGCATGGAGCCTCCCCTCTGGCGATGTGGCTCTCCAACGTGGTCACCAACCCAGGAGCAGTGATGACAGTACCTGGAAAGAATGCTAGGCCCTAAAGATTGTAATCGGCAAGCATGGGGGGCATTGTGACTAGTAAGCAAGCATAAGTTTCAGGGTAATGATCTAAAGCAGGGAATTGGGACAGGGGACATCCTAAGCTCAGGGACGGGGACAGTGGACAGTCTAAGCTCAAGCCGCAGGGAGCGGGTTGATCAATTGTCAAACTCTAGGGCAGGGAGAGCTGTGGCCTCTTTTGTGGGGGCCCCAGCCTTACCCTGTTTCAATATGTGAGACTTTCTAACCAACGATGCTCACATATCCTTCTCCCAGAAGAGTGAATGTACTTAGTTAGAACTAAATGAGTCAGATTGGGAAAATAATGATTTTGAAAGAAACTATATGAGTGAAAACTAGTCTTGATACTGACAAAATGTTTGTTACAGAATGTTCCAATATAATTTTAGGCTTTTCCAGTACAGGTATTGATTGGCAAAATTAAGTCAGCCACTCCTAGTAAAATAACTATTGATAATACTTTGCCTCTACCTAATATTTGCCAATATCCGTTGAGGCCTGATACGCCAGATGGGATTAGCTCATTGTACAAGATGACCTGTAAAAGGGGGCTTATAATTCCATATATGTGTACCTGTAATTCTCCCATCCTTCCAGTAAAGAAGCCCAATGGGAAGGGATGGAAATTTGCACAGGATCTCAGTGCTACAAATACGTATCCTGTGGTTCCAAATCCACATACCCTATTATCAGCTATTCCAGTACACTGCCAATATTTTTCAGTAATAGATTTGTTGTAGTATCTTTTTCAGCATTCCTATTAAAAAAAAAAAAAAACAAAGAAGAAGACAGGAGCTACCTTTGCATTTCTACCTGGGAAGATCAGAGTTTACTTGGATAGTAATGCCCAGGGCTACACAGAGAGTCTCACCTACTTCTCTCAGATAGTAAAAGCTGATTTGAATGGTGCTGAATTTCCCAGAAATTCTACTCTAATCCAATATGTGGATGATTTACTCTCATGCTCTAGGATACATTAGATTCCTAAGAGGACACAACTTACCTATTACAATAGCTAGTCATAAAGGACATAGGGACTCAAAGGACAAGCTTTGATTCTGTTTACACCCAGTACAATACCTTGGTTATCTCATATCTAATGATAGGCTACTAGTGAACCCTGACAAACTTGGAGGAATAATATCCTTTCCTCTTCAAAGAACAAAAACAACTTAAAGGATTCCTGGTTCTGACTAGATGCTGTCTCAATTAGGTTCCAAATTTTTCATTGAGGCCCAGCCTCTATATATCTTATTAAAATCAGATCAGTCTGATCCAACTCAATGGAACTCTGAAGGGAAACCAGCTGAAGAAGCTCTAGACAATTAAGCTCAGTAGTTAAAGGGCTGTCTCCCTGCAGGCCAGCCATCTCTGCCACAGTCATGTTATGCAAACCAATAGCAGAGAGACTTACATGTTCTCCTTTATTTATGTTACTCATTCTGTTGAATCTCCACTGAACTCTCACCACATTCAACACTTCTGTCAGTCAAATGGCTTCTTATAAAGTACTCTTGCTTTTTGCACCCAATATCACTTTAAGTCAATAACAGTCTGACCCAGCAACTTTATTACTCTCTACAGGATGAAGACATCCACAATTGTGTTTTGCTTACTGACCACCTTCTTGTTCCTAGGAATGATTTACAGGAAACCTTTATTGATTATGCGGACTCTTATCGGAAAGATGAACAGGGAAATTACGAAGATGGATATGCAATAACTTCTATGGTAAAAATACATTTAAATTTCGTATTTATCTGTATAAGATCTGCCCAACAAGCTGAATTAATTGATCTAACAGGAGCTTGGAAATGAGCCAAAGATCAAATAGCCAATATTTACACTGATAGTTGCTATACCTTTGGGGTAGCACACAACTTGTGGAAGCAGTGAGGCTTCTTAACTGGGGTAGCACACAACTTGTGGAAGCAGTGAGGCTTCTTGGCAGCCCACAAGAATGGAAAACAGGTTGCAGAATTTAAATTAGATATCCTACAGCAACTGAAATAATTGGCAATTATCAAATTTCCAGGACATTCTAAGGCTGCCATCATAGAAGGAAAAGAAAATAATGTAGCTGATACTGCAGCTAGACCTGCAGCAATAAACAGCCAAATTATCCAGACTTGACAATATTTCTTCTCCTTATTAAATCAATAGAAGACTTTCATAGTTCCAATGAGTAGCTGCAGAAGAAAAGAAAATATGGCAACAAAAGAGAGAACTTTGACCCAAACAGATATAACTTAGCACATACATGAGCTAATGCATTGGGGTCTTGGAAAGATGGTTTCATGGAGCAAGGAATATTATTAGAAACCTCCTACTGTAGTTCATAAAGTGTATACCAGATGTTCCATCTGTCCAAAACATAACCCTGGAAAATCACTCCATGGGTCCCAAGGACATTTCCCATTTCCTTTAGGTCCACTGGAGGTATGGTAATTGGATTTTATCCCAATGCCACCATCTCAAGGATACAAATATGTATTAGTCATGATTTATATGTTGTCTCACTGGGTTGAGACATCCCCTTGCAGGAGAGCAACAGCCTTAATGGTAGGGAAGTTATTTAAAATAATAATAAATAATCCTCAATTAGAGAATTCCCTGTGAATTACATAGCAATTGAAGGACTCGTTTCACTGAGCCAATGATACAATCTATTTGTAATGTTTGGCTTATTTTACAGCGTTTTCATTGTGCTTATCACCCCAGTCCTCTGGATTGGTAGAGTACACAAAAGGTAAATTAAAACTCAACTAGGTAAATTTTCAGAAGCTTTTAATCTCCCTTGGCCAAAAGTTCTCCTTATAATACTTCTCAGTCTGAGATATATTCCTTCTTTGAATTCTTCAAAGGCCACGAATCACAACCAGGAAATTTTGTCCATTGGACAAGACATCAATTAAATACTCCAGCCTTGTCATAAGGGACCTATCAGTGGATATCAAAGACTCAAGGATGAGAAGCCACCGACATCAGGGATATACAGCTATCCCAAGACATCGAGAAGGCCTATATATCTACATAATTGATATTGAACTTAAAATAACCATTTGTTTGATTGTCTTTTCCTGTCTGCTAATAATCCAATGTAAAGTAGACAGGCCATATTAAATCAAAAAGGTAAATTGTTATGTCCCCAATCAAAATGGAATTCTGAATTTACCCAAACCTGGTGTATCGTATCCACTTCAATAAACAACAATATATAGTATATAGGAAGGGTACGTTTTTGTTTGGAAGGGTTAGAAAATTCTTGTCATAATAACTGATTTCTATTGTAATGACACCAGGTTTATAGTAAATGCTGTCAACAAAAAAACATCCAGCCTATGAGAAAGTTTATAAGAGTTTATTTGAACCAAACTGACGACAATTGCCGGGAAGCAAAGTCTCAATGGATTCAGAAAATGCCCCGGAAAATGGCCATTTTGCAACTTATTTATACATTAGCAATTAGCATCAAAGGAGGAAGGTTACATGAAATCCATTGGTTGTAGATTAAAGGGGTGGGACAAAGAAAAGCGGGAAAATCTCTGGGATTGGATAAAAAGCAAAATGGAGAGACAGACACTTCTTTTACATTGGTGGGTACAGAATAGTTAATAGCATTTTACAGCACATAGAAATGGTACAGTGGTACCTCAGTTTTCGAACGTCTCTGTTGACAAACATTTCGGTTTACGAATGCCATAAATTTTATGGATCTATGGTATCATTAAATAGTAAAATTCATGTTAAATTTGCAGTTTTAGCGGTTGGTTTTAAAAGTCTGGAATGGATTAATCCATTTTGCATTACTTTCTATGGGTATACCAAACCTCGGTTTTTGAACGTTTCAGAACTCACACGGTCTTCTGGAACAGATCATGTTCAAAAACCGAGGTACCACTATATTTGGGGAACAAGATAACAAGGAGGGATTTTGTAGTTTCCTGCTCTGGTGTGGTGGGTTGTGCCCCCGGGGGTGTCTGGAAAAAGGGATTACTCTGACATTCCAATTAATTGTTTGTTATGTTATCTAAGATGCAAAAAGACAACAGACAGTCTCACTTAAGGTAAAGACTGACCTTTGTCAAGGAAGCTATATACCAAAGATGTGACTTCCCGCTATGGTCCACCTTAGTTAGGAATTGTTATGTTCATGCCATCCTATGTGGTTATTTTCAGTCTCCTGAGCTTGTCAGGTTTAACATGTGGCCTCTTTTCTACCCACATTGCTACGGGAATATAGTGTAATACTAAAATCATAAGCAAATTAACTTTGCCTGAGGTTAATAAAAAGCCATGATAATATTGATACTGAATGTCCAATGTATTGGGAAATTGACCTTAATCCTCCCCACGAAGTCCTTGTGATGGATACAAATTGGCCAAAAGAAAAATGAGAACTTCTAGATTATCAAATAATAGAGTGTTCGTTCATCTGGCCAAACTTATCATAAGGTACAAATGGCAATAGATGAGGGAGGAAAACAGATTATTAGCTTCATAAAAAATTATGATGGCTCAGTTCGTTAGAGCGGGAGCTCTGAACAACAGGGTTGCTGGTTCAATTCCCACATGGGCCAGTGAGCTGTGCCCTCCACAACTAGATTGAAGACAACGAGCTGCCACTGAGCTGCCTGTGGGGCAGCCGGATGGCTCAGTTGGTTAGAGGGCGAGCTCTCAACAACAAGGTTGCTGGTTCAATTCCCACATGGGATGGTGGGCTGTGCCCCCTGCAAGTAAGATTGAAAACGGCAACTGGACTTGGAGCTGAGCTGCACCCTCCACAACTAGATTGAAGGACAACGACTTGAAGCTGATGGGCCCTGGAGAAACACACTGTCCCCCAATATAAAAATAAAAAATAAAATAAAATAATAAAATAAAATATAAAATAAAATAACGATAATGCACGTAAATGGTTCTTTGGATGACTAGGAGGTTTGCTCCCCTCAGGCTCATACTTATCTAATATTAGACATTCTCTGCTCCCTCATTGGTGTTACTGGTTTAATACTATTGCTCTTGGTCCTAGTTTGTACATATTATACTAGATGCAAAGAACAACATAAGACAGACAGAAAAATAAACTCAGATCATGATAGCTCAAAGATTAGAAATGATCAAGAATATATTTAATTTAGACATATAGGATCTGTCTAGCTCCCATTTGCTCACATTTTCTTTTAAATATTAATAATTAGTTCAGCCTTGACTGCCATCTAAGGTTATGGTCTTGCCCCACCCCCAATGGTCCAACATTCAGCAAGACAAACACTGACACTAAGACTTCCCAGGAATGAGCGCTCCTAGCACCATGGGACCACACTATCCAACCAGAAGGTTGGTCATCAAAGCATCCTTCAGATTGATTTATGACGAAAAGGGGGAAATGTGGACAGAAAGGGGGCTGCATATTAAACCTGACAAGCTCAGGAGACTGAAAATAACCATATAAGGTGGCGTGAGCATAAAAAAATCATAATTAAGTGGGCCATGGCAGGAAGTCACATCGTTAGTTTCCTTCATAAAGTTAATCTGTGCCTTTAAGTGAGCCTGTCTATTGTCTTTTTGCACCTCAGACCATGTCCTTGGAATGTCAGTAATCCCTTTTTCTGGTCCAGAGCAGGAAACTACAGAATCCCTCATTATTATTCTTGTCCCTTGATTAACATCTCTCCATGAACTATTAACAATCCTGTACCCACCTATGTGAAAGAAGTATGTGTCTCTCCAATTTACTTTTATCCAGTCCCAGAGATTTCCCTGCCTTGTTTTCTCCCACACCCTTAATCTATCGCCAATGGATTTCACGTAACTCTCCTTTGATTCTATGTATAAAAACCACCTTTTTGCTGCAAACCACCATTTTGCGGAACATTTTCTCAATCCATTGAGATTTTGCTTCCCAGCAATTATCATCAGTTTGGCTCAAATAAACTCTTGTAAACTTTTTTGCTTAGGTTGTATGTTTTCTTGTCGACAAAAGAAAAAAACAGCATAACCATGACTGTGCAAAAGGTCCAGCTGCTCATCACTCCAAAGGTGAGGTTGGTGGAAAGAAAAGCAGGTTCCCTGTCATGAAGACTGCCTTCCTGCTCTTAATACCACCAAAAGTTTTATAATACCACCAAAGGTTTTATAAACACACTAGAAGGGGCAGAAGAAAGGAAGGAGAAGCTGGCCAGGTAACCTCAGGAGAAAGGGCTTCCCAGAGGCTGGTCTGCCCCAGAGTCAGGAGTGAATCCCATACATATGCAGAAACCTCTCCTAAGTTACCAGGCTGGGTGTGTATACTGGTCCGAAGTGAACAGAACCATTGGAACTGGTGTGCATAGTAAATGCACAGTAAACAGAGTCATCAAAGTTGGGGGAAAGGAGAGGAAAGCAAAGAAAGGAAAAAAAAACTTTCAAAAAGTTCCAAGCCAAACCACTGTCAAATCGAATTACATCAGAGGTTTAAATTTCAAAAATAGAAGATATAGGGTCACCGTTACCATCCCTCCTGTCCTTTATTCATTTTATTTCTATAAAATCAGTAAGGTGGGAAACAGAACAACTACATTACTCCTTTTATAAACAGATTAAGACAATTTTTAAACTTAGGGATACAGGTGATGACCACTCTTGCTACCCACTGCTGAGACTGGGCATAGTAGTCCCTGCCTCCCTATGGGCACTGGAGTTCATCGCTATTCTATTACAGCAGGAAGGGCTACGGAGGAACTGCAAGAAAAGAAAACCAGGCTGCTTGGTCAAGTGGCTGCTGGCATGGGCTTGTCATCCTCAGGAGGGACGAGATGGAATCCTGGTACATGGCCTTCTGGAGATGAAGCTGCTATGTCCTAGATGACACAAACCTGATAATGAGACCAAAAGACAGGGGCAAAGATTAACAATCTGAGAAGAACTGACAATGAAGTTACTTGCCCATTCTCCCTGAGGGAGTCTGGGGAAGCAAAGAGCCACTGGCACTAAAATCAGGGTGATGCATTCAATGCGGATCCCAGGTGGGACACAAATAAAGAGGAAAGCTAGACCCAAAAATAAGGCCCAAGAGAAAGGCGTAATGAGCAGCTCCAGCATCATCAGTACTCATCAGCCTTGGGAGACTGACTTGTCCATCTTTGAAGTGGAGCTTAAGGTCTTCAATCGGCTCACAGGAACAGGAGTGACAGTCTTCCTTGGGGCGGGGAGCAATGGAGACTTAAATGAAACAGGTTTGATTCAAGGGAAGTGGACCCAGCTGCTGACTCTCTGAAGCCCGACAACAGTTGGGGTGCTCAGAAGGACTGTAAAGGGTTCCTTCTATTTAGGAGCTAACTAGTCTGTTAGGGACCCCTCCCCTTCTAGGTTCTAATACTTGGTGCCCTGACTTTCCAGGGTTGCAATGTGTAGAGGGGCTGGCCTGGGGGAGGGCCCCGTCCCTATATTTTTTGAGTGCTTGCTGAACCTCTCTCAAGTTAATAACTTAAGAAATAACCGAATTGAGGTCAGAGTCTATAAGCAGGTCAGATATAAGGAGAGGCCACCGTAGAGCATTTCATAAGGACTAAGTTGTAAGGGCTCTTTTGTGAGCAGCGTGATAACAAAATGAAGCAATGGGCAGTAACTGGGGCCAGAGCTCAGAGGTCTGATAAGGCTTTTGTAGAGTTATTTTAAAGTCTGATTTGCTCGTTTTACATTTCCTCTAAGGTATAAGCCAATGGTAAAGAACAGGCTGAGTAAAATTAGCCCAAATCTATTTATCTTTACAGCCAAGCTGGTTTTAGAAGAAATAGGTCCAGAGTGAGCAGTTAAGACAGAGTAAGTGGCTCCCATATCTATCAGCAAATTAACAGGCTTACCTGCCACATCAAGGGTCACCCACAGTTCCTCCCCTGTGAGAGAACAACTTGGGAGCTGCTGGGAACTTCGGGCCCAACAGTGATCACAGCCATTTGCAGGGAAGGAGTTGATCCCTGCTCCCTTCAGAGCATGGGGCCATTCCTCCTCCTTTTAGTTTGCACAGGGGGCACAGCTGCTTTGCAGGATTAGGACCCTCCTCACTCCAGTGGTCTGGGTTTCCACATTCAAAGCACCGCTCCTTTACCTGGTGTGTCTCTTCTGGGGCTGCCGGGGTGGCCCTGAGGTAGTTTCGGCCCTTGTTTGTCCATAGCTGTGGCCAAAAGTCTGGCTTGTCTCTGGTCTTGTTGTGCAGTCTCATTGTTCCTTTATTCCTCGTTTTCCCTGTCTCAGTTGTTAAAGACATCTAAACAAATTTCCTGGCCTTCTCTAAGATCTGAGCCTCCTCATTAAAATGCAACCATGGGTCAAAATTACTAAAATATTCTGTCAGATTAGAGAAAACATCAGGCCAAGCTTCCTTACACTGGCCTGTATCTGGCACCAAGGAGGGCACATGAACTCTAGCAGTCCTAGCATACAGTAGTTTACATAACTAGCAAAACGTTGTCTTTACTATTAGGGAGAAACCAAGGACCTAATTAAGACAATATAAAACAGAAAAATTACCCTGATGACATATAATCTTTGCTTTTCTGGCAGAAAACTTTTTCATAGTATCAGTAGCAGACCAACAGTCTAACAAACTTTGTCTTACTTATTAGCAGAGAGAGAAAGCTTTAATTCCAATTTTGTACCAGCTTTAATTTTGATATTCAAATTTATTTAATTAATCATTTTTTTCATAACCATGCATAAAATTCTCTCAAGATTTTCCGTCACAAACCTCTACAACTTCCCCAGTCTCTCTTAGTTGGTCTCTTCTTTTCTTTTTAAGAGTACTTTTAAGTTTTCAGTTTGTGCACAAGTCCGTGCAGACTCGCTGGAGTTGGGTGTCGCCTGTATAGGAGCTTGCTTCACTTGAGTGTGGTGAATCCAAGGCGTCACTCCTGCGAGATTCAGAGCCGTGTGTGTGTGATCGGAAACAAATCATAGATCTGGTCCATTTTTCAGCGAGCTGGTTTTCAAGTCCTTGTTCTTTCCACATCTTAAGCAGCAGCACTCCATCCCCCGGTGGAACGGGTGGAGCGGTTCCTCCGGTGGGTGTTGCAAACTTTTGGGTGACTTCAGACATAAATGATGGCCTGGTGCCATTTTGGATGGAGTTTGGAAGGCCAAGCCTTGGTATAATTTCCTTGAGCAATCATTTAGTCACATCAGCAGCCTTTTCATTCCAGGTGAGATATGCTTCTACCTACCCTGAGAAAGTATCTACAAAAATTAGAAGGAAATTAAAGTTTCTGAGTTCAGCGTATTTGAGTAAAATCAACATGCCAATCTTTATAAGGGCATACCCCAACGTATTGTACCGCCCACCACCTTCAAGAGGATTGCATTCAGTTTTCGGATTGTTTTTAGCACACAATTGTCATCCTTGAGTGATCCGCTGAACAGTCTTAAACAACTGTGGTCTCCTTAACTGAGGGAGAATCAAATCCATTAATGCATCTCTGCCATAGTGAGTTCCTTCGTGTAGATGTCTTCAAATGGGATACACTAAGGGCTCAGGAAGTAACATTAATTTTCCACAAATGAACTATAGTTTGTAAATGCCCATTTTTCAGCATGTTCCTCATCTTTTTCTGAATATTGAGGTTAAAATTCTGATAAATTTACATGAGGTATTAGAACCCCTAATACTGGGGTATCTTCAAGCAGTTTGTTTTGCTGCTTTATTGGCTGCCGTATTTCCCTGGGTGACCTGCATGACACCCTCCTGATGTCCTGAACAATGTATAATGGCAACTAGATTAGGCAGGTTTATACCTTCCAGCGCAGCTAATATATCTGTCAGGTATGTAACCTCTTATTCCCCAGGTCAAGAGTCCTCTTTCTTTCCATATAGCACTGTGGGCATGGGTAATCATGAAGGCATACTTAGAGTCAGTATATATATTTGGTCACTTGCCCTAGGACAATTCCAGGGCCCTGGTGAGAGCAATCAGCTCGGCCTTTTGTGAAGAGGTGCCAGCCTCTGTTGTGAAGAGGGCATGAGATTCTATTACCTTGCCCAGTGTCACCACAGCATTGCCAGCTTTTTGCCGGGACTACCTCAGCTGTGGGAGAGGGGAGAACTTGGACGGATAGCGCTCCCCTTATGATCCACAGTCCTGCCCGAGGGATCAGCATATAACAGGGCTGAACCCAGCACTCACAGCAGAGACCTTGGAACAAAGACTGAGGGAAGAAGGGGGAAAATGGCAGTTTAAGCCCTCACTGCTGAGCAGAGGATGGAAGGTATAGGTACAGAGCCTAACCGCCCCTTCCCCACACTCCCAGTGCTAGAAGCAGAACGGTAGCAGTGTCAGATCAAAAGAACAGAATATTTGCAGTTCTGAGAATTGCAGTCCACAGCCATGGACTCACAGCCCAAGTAGTTCTGGCAAAGGGGAGGGAGCCTTGAGTGCAGGACTGGCTGTGCTGGTGGTCGCAGCCATTGCTCAGAGCCATCTGTCACAGCCCACCCCATGCCTGGCCCCACCTATCTGGGCGGATCCCTGCAGTACTAAACAGAACCTCTGAAATACACAGGCTCTTAAATTGGTGCAGGAAGAGCTCTGGAACTTCAGACACTCTGCAGGAGGCGGTACTCTGTGACCCAGGCGACCTATTCACAGAGGAGAAGCCCGCCTTCCAGGGAATCCCCCCATTGTGTGAGAAGCCGGAACAATGCAGAGAAACTATAACACTACAGCATGAGAGAGAATAAAAGGCTGTAGTCAGAGATAAAATAAAACATTCTACCAACACCTAATGGAAAACAAAAGAAAGACCTCTTCCTATCAACCGGTTACAGAACCCACTCCTGTAGATGCCATGGAAGAGAAATAATAATTCATTAATTGCTTTGAATAACCAAGGTAACAAGGCAGCTCAGAATGAACATAAAAATTCTCAAGAAAATAAACTTAAAGATATGAAAATATGTGACCTAAAAGACAGAGAATTCAACATTGCAGTTCTGAAAATACTAAACGAGATGCAAGAAAACACAGACAGGCAGTTTAATGAACTCAGAAACACAATCAAAGAACAACATGAGCATTTTACGAAAGAGATTGAAATTAAAAAAAAAAAAAAAAGAATCAAACAGAATTTCTGGAGATTAAGAACTCCATAAAAGAAATGAAGAATGAAATAGCCAGCTTAGGTAATAGAGCTGACCACATGGAGGAAAGAATCAGTGACTACAAAGATAGAAATCTGGAAATGATATAGATGGAAGAAGAGAGAGACTTGAGAGTTAAAGAAAAAAAAAATTGAAAGAACTCTGCAAGAATTTTCTGACTTTATCAGAAAGAAAAATATAAGAATAATTCTGGGCATACCAGAAGGAGAAGAAAGAGAGAAGGGAACAGAGAGTATATTCAAACAAATAGTCAATGAGAACTTCCCAAACTTGTGGAAAGAATGGGATCCTCGAATCCAAGAAGCAAATAGAACACCTAATTACCTCAATCTCAACAGGCCTTCTCCAATGCACACTGTATTGAAGCTGTCTAAAACCAAGAACAAAGAAACAATCCTCAAGGCAGCCAGGGAAAAGAAGACGGTAACCTGCAAAGGAAAGCCCATTAGATCATCATCAAATTTCTAAGCAGAAACTCTACAAGCCAGGAGGGAGTGGAACCAAATATTCAAACTATTGAAAAAGAGAAATTATGAGCCAAGAATAATATATCCAGCAAAGATATTCTTTAGATATGAAGGATGAATAAAGACCTTTCCATACATACAGAAGCTGAGGGAATTTTCTAACACAAGACCTACACTATAAAGAAATACAGAAGGAGGCTATTCGACATGAAACAAAAAATCAAAAGAATACAAAACCATGAGTAGTATTATGGACAACAGAAGCAGGAAATGGCAACCCCTACACCAAATAAGACACTATATACTTAAACATAACATACAGGGAGGAGGAAGAGGAGAAAAGGATGAGGAGGAGGAGGTGGAAGAAGAGGAGGAGGAGGAGGAAGAAGAGGAGGAGGAGAAGAAAAAAAGAGGAAAAAGACTACGTGCTGCTGCATCACAGAAATCAACTAACGGTATAAATAGGGATAATTTATGACAACAAATACATAAAAGGGGAGAGAGTAAAGGTATGAATTGGCACAAGGGAATGGAGAAAGTAAGCATGCTGAAGAAAATGGAGTACTCTAAGTACAAATTTTTTTTTTTCATAAACTTCATGGTAACCACTCAAAAAAAAATTCAGGACTGAAATACATGCCATAAAAAAAAGAAGAAACAGAGAAAAAAAATCACAGAATATCATCACACTGAAATAATAGACAACAACAAAAAGGCAAAGAAACAATGGAGACACAGACCTACCACAAAACCAAAGATAGAATGATAGGAAATCCTCACATATTGATTATCACCCTAAATGTAAATGGACTAAACTCACCAATTAAAAGGCACAGAGCAGCAGATTGGATCAAATAACTTAACCCAACCATATGCTGTCTCCAAGAGACACATCTCAGCTACAAGGACAAGCATAGACTCAAAGTAAAAGGTGGAAATTGACACTCCAAGCAAATGGTATTCAGAGATAACCACGTATAGCCATAATGTTATCAGATGAAACAGACTTCAGGATTAAAAAATGTAACAAGAGACAAAGGGGAACATCTCATAATGATAAAGGAACTATACAACAAGAAGACATAACAGTCATGAACATTTATGCTCTCAATCAGGGAGTACTGAAATATGCAAAACAACTACTAACAAAACTAAAGGGAGAAACTGACCAAAACGCAATTATAGCAGGGGACCTAAATACATCATTGACAGCTATGGATAGATTATCCAAACAGAAAATAAATAAATAAAGAAATATCAGCCCTAATGGACATATTAGAAGAAATGGACATCATTGACATTTATAGAGCACTTCATCCTAGAACATCAGACTATACATTCTTTTCTAGTGTATATGGAACATTCTCAAGGATAGACCATGCATTGGAACATAAAACTAGCCACATCAAACTTAAGAAGATTGAAATTATACCAAACATATTGTCTGATCACATATATTGTTTGAAATTGGATATCAACTGCAAAATGAAAGCAGGAAAAACCACAAATATGTGGGGATTAAACAACATACTCTTAAAGAATGACTGGGTCAAAGAAGAAATTAGAAAAGAGATCAAAAGATACATAGAAACAAATGAGAATGAAAATACATCCTACCAAAATATTTGGGATGCAGTAAAAGCAGTTTTAAGAGAAAAATTTATATAATTACAGGCTTATTTCAAGAAAGAAGAAAAATCCCTGATAAATAACCTCATGTTGCACATTAAAGAGCTAGAAAAAGAAGACAAATGAAACCCAAAGTCAGCAGAAGAAAGGAAATAATAAAAATCAGAGCAGAACTAAATGAAATGGAGAACAAAAAGACAATAGAAAGAATTACTTCAACAAAGAGCTAGTTAATTCTTTGAAAAGATTAATAAAATTGACAAACCTTTGTTTGGCTAGACTCACTAAGATAAAAAGAGAAAAGACACAAGTAAGCAAAATCAGAAAAGAAAGAAGTTACCACAGATGTCACAGAAATACAAAGGATTATCCAAGAATACTATAAAAGGCTATATGCCATCAAATTCAATAATCTAGAAGAAATGGACATGTTCTTAGAAACATATAGCCTTCCTAGGCTGAATCACAAAGAATTGGAAAATCTAAATAGACTGATCAACAGTAAGGAAATTGAATCAGTCGCTTGAAACCTTCCCAAAAGCAAAAGTCCAGTACCAGATGGTTTCACTAGTGAATTCTAATAAAGAGTGAAAGATGATCTACTATCTGTCCTACTCAAACTCTTCCTAAAAATTAAAGAGACAATACTCCCTAACTCATTTTGTGAGGCCAACATTACCCTGATACGAAAACCTGATAAGGATAACACAGAAAAGAAAATTACAGACCAATATCTCTAACAAATACAGATGCAAAAATCCTAAACAAAATTCTAGCAAATCGAATGCAACAATGCATTACAAAGATTATTCATCACGACCAAGTGGGTTTCATCCCCGGGGTACAAGGATGGTTCAACATATGCAAATCGATCAACGTGATACACCACATAAACAAAATAAAGGACAAAAATCATATGATCATATCAATAGACGTAGACAAAGCATTTGACAAAATACAACATCCATTTATGATTAAAATACTTAATAAAATGGGTATAAAAGGAAAATACCTTAACATAATAAAAGTCATATATGACAAACCCTCCGCTAATATCATAATTAACGGTGAAAAACCAAAGCCCTTTGCTCTATGTTCAGGAACACGACAGGGCTGTCCCCTATCACCTCTCCTCTTCAGCATAGTATTGGAAGTCCTATCCAGAGTAATCAGGCAAGAGAAAGGAATAAAAGGCATCCAGATTGGGAATGAAGAAGTTAAATTGTCACTTTTTGCAGATGACACGATGCTCTATGAAGAAAACCCTAAAGACTCCACCGAAAAGCTATTAGAAACCATAAACGAATACAGTAAAGTTGCTAACTACAAAATCAACGTACAAAAGTCCATTGCATTCCTATATACTAATAATGAAATCTCAGAAAAAAAAAAAATTCCTTTTGCAATTGCAACAAAAAAAAAATAAAATACCTAGGAATAAATAAAACCAAGGATGTGAAAATCTTATACACTTAAAACTATAAGACATTTTTAAAAGAAATTGAAGAAGGCACAAAGAAATGGAAAGACATTTCGTGTTCATGGATTGGAAGAATCAACAAAGTTAAAATGGTCATATTATCCAAAGTAACATACGGATTTAATCCAATCCTCATCAATACACCAAAGGCATTTTTTAAAGAAAGAGAACAAAAAAATCATCAGATTTGTATGGAACCACAAAAGACGCTGAATAGTTAACACAAGCCTAAGAAAAAAGGACAATGCTGGAGGTATCACACTCCCTGACTTCAGCTTATACTACAGGACAACAATAATTAAAACAGCATGGTATTGGCAGAAAAACAAACACACAGACCAATGGAATAGATTTGAGAATCCAGCCATAAACCCATATAAGTATGGACAGATAATTTACCACAAAGAAGCCAAAAACGTACTACAGGAAAAGACAGTCTCTTTAATAAATGGTGCTGGGAGAATTGGAAAGCCACGTGCAAAACAATGAAACTAGACTACCTGTCACTGTGTACCAAAATTAACTCAAAATGGATCAAAAACCTAAACATAAGACTTGAAACAATAAAACGAATAGAACAAAACAGAGGTACTAAAGTTATGGACCTAGAGCTCAAAGAGGATTTTAAGAATTTGACTTCAAAGGCAAGAGAAGTGAAAGCTAAAATAAATGAATAGGGATGATATCAAAATAAAAAGCTTCTGTGCAGCAAAATAAACCATCAACAAAATAAAGAGGCAACCAACCGATTGGGAAAAGATTTTTGCAAACAACATCTGTGGTAAAAGGCTAATATTCAAAATATATAAGGAGCACATACAACTCAACAACAAACAATCCATTTAAAAAATGGGCAGAGGACCTGAATAGACATTTTTCCAAAGGGAACGTACAAATGGCCAATAGACATGAAAAAATGTTCAACATCACTAATCATCAGAGAAATGCAATGAAAACCACAGAGATATCACCTCACCCCAGTCAGAATGGCTGTCATCAACAAGACAAATAATAAGTGTTGGAGAGGCTGTGGAGAAAAAGGATCCCTCATATAATCACCATTGGTGGGAATGCAGACTGGTGCGGCCGCTATGGAAGGCAGTGTGGAGGTTACTCAGAAAATTAAGATTACCGGGAGACGTCATCAAAATGGCGGCGTGAGGTGAGCCTCTGTAAAGCTTCCCTGGAATTTACAACTAATCGAACAACAATAACTCCGCAAAGGACTCCCTGCACAGCAGACAGGGAAGACGAAGAGGCCCACTACTGAATTCACCAAAAGGTGGGCGAATCGTGCTGGGGGGGGGAGGAGGGGAGGGAGAAGTGCAGAGATGGAGCCGCGCGGGCACAGGACGCAGACCTAGCTCAGTGCTCCGAGCTCGCTGCATCCCGGAGCTACCGCAGCTGCGGGAGAGGGAAGCACTCGGACTGCTAGGGCTCCGCTTATGGCCCACAGGGCTGAGGGGGCAGCATATAACACGGCTGAACCCAACGCTCACGGCAGAGACCTCAGAGCAAAGACTGAGGGAAGAAGGCTGAGAACGGTGGTTTAAGCCCTCACTGCCGAGCAGAGAACGGAAGCCTTAGGCACTGAGACTAGCCGCCCCCTCCATACCCTCCCAGAGCTCGCCCCGCCCCCACCTGCCCGGTGCTAGAAGCAGAACAGTAGCAGTGTCAGATCAAAAGAACAGAATATTTGCTGTTCTGAGAACTGTGGACCGCAGACACAGATTCACAGCCCAACTAGTTCCAGCAAAGGGGTGGGAGCTGTGGAAGCAGGAACGGCTGTGGTGGTGGTCGCCGCCATTGCTCTGGGCCACCTCTCACAACTCACCCCGCCCCAGACACCACCTATCTGGGCAGATCACTGAAGGAGTAAACAGAACTGCTGAAACTTACGGGCTCTGAATCTGGTGCAGGAAAAGCTTTGGAACTTCAAAAGCTCTCCGCATACCCACATGGACACTGCGTCCTGTGACCCAAGTGAAATATTAACAGAGGAGAAGCCTGCCTACCAGGGAATCCCCCCATTGTGTGAGAAGCTGGAATAGTGCAGAGAAAACATAGCACTACTGTGTAAGAGAAATAAAAGGCTGCAGTCAGAGAGAAAATAAAACATTCTACTAAGAAGTACTGGAAAACAAAAGAAAGACCTCTTCCTATCAACTTGTTCCAGAAGGCACCTCTGTAGATGTCTAGGAAGAGAAATAATAAATCAGTAATTGCCATGAGTAACCAAGGAAACAAGACAGCTCAGAAAGAAAGTGAAAAGTCTCCAGAAAAGGAACCTAAAGATATGGAAATATGTGACTTAAATGACAGAGAATTCAAGATTGCAGTTCTGAAATAACTCAATGAGATGCAAGAAAACACAGAAAGGCAGTTTAATGAACTCAGAAACACAATCAAAGAACAACATGAACATTTTACGAAAGAGATTGAAATTTTAAAAAAGAACCAAATAGAATTTCTGGAAATTAAGAACTCAATAGAAGAAATTAAGAATGAAATAACCAGCTTAGGTAGTAGAGTTGACCAGATGGAGGAAAGAATCAGTGACATCGAAGATAGAAACCTGGAAATGACACAGATGGAAGAAGAAAGACACTTGAGACTTAAAAGAAATGAAAGAACTCTACAAGAACTTTCTGACTCCATCAGAAAGAGCAATATAAGAATAATGGGCATACCAGAAGGAGAAGAAAGAGAGAAGGGAACGGAGAATATATTCAAACAAATTGTCGATGAGAACTTCCCAAACTTGTGGACAGAACTGGATGCTCGAATCCAAGAAGGAAATAGAACACCTAATTACCTCAACACCAACAGGCCTTCTCCAAGTCACGTTGTATTGAAGCTGTCTAAAATCAATGACAAAGAAAGAATCCTCAAGGTAGCCAGGGAAAAGAAGATGGTAACCTACAAAGGAAAGCCCATTAGATTATCATCAGATTTTTCAGCAGAAACTGTACAAGCCAGGAGGGAGTGGAACCAAATATTCAAACTATTGAAAGAGAGAAATTATGAGCCAAGAATAATATATCCAGGAAAGATATCCTTCAGATATGAAGGAGGAATAAAGACCTTTCCAGATATACAGAAGCTGAAGGAATTTTCTAATACACGACCTGCACTGCAAGAAATACTAAAGGAGGCTATTCGACCACCATCAACAGGGACAATTTGTGGCAACCAAAACATAAAAAGGGGGAGAGTAAAGGCCTGAACCGGAATATGGGAATGGAGAAAGTAAGCGTGCTGAAGAAAATGGAATACTCTAAATATCAAATTTTCTTTTACTTAAACTTAAGGGTAACCACTCAAAAAAAATCCAGAACTGAAATATATACTGTAATAAAAGAAGAAACAGAGGGAAACATCATAGAATACCTCCATACAGAAATAATAGACAACAACAAAAAGGCAAAGAAACAATGGAGACACAGCCTTACCAGAAAACTAAAGATAGAATGACAGGAAATCCTCACATATCAATAATCACCTTAAATGTAAATGGACTGAACTCACCAATAAAAAGGCACAGAGTAGCAGATTGGATCAAAAAACTAACCCTAACCATATGCTGTCTCCAAGAGACACATCTCAGCTACAAGAACAAGCATAGACTCAAAGTGAAAGGGTGGACATTGACACTCCAAGCAAATGGTACTGAGAGAAAATCAGGTGTAGCCATACTGATATCAGATTAAAAAGACTTCAGGGTGCAAAAGGTAACAAGAGACAAAGATGGCCATTTCATAGTGGTAAATGTCTTCATACAACAAGAAGACATAAAAGTCATCAATATTTATGAACCCCATCAGGGAGCACCGAAATAAGCAACTACTAACAGATCTAAAGGGAGAAATTGACCGAAACACAATTATACTAAGGGACTTAAATACATCATTGACAGCTATGGATAGATCATCCAAACAGAAAGTAAATAACGAAATAGCAGCCCTAAATGACACATTAGATGAAATGGACATAATTGACATATATAGAGCACTTCATCCTAAAACATCAGACTATACATTCTTTTCTAGTGTACATGGAACATTCTCAAGGATAGACCATATATTGGGACATGAAATCAGCCTCAGCAAATTTAAGAAGATTGAAATCATACCGAGCATATTCTCTGATCACAAGGCTTTGAAATTGGATATCAACTGAAAAAGAAAGCAGGAAAAAACACAAATACATGGATATTAAACAACATACTTTTAAAGAACGACTGGGTCAAAGAAGAAATTAGAGGAGAGATCAAAAGATACATAGAAACAAATGACAATGAAAATATATCCTACCAAAATTTTTGGGATGCAGCGAAAGCAGTTTTAAGAGGGAAATTTATATCATTACAGGCCTATCTCAAGAAACAAGAAAAATCCCAAATAAATAATCTTATGTTACACCTTAAAGAACTAGAAAAAGAAGAACAAGTGAAACATAAGGTCAGCAGAAGAAAGGAAATAACAAAAATCAGAGCAGAACTAAATGAAATGGAGAACAAAAAGACAATAGAAAAAAGTTAATGTGACAAAGAGTTAGTTCTTTGAAAAGATTAACAAAATTGACAAAACATTGGCTAGACTCACTAAGATAAGAGAGAAGACACTAATTAACAAAATCAGAAATGAAAAAGAAGAAGTTATCACGGATGCCACAGAAATACAAAGGATAATCCAAAAATACTATGAAGGACTATATGCCATCAAATTCAATAACCTAGAAGAAATGGACAAGTTCTTAGAAACATATAGCTTTCCAAGGCTGAACCATGAAGAACTAGAAAATCTAAACAGACTGATCACCAGTAATGAAATTGAATCAGTCATCCAAAACCTTCCCAAAAGCAAAAGTCTGGGACTAGATAGCTTCACTAGTGAATTCTACCAAACCTTCAAAGAGGATCTAATACCAATCCTGCTCAAACTCTTCCAGAAAATTGAAGAAGAGACAGTACTCCCTAACTCATTTTATGAGGCCAACATTACCCTGATACCAATACCTGGTAAGGACAACACAAAAAAAGAAAACTACAGACCAATATCTCTGATGAATACAGATGCAAAAATCCTAAACAAAATTCTAGCAAATCGAATACAACAATTAATTAAAAAGATCATTCATCACGACCAAGTTTCATCCCCGGGGCACAAGGATGGTTCAACATCCGCAAATCCATCAATGTAATACATCACATAAACAAAATAAAGGACAAAAATCATATGATTATATCAATTGATGCAGAAAAAGCATTTGACAAGATAAAACATCCATTTATGATTAAAACACTTAATAAAATAGATATAGAAGGAAAATACCTTAACATAATTAAGGCCATATGTGACAAGCCCTCAGCTAATCTCATAATTAATGGTGAAAAACTGAAGCCCTTTGCTCTACATTCAGGAACACGACAGGGCTCTCCCCTAACACCTTTGCTTTTCAACATAGTGTTGGAAGTCCTTGCCAGAGCAATCAGCAAGAGAAAGAAATAAAAGGCATGCACATTGGGAATGAAGAAGTTAAATTATCACTCTTTGCAGATGACATGATGCTATATATATAGAAAACCCTAAAGACTCCACCAAAAAGCTATTAGAAACAATCAACGAATACAGTAAAGTTGCTGGCTACAAAATCAATGTACAAAAGTCCGTTGCATTCCTATATACTAACAATGAAATCTCAGAAAAAGAAATACAAAAAACAATTCCTTTTGCAATTGCAGCAAAAAGAATAAAATACCTAGGAATAAACTTAACCAAGGATGTGAAGGACCTATATGCTGAAAACTACAAGACATTTTTAAAAGAAATTGAAGAAGACACAAAGAAATGGAAAGATATTCTATGCTCATGGATTGGAAGAATCAACATAGTTAAAATGGCCATATTACCCAAAGCAATATACAGATTTAATGCAATCCCCATCAAAATCCCAATGGCATTTTTTAAAGAAATAGAACAAAAAATCATCAGATTTGCTTGGAACCACAAAAGACCCCGAATAGCCAAAGCAATTTTAGGAAAAAAAAAAACAATACTGGAGGTATCACACTCCCTGACTTTAGCTTGTACTACAGGGCAACAATAATCAAAACAGCATGTTATTGGCAGAAAAACAGACACAGACCAATGGAATAGAATTGAGAACCCAGAAATAAAACCACATAAATATGGACAGATAATTTTTGACAAAGAAGCTAAAAACATACAATGGAGGAAAGACAGCCTCTTCAATAAATGGTGCTGGGAGAATTGGAAAGCCACGTGCAAAAGAATGAAACTGGACTGCTGTCTGTCAACATGTACCAAAATTAATTCAAAATGGATCAAAGACTTAAGCATAAGACCTGACACAATAAACTGCATAGAAGAAAACATAGGTACTAAACTTATGGACCTTGGGTTCAAAGAGCATTTTATGAATTTGACTCCAAAGGCAAGGGAAGTAAAAGGTAAAATAAATGAATGGGATTATATCAAACTTAAAAGCTTCTGCACAGCAAAAGGAACCATCGACAAAATAAAAAGGCAACCAACCGAATGGGAGAAGATTTTTGCAAACAGTGCCTCCGATAAGGGGTTAATATCCAAAATACACAAGGAACTCATGAAACTCAACAACAGAAAAGCAAACAACCCAACTGAAAGATGGTCAGAGGACCTGAAGAGACACTTCTCCAAAGAGGACATACAAATGGCAAATTGACATATGAAAAAATGCTCAACATCACTAATCATCAGAGAAAAGGCAATAAAAACCACAATGAGATATCACCTCACCCCAGTCAGAATGGCTATCATCAACAAGACAAATAGTAACAAGTGTTGGAGAGGCTGTGGCGAAAAAGGAACCCTCATACACTGTTGGTGGGAATGCAGACTGGTGCAGCCATTATGGAAGGCAGTGTGGAGGTTCCTCAAAAAATTACAAATAGAATTACCATATGACCCAGCAATCCCTCTCCTGGGTATCTACCCAAAAAACCTGAAAACATCTACACATAAAGACACGTGTGCTCCAATGTTCATTGCAGCTTTGTTTACGGTGGCCAAGACGTGGAAACCAAAATGTCCTTCGATAGATGAATGGATAAAGAAGTTGTGGTATATACACACAATGAAACACTATTCTGTATTCCATTGTCATAAGAATAGATGAAATAGTGCCATTTGCTCAAGGGTACCACGTTGGATTCTTTAGAGAAGCTTGGTATCCAGATTTCTTGAGTCTCCAAAATTGTCAGTGTTGACTCAATATATGGAGGCAAACTAAACATACCCAGGGGCCACATTTAGTCTATTGCCCACTTGGGATTTTATATTTGCTATTTCCAAATGGTTGTGTATAATGTGAATATTTGTATGTAAAATCTTTCTTTAGTATCATGTGTTTTATCCAAAAAATGGGCCCCAACTTGCAATAAAGACTGTCATTTAGACTCATTTTACCCATTTCCAGAATTTTTCTAATACATATTCAAACCACAGTCTATTTGTATTTATTTTTCAGATTGTTAATCAAATGGAAAATTATCCATAGGACCACTGAAACTAAATTATTGAAACAGTTCCCATCTGTATTGGTACAAACTTCAGGTTTTTCATGTGTTGATGTTTAAACCTACCATCCTGATTATGCCAGGGCTGTAGGAATTTAACATATACTGAGACAGTCTATCACACAACTTCAACTAAAAGGAAGGTTCATGATTTCCTACTACTGCAGGAAAACCGTGCTGGTGGTAAACATTTATTGATCTAACGACCTGAGCGTGAACAGAGATGCAAAACTCTTTCTTCAAGGGTCGGATTCTACTTATTAGTAGACTACCCATCAGCAAATTTCTAAAGAGTCTCTGAGCGCCAGTGAATGACTGATGGCTGAAAGGAAACAGGTGTACTTCTGTAAGCCAGCAGATACCGCCAATGATATTCCCTTTCACTGCTCGAGCCCACAGGTAAAGACAGTTCAAAGTCAGCCTAAGCGTGTTGGAAAGGAGAGAGATGAAGTAAGTACCCCTCACTAAACTGCACCTCTTCTAGAGATTTCTTACGTTTTTGAAATCTGTGAAGTTTTACATTACTCTTATCCATTCAGTAGTTTTCAACCAAGAGTTGTATCAGAATCCCTGGGAACTATTTCTAAATATACAATGTCTAGACCTTATTATATTTACTCAGACAAAACCTTCAGGGAAGAATCCAGGCCTGTAAATGTAAAGTTCCTCAAGTGATTGTGATTCGCCAGCACAACTCTAGCTGAGAACTAGTGCAGTAGCTGATCACTTCAGTCTGTTCTCTCGCCTACGTGACCGACGACCTCTGTCATTTGAGGATTCGGGCAAATAAAAGAAAAGTGTAGGAGTGACGTCATAGGAATGGTAGCAGCGAGGTGGTCTTCTTGAGTTCTCCTCCGGAACTTACCACAAATTGAACATCTATAACCCATCAAAGGTCTCTGCTCATCACACAGAACAGCTAAGAAACTCATAGGAGGATTACTTGAAGGTGGGCAAATTGGGCGAGCAGGGGAAGAGGGAAGGGAGCGGAGTGGAGACCCGGCCCATATCCGTGGCTGCAGTGACGCACGGGGGTCTCAGGACAGAACAGAGACCACAAAAGCCAGGAGCTGGGCTCTTTCCCTGTGTCTCACAGCTGATCTCTCCTGCTGAGAGAGCAGCATATCCAGCATTTGAGACTGTAACCTCAGCTGAGACCTCCAGCTGGGCCCTAGGTCGGACAAAAGACTTAAACACCATAACTGGGCCCCTGCCCCCACTTTCCCAATCCTACCCCCGCCCCTCCAGAGACTCAAGCTGGCCCCTGAACTGAGGAGTAGTAGCACTCAGGATCTGGGAAGACCCGGTGGGCAGCTCAGACCCAGGGAAGAGGCTGGGAAGAGAGTGACACTGCGGGGCTGGGAGAGAGAAGACTCCTCCATCCCCAGCCCCCACCCTTTCTGGCCTGCCTAGGGAGGGCAATTACAACTGCCAAGACACTCCCAGGGATCAGCAGTAGGCAGCAGATGCAGCTCTGGGCTTTCAGCAGCTCAGAAATCTCCTGCCCTCCACACACACCCACACACAAACAAAAACACGCGGAAGAAGTGCCCTAAGACTCAGCAGACTGGGACACAGTGCTGGTTGTGTTACTCTCAGTGCTCACATGTGCAGGCAAAAGCAGTAACTGCACTGACTTCGTAAAAACTACCATCTAGACCCCTCCCTCAGCCCCACTCATCTAGAACTGCAGTCCCAGGGTCACTCTGGGCACGAGGTGACCGGCTCTGCCTGCACAAGACGCAGAGGACTCTTTGACACAGCATAGGACAACCTAGAGATTACTTGTGGGCTTAAGCCAAGACTGGCGCTGCTTTTTTTGTTTTGTTTGTTTTTTGTGTTTTTCATATTTTTGCCTGTGTTGAGTGTGGGTTATTGACTGTGTTTACATGTGAGTGTATTTGTTTTTTTCTTTGTTGTTGTTGTTCTTGGTGATTTGCTTTGTTCTGAAATTGCCCTATAGCGGGGCCCAGCTCAAGAGGCACAAGATTCAACACACCCAGAGGCCAACTCCAGACCAAACCAGAGTACTACCGGGTTTGACCTACAAGTGACACACAAAAGGGAATTCTCTACAAGCACAAGAGCCCATAGGGGCCAAACCTCATTTGAGCGGTTAAGTCTCACGCAGCAGAACATCCACTGTGGGCAGAGCCAAGTCTCACAACTAGTCAGCCTAGGAGTCAATCCCACCTACTGCAAAAATAATTAAAGTTAAACTTTAACAGGACAATATATATAACACAAGATTCATCTTTGGAGCACATGCATAGGAGAATAAGGAAGTGGTGCAAGTCAAATATAAAAGACACACACTACATAAGATAACCAAGCAAAAACCAAGAACCCTAGGGGATCTACCTAATACATCAAAGAGAGCACAGAGAGTCAGCCAGAATGGGGAAACAAAGAAACATGTCCCAAATAAAAGAACAGAAGAAACCTCCAGAGTTGGAACCAAATGAAATAGAGGTAACCAACCTATCAGAGACAGAGTTCAGAACACTGGTGATAAGAATGTTTAAGGAGCTTAGTGACAACATAAAGAAGGATAGAGAAATCTTAATAAACAACCAGTTAGAACTAAAGAACGCAATTACTGAAATAAAGAACACACTTGCAGGAATTACCAGCAGGTTAGATGAAACAGAGGATCGAATCAGAAACTTAGAAAACAAGTTAGCAGAGATCACCCAAAAGGAACAACAAAAAGAAAAAATAAAAAAAAAAAAAAAAAAAAAACAATGAAAATGGTTTAAGAGACCTCTGGGATAACATCAAGCGCAACAACATGCGCATCATAGGAATACCAGAAGGTGAAGAGAGCAAGCAAGGGATCGAGAATATATTTGAAGTAATAATGTCTGAAAACTTCCCTAACTTTGTGAAAAAAACTGACATACAAGCCCAGGAAGTGCACAGAGTTCCAACCAGGATAAACCCAAACAGGTCCATACCAAAACACATTATAGTTAAAATGGCAAAGGTTAAAGACAAAGAGAGAATCCTAAAAGCAGCAAGAGAAAGACAACAGTTTACATACAAGGGAACTCCTATAAGACTATCAAATGACTTTTCTACAGAAAACACTGCAGGCCAGGAGGGAATGGCAGGAGATATTCAAAGTAATGGAAAACAAAGGCCTACAACCTAGATTGCTTTATCCAGCAAGGCTATCATTTAAAATTGAAGGAGAGATAAAGAGCTTCCCAGAAAAGAATAAGCTAAAGGAATTTATTACCACCAAGCCAGCATTGCAGGAAATATTAAAAGGGCTTCTGTAAACAGAAGAAAGATGAAAACAATCTAACTACAAATAAAAAAATGGCAATAACTATGTATCTATCAATAATCACGTTACATATAAATGGATTAGATGCTCCAATCAAAAGACATAGGGTGGCTGAGTGGATAAGAAAGCAAGACCCTTGTATATGCTGTATACAGGAGACTCACCTCAGATCAAAAGACACACACAGGCTGAAAGCGAAGGATTGGAGTAAGATATTTCATGCAAATGGAAATGAGAAAAAAGCTGGAGTTGCAATACTTACTTACATCTGACTAAATAGACTTTAAAATGAAGAATACATTAAAAGACAAAGTTGGGCACGATATAATAAGAAAAGGATCGATCCAACAAGAGGACATAACCCTAGAAAACATCTATGTACCCAATATAGGAGCACCTAAATATATAAAACAGATATTGACTGACATAAAGACAGAGATCAACAGTAACACTATCATAGTAGGGGACTTCAACATACCTCTGACAACAAGGGACAGGTCTTCCAGACAGAAAATCAATATGGAAACAACAACCTTAAATGACACATTGGACCACTTGGATTTAATCGATATTTTCAGAGCATTTCACCCCAAAGTTGCAGAATACACGTTCTACTCAAGCACACATGGAACATTTTCCAAAATAGACCATAGGTTAGGCCACAAAACAAGTCTTGATAAATTTAAGAAAATTGAAATCATACCAGTTGTCTTCTCTGACCACAGTGCTATGAAATTAGAAATCAATTACAGGAAAAAAACCTGGAAGACACACCAATTAATGGAAGCTGAATAACATGTTACTAAATAATGAATGGGTCAACCATGGGATCAAGGAAGAAATCTAAACATATTTCGAGACAAACGAAAATGAAAACACGATGACCCAAAATCTATGGGATGTAGTGAAAGCAGTCGCAAGAGGGAAATTCATAGCACTGTAGGCCTACCTAAAGAAAGAAGAGAAATCACTAATCAACAGTTTTTCACACTTAAGGGATCTGGAAAAAGAACAGCAAAATAAGCCCAAGGGAGTACAAGGAAGTAGATAATAAAGATCAAAGCAGAAACAAATTAAATAGAAACCAGAAAAACAATACAAAAGATCAATGAATCCACGAGTTGGCTTTTAGAGAAGATAAACAAAATCGACAAACCTTTAGCCAGACTCGTCAAAAAAAAGAGAGAGAGGACCCAAATTAATAAAATCAGAAATGAAAGAGGAGAAGTGGCAACAGACACCACAGAAATACAAAAATATTTAAGAAATTACTATGAACAACTATATGCCAACAAATTAGACAATCTGGAAGAAATGGACAATTCTCTAGAAGTATACAACCTTCCAAGGCTACCTCAAGAAGAAACGGATAACCTGAATAGACTGATTACCACCAGGGAAATTGAATCAGTAATCAACAACCTCCCAACAAACAAAAGCCCTGGACCAGATCTCTTTACAGGTGAATTTTACAAAATGTTCAAAAAAGAATTATCACCTATTCTCTTCAAGCTCTTCCAAAAAATTCAGAAGGAGGGAAGGCTCCCAAACACTTTTAACGAGGCTACTATCAAACTGATCTGAAAATCAGACAAAGACACTACAAAGAAAGAAAACTACAGGCTGATATCTCTAATCAACTGAGATACAAAAATCCTCAACAAAATATTAGTGAACAGAAATCAGCAACACATTAAAAAGATCATCCACCACGATCAAGTGGGATTCATCCCTGGTATGCAAGGGTGATTCAACATCTGCAAATCAATTAATGTGATACACCACATTAACAAAATGAAAAATAAAAAACACATGATCATATCAATAGATGCAGAAAAAGCATTTGACAAAATCCAGCAGCCATTTATGATAAAAACTCTTAAGAAAGTGGGAATAGAGGGACCATATCTCAACATAATAAAGGCCACATATGATAAACCCACAGCTAACATCATATTCAATAGGGAAAAGCTAAAACCAATCCCCTTAAGCTCAGGAACAAGGCAAGGTTGCCCACTTTCTCCACTTCTATTCAACATAGTGCTAGAAATTCTAGCCCCAGCAACAAGACAGGAGAAAAAAAAATAAAAGGCATCCAAATTGGTAAGGAGGAAGTAAAATTGTCATATTCAGATGACATGATACTATATATAGAGAATGGTAAACACTCCACCAAAAAACTATTAGAACTGATAAATGAGCTTAGTAAAGTAGCAGGATACAAAATTAATATTCAGAAATATTTGCATGTATATACCAATAATAAAATATCAGAAGGAGAATTAAGGAAACAATTCCATTTACAATTGCTTCAAAGACTATAAAATACCTGGGAATAAATTTAACCAAAGAAGTAAAAGATCTGTACTCAGAAAATCATGACACTGAAGAGAGAAATTAAAGTGGATACAAATAAATTGAAACACATACCATGCGCATGGATAGGAAGAATTAATATCATTAAAATGTCCATACTGCCTAAAGCAATATACAGATTAAACACATTTCCTATCAAACTACCAAGGACATTTTTCACAGAAATAGAACATATAATCCTAAAACTTATATGGAACCATAAAAGACCCCAGATATCCTCGGCAATATTGAGAAATAAGAACAAAGTGAGAGGTATAACGATACCTGACATCAAATTATACTACAAGGCTACAGTAATCAAAACAGCATGGTACTGGCATAAAAACAGACACATAGATCAATGGAACAGAATAGAGAGCCCAGAAATAAATCCATGCCTATATGGTCATTTAATCTACGACAGTGGAAGCAAGAATCTACGGTGGGGTAAAGACAGTCTTTTCAATAAATGGTGTTGGGAAACCTGGACAGACACATGCAAAAAAATGAAGCTGGACCACCTCCTTACACTATATACAAAAATAAATTCAAAATGGCTTAAAGACTTAAATGTAAGATCTGAAACCATAAAATACCTAGAAGAAAATATAGGAAGAAACTCCACAGACATTACCCGGAGTAAGGTTTTTACTGATCTATCCCCTCGGGGAAGGGAAGTAAGTGAAAAAATAAACATGTGGGATTATAACAAACTAAAAAGTTTTTTCACAGCAAAGGAAACCATCAATAAAACAAAAAGGGATCCTACTGAATGGGAAAAGATATTTGCCAATGATATATCCGATAAGGGGTTAATATCCCAAATTTATAAAAAAAACTCACTCAATTCAACTCCAAAAAAACAAACAACCCAATTAAAAAATGGGCAGAGGACATGATGAGACATTTTTCTAAAAAGGACATACAGATGGCAAACAGACATATGAAAAAATGCCCAACCTCACTAATCATTAGAGAATTGCAAAGAAAAATCATAATGAAATACCACCTCACCCCAGTCAAAATGGCTATCATCAATAAATCAACGAACAACAAGTGCTGACGAGGATGTGGAGAAAAGGGAACGCTTGTGCACTGTTGGTGGGATTGATTGCAGATTGGTGCAGCCACTGTGGGAAACAGTATGGAGGTATCTCAAAAATCTGAAAATGGAACTATCTTATGACCCAGTAATTCCACTCCTTGATATCTATCTGGAGAAATCCAAAACTCTAATTCAGAAAAATGTATGAACCCCTATGTTTATTGCAGCACTATACATAATAGCCAAGACATGGAAACAACTGAAATGCCCATCAGTAGACGACTGGATTAAGAAACTGTGGTACATTTATACAATGGAGTATAACACAGCCATAATGAAGAAAGAAATCTTACCATTTGCAACAATATGGATGGACCTAGAGAACATTATGTTAAGTGAAATAAGTCAGACAGAGAAAGACAAATACCGTATGATCTCATTTATATGAGGAATCTAAAGAAAAGAGTAAACGGATGAACTAATCAGAAACAGTCTCAGAGACACAGAGGAAAAACTGAGGGTTGCTAGATGGGGGTGGGGGGAATAAAGGGGAAGGTGAGGGGACTAGACAGTACAATCGGTGACCACAAGATGGCCACGTGCCACCGGGATACGAGAGTCAATCTGGGGAATGTAATCAATTATGTTGTAAAGATTGTGTAGGGTGTCCGATGGACACTTGTCTCGTTAGGGAGACCACCTCAGGGCTGGTGTAGGTGCCTGATCACTGTACTGTGCACCTGAAGCTGAAGCTGAACAATAATGACTGGCAACTACAGTTATATATATATAATGAAATGTATGTTTTTAAATTATATATATACATATTGAAATATATTTAAAAGAAGCGGAGTACAGCTTTAGGAATAGAGACAGTGGAAATGTAGTGGCTGTGTGTGATGTCAGAAGGGTAGTGGATGGGGGAGGGGTAGTCACCGTGTGAGGGATATAAGTGATAAATGTCTAACTATTACATTGTTTTGTGCACCTGAAACTAATAAAAAAAAATGTAAGAGACATGTCACTTATCAAAAGTGCACATAATTTCCTGGGTAGGGGTGGAAAAAAGACGAATAAACTTAAAATGCAACTTGATGTCATTATTGATAAACTCTCCATCAAGACATGTAGATTTCAGAGCAGGGTTTAGACTCTTATCTATGTGGCTCTTTCTGCCAGGACAAGATTATCTGTCACTCAACTATTTGTCCCTCCCTCCTGTTTCTCACTTACTTGCCACCATTCACTGCAATGTCGTGGCCTCAGAGCCCTCCTAAATATATCTCCAGGCAACGTTACATCTCACCAACTCTCTCTCCCCAGCTAAGGAATATTATCCCTGAAAACTGTAGAGCCCCTTGTCTAAACACATAAACTGAAGGAAAAACAAAAGTAAGAAACCTCTCCTGTCATTTCCCCTCCACGGAGAAATTTCCAAGTTGGTCTGCACAGTTCCTCTGAGTGCTCTTTCCTTTTCCCTCTTAAGCCTAGGCCAAAGACAGCTAGATCCCCTTTTTATAATATAGGAACACGTTCATAGCAGGAAGATTTATATAATATTGTAAAATGTTTATGTTTGTTTCAGTTTTAACCTAAAGCCCATTGCGAAGGCAAATTTTTCTATCCTGTATTGTCTTCCATAGATTGGAAAACAACTGCAATGGGACAAAATATTTGAAAAAGAACATTTTGCGTTTGACACATTGTGTTTTTATAAATATTTGCCATATGTGCATAACAGACAGCTGTGCCCTCAAGTGCCTCTTTAGAAGTATCATCATGTAAAGTGCAATCTTTGGCAATCAACTGCAAAATGTTTTCATTCGGGGAACTGCTTCACTTGCTAACACATAAAACTGACCCTACCAGTGCCAACCCAGAGCGTTCCTGCCGGGGTTGCAGTGACGAGAGGTGATGTACGTCCAGGAGCAAAAGCGCGTGAACACGTCCCCATCACCTGCTCCCTCTGTTCACCTACAACCCGCCCAGGACCTGCCTGAGGCTGAGCAGGAGCCCCACTCCGAGGGGGAGGCCCTGAGAGGGGCCGTGGTGGCAGAGGGTTCTGGGCACAGGCGGATGCCCTTGCTGGATGCCCAGTCGTGACTGACCCTCCTGCCCAGTCTTCAGAACCCCGGGGTCCCAGGGTACCCGGGGCCTGTGGCCTGCTGTCTACCCTCCAGACTGTGATGTAACGTTGGGCTTCTGAGGCACAAGAGCACATGTCCCATAACTCCTTCCTTCTTCAGTCAGAGGGAGTGCCGTGAGCATCAGTCAAAAAGCCCCCCGTGTCCCCACTGGCCCCTGCGCTTCCACATCCCAGAACTAACCGAGGGCCGGATGGCTGTCCCTTCTGCCCAGCCCCAGCCTGCCCAGGGCCTGCCTGGGAGAACCCCAAAGGGCTTCCCGGGGTCTCGGAGTCCAGGGACTTGAGCATCAGGCTGGGCTCACCCAGCTCTCGCCTCTGCAGCTGCACGACCTTGGGCTGTCCTTCACTTCCCCAAGCCCTAAGGTGAGGGGCATTGGGTGCCTCACCCCCTGGAGCCGCATCCTAGGGCGCCCAGCATCCCTGAGTCCCCAAACGCCCCCACAACCACCTTCTCATCGCTGCACTCCCTGGATGGGCCAAAGCCAGTGTCCCATGCTTCCAGGGGGACCTCAGCAGGGCCCTCTTCCCAGTTGCCAGAATCCCTGGGAAGCCTGCCCAGCCTGGGTGCTGGGCTGCAGCAGCTGCACACTCAGGCAAGCGCCTAGTCAGGAACCTAGGAAGCCCGTGAAGAACATAACCAAGCAGCATGGACTACAACACAGATCCAACCACCTTCTCTATAAATAAACCAGTCCAGGAGAAGCAGCACTCCCGCAAAATTTCCAGCGCGATGCTCTTTCCGAACAGCAAAGTAAATCAATAAAGTACGGGCTGTCTTCAGAGACTCCCTGCCCTCCGATGGGAGTCTGTCTTAAGGCAAAAACACAATACGGGTGTTTACATGTGCATGGGACCATCCCCTGGGGCTTTTGGAAAGACCCAGGGCTCACGGAAGGCCATTTCTTGTGTTCCAGCTGCTGGTGGCTCCGTGGCCGGGGGACAGTGGCTGGGACCATGCCAGCTTCCAAGAAGCGAAGTGTTGCTTTATGCATGTAGGTTCCAGGAGCAAGCTCCGTTATCCTATCTCAGGTTTGCACGGAACCTGAAGTAAAGCCATCCTTGGATCTGAGCTCTTCCACCCCTTCAGGGATGGCTCTCATCCCTGAGTGACAGCCCTCGGTGCCACTCCTGGGGACACAGGGCATCCTCTTTGGGTCACTACAGAGTCCAGGGACAGGGGCACCTGTATGTGGTCCTTCCGGACCCATTCCCGCCCCCTCTGGGCCCCACCTGGCCTGTGAGGCAGCCCCACACACACACGACCTCGTCTCCACTGAGTAATAAAAACACCGCCATTACACATCCTCAGGGAGAGAGCCCTGCCTGGAACATCCAGGACACCAAGTTCAGGCTCAAGGACTCCCTCAGCCTCGCGGGAACGGAGCATCAGACCCAAGGGCTGTCAGGAGGAAGAGCAGCCCCCACTGGGCTCTTTCCCTATTTACTCTCTGGGCTTGGAAATGACTGACATGCAAGGAGGGCTGCCCTCCTGCCCCATCTTTCCCAGGGCCTTCAGGCACCCTGGACGCATCACCACACCCAAGCAGGCCATCTTCCACCGAATCAGGGGACCAACCATCTCCAGGCTGAGCTATGGAGAAAGACACCCCTACTGAAACCCTGCAAGGCTAAGCTAGCTACTGCGACAAGGCCCAAGCCCTGACACCCGCAAGCGCCCACCCATGGACTGTGAGGACAAAGGCAGGCACTGAGCCTGCTGCCATGCCTGGGTGGGCCCTCCGGCCATGGCCCACTAGCTGGACCAGACGGCCTCCTTCCCACCCAGACGGTGTCTGACTCAGCACAATTTTAGACTTGAGAAACGAGAAACATGGGTTTCATTAGTTATTTGGTACAGACTCCTCTCTGGGTTTACTGTTTATACAGTTAAACACACAACCTCGAAAAACACATACACACGTGTTGCTCATTTCACCTCTGTCTCCACTCTGACAGGGAAAGTTTATATCCAGGGTCCTGCCTCTGTCAACCACCTCTCCTCAGCCACCCGCCCAGCTGCTTGTCCAGGACGTTCAGGCCCTCCAGGTCCAGGGGCAGGAAAGGCTCAGCACCCACCACAGCCTGGCCACCTGGCAACGAGTTCCCTGGGCAAACCAGTGGGGAGAAGCAGCCAGGAGGCAGAGTGAACCAAAGCTGAAAGTGCTCAAAGGCCACCTGCTGGGGGGCAGCAAACCTGCTGCCTGCATCCCAGAAAACTCTCCTGGTAAGAATCAGCTCTAATCTAGAGCCTTCTCTGAAAGTCTGTGTAGGCATGGCCAGGGAAAGAAAGGGTGGTCCCTTCCTCACCTGCCAGAGAAAGCACCATGAGAGAGAAAGTTCCAGTGTGTGGTGCCTGCTGCCTCCCTGCTTTGGAACCCCAGCGCCCAGTTCAGCCTGGAAAGGCCAGTTCACCACCAAGGTCCCTGCCTCTCTGTGTGGAAGGTGAAAAAAGACCAGGGGACTCGCACCACTTCCTGGGCCCCATGGCTCTCCTGCAGCGCTGGGAAGCACAAGGCACATAAAAAGCTCCTCTTTACTCTAGTTCCTTCCTGTCTCCGTGTCCCAGCAAGGGTCCTTTCTCAGGGCCGACTTCCTGTGAGCCTGGGGAGAATTCTCCTTCTGAGCGCAACCCACGGGTGTGCAGGGAGTTGAAACCTCCACTCCTATGAGGACCCCTCTCTCCTCCAAGTCCTGGAGGTCTCCATCTACCATTCCACCGTCTTCCATTCTGAGCCGGATCTGGACCCAAGCCACCCCATTCAGGTCAGCAGAGACGCCCTACTGTCCCCCAATGCGCAACCAGGACCAGCTGCTGGGGAAGGCACTGCCATTGTGCCTCTGCTCTGAGCCCCGTAGGATGCCTGCCTGAGCCCGGTTCAATGAGCTCTGGGGCGCACGCTGAGAGTCTGCGGGTGGAATTCCTGTACCCCGACCTCCAAGGAAGGCTGTGGCCTACAGACCACCCGCGTGGTCTGCCCAAGGCAGAAGAGGAGAGTGGCCACCAGTGCCGAGTACTGGAGCTTCTGCTTCTCCTCAGCACCCAGCTCCCTGCTGTGCTTGGCTGCTGGGCTCTCAGGGAAGGGACACGATGGCCCCCACCCACGCTCAGCCTCTTGCCTGGACTCCCGAGGGCTCCTTGGGACACCCCGGCAGCCACCACAGGGCTCCAGCAGGTGCGCCCAGGGGCACTGGAACCTCCTCGGGCCACAGCACTGCCTTGGTCATGGTGGGGACTGCAGTACCTACACAGGGACAGGTGGTGACAGGGCCCAGGAATGACAGCCTCCGCCGCCTAGGTAGGAGCGGAGCTACTGGAACTTAGGAGTCCCACGGGGATGTGTTTGTTCTTGTTCCAGACAAATGTGCCCCACCCCACCCCATCAGCCCCTGCCCTCCCATGGCTGGGCAGCCCCGCTCCCACTACTGGGATGGGCAGGGTGGGTACACAAAGGGCTCCTTGCCCCCTGTGCTCAGAATGAGAAGGTGGGGTGCAGTGGAGCGCGTGTCCTTGCTGCCTCTTACCTTGCTCGAGTTGCCACAAGCACAGCAGCTTGCATTGCCCCAGTGGTCCGAGGGAAATGCCCCAGTTCCAGTTTGGGCTCTGGCTCTGGCTGTCCCGTGGAAGGCGGCAGCCCGGGCGCGGAGATGCCTCTGGACAGATGGGTCGGGTGTGCGCTGTGGGGTGTGGTGGGAAGCGGCAGCGGCGAGCAAGCCCGGAGCATGTGGGTGCCTGGCCAGCGCCAGGAAACTTCCCTGCCAGCCTCTTGAGGGGCGGGAGCTGGAGAGGGTAGGCGGTGCTCTGAGGCTGTGACTGTGAGCTGAGAGTCCCTCCCCTCCACCTGTGTCCCAGGTGTGACCACGCGCCTGTGATGCTCTGCTTTATCCACTGGTGGGATTCCGGTTGCTCCTGCAGGCGCACCTCCCCTAATGTGGGCGCGAGCACACACACAGACACACACACACACACACACACACACACAACTTGGGGCAGGGTTTGGGAACCTGTCCAGTACCCAGCCCCTCCTGGGTGGACACCTGCGGGACCCTGCAGAAGACCCCCGTTCTCACCGTAAGCAGCACACCAGGGACAGATCATCAAAGCTCCTGGGCTCCAGGGGTCCCTCCAGGGAGCAGTCATTGTGCATCCCACTCCCCTCCTGTGCGCAGCTGGTACTCTTTGGCCTGGAGCAGATCAGGAAGGCCCTGACCAGGCCCACAGAGGGACCACCCACCCTGACACATCCCCCCTTCAGACACCAGGGATAGCAGAGCATGTCCCAGGGATAGGGTCACTGCATCTTAAGGTGTCAGCATACAGGGAGCTGGGGCCAGGCTCCTGACTTCTCCCCAGCCAGTACACCCTGGGCCCTTGTCCCCTGAGGCTCTGACCAGCTTTTCCCTTCCCCAGGGCCACCAGTGTGCCTGCACAGTGCAACTGGTGCAGGCTGTGTGGCTTCCCCCACCCCAGCCAGCAGAGGGAGCCTGGGGAGCAAAGGGGGGAGGGGCTCCCTAGCTCCTTCCCAGCACACCCTCAGGGTGGGGGAGAGATCCCACCTCCTCTAGACAAAGGCTGGCCATCACAGGACAGCTCCAGGGGCCACAGGCCTCACCAGCTGGTGGGGTGGGTGGGGATAAGGCCCCACCTGGGGATCCCAGACCTGACAGGCTCTGGCCAGGTCACTGCCAGCCTGGGCTTCCTCACCTGCAGGGTGGCACAGGAGAGAATGCAGCCATGATGCCTGGATCTGCTGGGCAGGGAGCAAGGAAGGCCCCAGGAGGCAGCTGTGCCCAGCTGTGCCCTGCTCCTCACCCACTGGGCCCTGGGAAGGGTGCACTGGCCCTGGGGTGAGGAAGGTCTTAGAGCTGCACAAGCCTGGCAGCTGGGGTGCACGTCCCAGACCTCCATAGGCCACTCACTGTGCAGTAGCACCTCCACTTGGGTATGTGAACTTTTCAAGAAAAGGAAACATTTACATTAATGCTACTACTTATTGACAAAAACTGAAAAATACAAAAAAGCTATCTGTTAACACCACCGAAGTACGAATGACAACCTGGTTGTTTGGGTGTTGTGTAAACAGCTGGTATATGAGCAGTTTCGGTATGTAACACTCAGTACAGCTTGTCTTCATCTCATTGCAAAGTTACTTAGATGCCAAGAAAAATAGTTTAAATTACTGTATAA
Source organism: Rhinolophus ferrumequinum (assembly GCF_004115265.2). Lineage (NCBI taxonomy): Eukaryota > Metazoa > Chordata > Mammalia > Chiroptera > Rhinolophidae > Rhinolophus > Rhinolophus ferrumequinum. The sequence goes on from NW_022680364.1 coordinate 4,121,670, forward strand.
ATTTGCTACATATATATGGTACAAAACTATTCTCCTTTTCAAGGATTTTACATGCACTATGTTTAATGCGATGCAATTAAAATGTTATTACATGTAAACAGTGCAGTAAACACATTTGTACTACATATGTTTTAGATCATATACTTCTTATTCAAAAAGTGGACATATTCTTTTTTGCATATTTCACTAGATAATCAGTCAGAGGAAATGTTCGCTTGAATTCAGATTCAAATTTAGCAGCACCTGGAAAGAAAAAGAAAGAATGATGTTGTTTATCTAAAATACAACTAAGTGTTAAGAAGAATGAAAAACACCTATGTGAGGCAACAGTACACAGTAGGAGATTACTATTCAATATGATTTGCCCATGGTTGCACACTGATTTAACTGCTACCATTTTCCCCTAAAATAAGACCAGGTCTTATGTTAATTTTTGCTCCAAATGTTGCATTAAGGCTTATGTTCAGGAAATGTCATCCTGAAATATCATACTAGGGCTTATTTTCCGGTTAGGTCTTATTTTCAAGGAAACACGGTATTGTCTAAGTATGACAGCTTCTGGTTGTCTCATCCTTCATTCATTTACTAACCAGGTAATATGACAAGCACTGAAGTTACAAGATGAAGACGACACGGTCCACCCCTGACCCATCATCTACTATAAACTGAAGGAACAGATGAACAGGCAATTTCCACTCAGAGTCACATATACCACACAAATACAACACAGGACACGACTGGAACACACAGAAGGGACATCTCGGTTCCGTGTCAATATTGTCCGCGCTTTGGTGGAGGTGACATGCCTGAAGGACAAGGACAGAGGATGCCAGATGGAGGGAAGATGCAGATGCAAAGACTAGAGTGGGGGAGAGCACTAGTGGAATGAGAAGTGGTCCAGTTCAGCCAGATGCTAGAGCAAAGGGTTCGTAGCCAGTTCAGCCAGTTCAGCCAGATGCTACTAGGGTTCGTAGCAAGACATAAGGCTGAATTATTTGGCAAGAACTAAATTGATGTGGGTGTTTCATTCCATGCAAAGGAATCTGGAGTGTCTCCTGAGGGTACAAGGTAAACCAATGACAAACTCAATGATGGAGATGTAAATGTCACCCAGCAGGTGACAGTTATATGAACTGGAATTCCCTGGCTAAGTATCACTAGGTGAATCTGGTTATTGGGCCTCATATCACTGGCAAAAACACGCGAATTTGTCGAAGCCCAGTGTTTAATGTGCGGGCCGACAGTTCTGTAGGGATGACAGAGGGAAGGAAGGGAACAGCCAGAAATAAAAAGAGATATGTGGACTCTTGACATATTTAAAAAGATACACAATGTGATAAATAATCAGGAATAGATGTATTCTTCACTATAAATGTTTATACTTTCAACTTTTTCATTTCCTGTGCACAAGAAACATTTAATGCAGTATCTATTATCTGATCAGGGAAAGCGATGCCATTTACTCTTCAGTTTATTCCACAAATCAATGATATCTAACTTGAATTAATACATTTGGCATCATACCGTCTTCTCGTTGTTCTCTAGTTATCTTTTCCTGCAACTCCTGCTCCATCTGAAATACATCAAATCTTAGTTATAGTATTTAAGTCAAACAAGAGACTTTATTGCAGGAATGATATATAGCTTATGAAATGAGGCCTTTAAATAAGACCTTTAGACACTAGACCTAAGTGCAGAATGTGTAAATACAAACAAAGAAACAAACAAAACAAAACAAAAACCCCACATAAATAAAATAAAATACATTTCTACCTACAATGATTTTAAATAATAGAATCCATCTATATGTGAGCTA